>NC_072731.1:236078103-236433637 GCF_026930045.1 Uloborus diversus | reverse complement strand
TTTTCGATCGGTTGTGTGCTTTCAAACAATAGATGCAAGCACAATTTTCTGCTTCGTAAATAGAATCGTTCATTAATTTCCTTTTTACAGAGTGTACTAACTTTTTCCCTGTCGCAGTTTTGGTTTCATACTTTTTTCTTTGATGTCTTCTAGTTCTGCTTTAATATAAACTTGTAAATTTTCAAGTAATTTCTCTCTCTCTCTCTCTTTTAGTTCTGCCCATTTTGTTTTTTTCTTTGTAGCTTCTAACTGCTCTTGTCTGAGGGCTTCTTTAATCCGAGTATCAGTTAGGAAAAGAAAAAAAAAAAGGGAGATGCTCACAATCCTTTCCTGGTTTCTAAGTTTTGGTTTTACTACATCAAACGGTCTCAATTGGGGTAGTTCATATGCAACGATGTAGAAAGCCTAGTGGGAAAAATACTTGAATTATCGATAAATGTTTTCATTATTTTGACATTAACGTGACTCTGTTAGTGTTTTGAACGTAATATCTTACAGTCTTTAAAATAAAGAAAATGTATTACGGGCTGAATAGTGTATAAAGTTGAAGTTGAACAGGCATGAAGACAACACTATATGATTGTAAGCTATAAGATACGAACTTGTTACTTAATTAAAAATGAATGGTGATTTTCAAAACTAAATAGCCTGAAAATACTAAAGGTTTGAGACAAAAAAGAACGAAAAAAGCGTCCGGGGCCCGATTAGAAGTAAGGCAGAGTAGTAAGACACAGTAAGTAAACATGCCCCGTCGGCAAGTTCGGATTTATTTTTAACATGCAACAAAATTTAATAACTTCTGTCCATATAAATACAATTCTCAAAAAAAAGGATAAAATTCTGCGATTTTTATATATTTATTTGTTCTTGACTAAGTATTATTTATTCACGATAAGCTTCAAAACGTTCAACACAGAATTTACTCGGCTCAGTAGAAAACTGATTTTTTTATCCGCATGCTAAACCGAAGCTCAACTGATGCTCAAAAACTTGTGAGAATATTTGCTAGGGAGTAGCATCAATCCGGTATAACTGATAGCTCTCCATTTATAACTCGTTTCGAAAAAAGGGCTCTGCGTTATCTTACCCAATGCGTAAACGTGCCCCCCGGTCTACCCTAATCAGAAAAAATATCTGATTCAAGCCTTCTCGGCCTTTCCCATCTGTGTGTGGCCTGTGGCATACTGCTTCGCTTCAGGGCAGTTACTCAGCCTATTTTCAATCAAGCACTTGAAGCTTTCTCCTTCTTGCGGGGACTGCCCCTGCATGAAAATAATGGTGTTAATCGAAGACGCTCCTTTTGACAAGAAATAAAACGGTAGAAAAGAAACAACGGGAATGGGGGTGGGGGAGATCCTATCTTCTCGTAACGTACATTTTCTTATCTAACTTAACGTTTACTTGAATAATAAAAGCAATAAAAGTCCCTTTCTTCCAATTCCCTCCCATTCATCATCCTCTGCATGCACTCTTACTTTTTTTACGATGGCTGTTTGTCAAAATACTCATTTAAAAAGGAAGATAGTGGCCAACGTTTTAAAGAATCGAAACTTTTTGTCACTGGTCATTGTCGTGGGAAGTTATATGACACTTTTCAGAGTATTGAACGAGGAATCAGATACGACTTAGCTGACCAAGAAAATCTTCTACAAGCAGTTACTACTTAGATATCGGAGCTCAACCCAACGAAGTTTTCACTGTCGCAGAATTTTTGCCAGCTTTTTCATTGTATCTGCATGCAAACGAATTATTTTGCTGGTAAGTTATACTTTTATTTTAATTTTATGTGCTTTGTTGTAATATAGAGTAATATAAATTGAATTTCAAATTGATACAGTAGCGAATCTCGGCGAATGTAAGGCTGCAGCCAACCCCAGATCAGAACTTTTTTTTTATTTATTTTTATTATTACCACTGCGCCTCTGAAGGCAAACTTTTTTTTTTTTTTTTGCACAACTGGGCTAAAGTATTGGGCTTTAACATTACTGCTTAAATGACCTCTAAAAAATGTGGAATATGGCCTCAAAAGGAACAGAAGGCCAACGTAAACTCCCCACCTTCCAATTCAAAGTTCCATTAATATGAAATAACCCACAAGAAAAGTCCATTTATTTGAATATTTTAGTTTTTGTTTTTCTGAAAGAAATCAATCCACCCTGTAAGAAATCATTTTTCAATTAATCATTATGTCTGAAAAATGAGGAGGCAAGGTCCCTTTGCATTTGGAAGTGAGGGAGCAGTTATTTTCTGGGGACTCACGTTTTATTTTAATGCCTCACATACAGAAAAGCATCAATAATCATTTTCGATACGTACATTTAGTCAGTTAAAACAAAATACTATTTACACCTCCAATTTTTATTGTATCTTATTCTAATTTCAAGCATACTCGAAAATTATACTTATGTATTCATTAATTTATTCAAATTTATTAATTAATTTATTTTTTAATTTAATTTTGTGTTGATTTTTTAATTATTATTATTATTATTAATTTCGTTGACAATTTTGTTCATTATGCAACACTTTTCAGTACAATTCAGTAACATTATGGTAGCTCATCATTTTTAGTTTACTATTTTTTAGTATTTCACCAAGCAAATTATAAAATTAATTAACCGTAGCATAAATGTCTATTTCCATTTGCTTTTGACCTATCTATTGTCTTAATTTTAATTTCTTTCATTTTGTCAACATCCACTTTTATAACTTGAATTCTAGTTTTTATCGAAATAGATGAAATGAAACTTGAAACCATTACCGTTCGACATTTTGCATTCGTTATTTTAAAGAACAGTTGTTAGAGTAGGCGAAAAACATTTGCTTACATTGCTAGACAAAATTAATTAAAAAAAGCTTTTCACTCTTTCTTTTTCACCTAAAGGGGAAAAAAATGCGCTAATGAGAAAATATTTTGCTCTGTTTGTTTGATCAGATCAAAAGAATTTTCAGCATACATTAAACTTGATATTTTGACGGAGACAAGAGATGAGAAGCATAAAACTCCACATCGAGTGCCACCAGACCTTGCTGCGCCACTGATTTCATCATGTTTGAAGACACCTTAAGCATGTAAGTTTAACATTATTTTTCATTTTGCAGAGTATTTAAATTATTAAAGTTAATAAAGTTATCAAAGTTATAGTTATTTATGCATATAATTTATTGCATTGTTTCTCAACTTAAAAGGCACGACTCCTAGCCCTAATTTGGTGCACTTTTATAAAGATTTGTACTTACAACTACACTGTAAAAACGATTCAGAAACGTTCCTTGAAAGTAATGGGCAGCTGATGTGCCCAATTTCTGCCAGTAACATATCTTGCAAAAACCACGAACGTTTTCCGCTATAATTCAGTAACCTTCCGGAAAATATCAAAGAAGCCTCCTGAAAAATTTAAAAATCTTCCCACTTAAACCCGGTCGAGTGTCTGAAAAACTGGAGTAAACTTAGGAATGTATAATATTATAGTTTGGCAACTTCTAGATTTATCAAGAAAGCTCCAAAAGCAGTATTGCAAACATGGCCAAAGCTAAGACAGAATTGCAAGTAAGTACCAAGGATATAACTCGCCTGCAATTCTTGCAAATCTAAGTAATCCATTGATTTATTCGCTCTCTGTGAAAGCTTAATCTGTCTGGACAGGTCGTAATCGAACTGAAGCCGATACGCTTTATAAATACGCTCAGTTAATCCTTAAACTGGGAGCTAAATTTTTTTTCACAACAATGAAAAGTCTGCATTCATGCAACTTGTAGCACTTCAGGAAATCTTTTTCATACTGATACTTGATTTTTCGAGTAAGTGGATAAAAACCATTGAAATCCCTAAATGTAACATTGAAACAATCAGTAACGTTTAGCGATTTTTTTTACAGTGTAATATTTCTGAGTTATCTGATTTTGATTGCAATCTGATTTGTTTTTAATATCTAGAAAAGTTTTAGTTTCTTTATACTAATAAAAAAAATAAAGTACATGAGTGTGTATATTGCTGCCCCTGCTTCTGACGAATTCTTGAACACTGAGGTAATTTCTGAACAATGCTGTTTTATCACTGTGATTACTTTTCTATGACTGTTACACAAGTTATTAAGCAACAGAAACAGTCACATCAGGTATGTGACATGCCACGGAGGAGAGAATTCACATGTTATGAACCAAAAATATACTAAAATAAAAATTATTATTGAAAAATTGTTGGCAGGTTTAAATAGATGTATTTTTGATGAAATTAAAAATCATTGTTAAATGAATTGTTCCTTAAAGTTTTTACTGTAAAAGCCGTGTGACAGAAAAATAACATTTTTTGAAGAATAACCCATAGAAGCAATCGGATATTGATTTTAATTTTAAATAGGCGCTATAGACAACATTAAATTAATTAAATATTGAGAAACATATTTAAACAGAGAAAAGTAATTTGAATTTTTATTCTAAAGGTTAATTTTGAGTTTCAAGGGAGGAAGAGAAGGGGGGGGGGGGGACTTTTCCAATGCGTCGTAGTTGATTTTAGTCTTTTTGTATGGTCAAAAAATGAAACTTCCTGTGTTTCGGAAGGAGATATTTCCTTGCCCCCCCCCCTTGCCCGGGAAAATCCGATATGTCGAGCCTGGTCTTACTTAATTCACAGTTGTGTTTAATACACAGTGAATAAATTGTGTACCAATATAAATTTATAACCAGCGGACACCTCGTAATCAAAGGTATGAGTGATATTTATGGTTGTGCAATTCAATTAAACACTAAAGAGTATCCTCCCCTCATTTTTTTCCTAAAATACTCTTTTTATAACACCCCCTAAAAATTGCAATGGTGCAGTCTAAGTCATGCCTCCTTTTCCCATTTCTTGCGTGCACATATGGCATGTCATTGTAATAAATTGCTGGCCTACTTTGATTATTATTTTATTTATTTATTTATTTTTTTAACAATCACGAATCGCTTATTAAGCTCACATGACAGAGGTTGATGTTACCCTCATTTCCAGATTAACCCGTTGTTTTAATACTTATAAAGGTGAAAAAATTTCGTCACCATGGATGCAAATCGTTTGCGTTCATTTAAGGCTTAACTGAAGCAGATTTTATTTTCAAAAAGGGGGGATGGGTGTAAAATTATGTTTTTTGAGGAAAAACATTAAAATAAATCTACTTAAAAAGCAAAAACTTCATCTAAATACAACATTTCCTACTCCCTAATCCCTATCATTTAAAATTGATAAGAAATAAAGATACCATAAAGGTATATACTAAATGTAATCTTTATAATAAGTATACGGGTGCAAATTTGCCACAATAAGCAGATCCTTATTACCGCAACCTAATGACCTTTTCTTTCTTTTATGGATATGCCTGGTATTACCTATTCCGGAAAACCACCAGTCATAACATAGAGGAGGGTGACCCAAAGCGGGTAGGTTTTCAAAGAACGGTCGAAAATTGTAGTTTTTGGATTTTTATCGCAACAGTTTCGGTTTTATTTCCTAGCAGGGTTCTTGAACTTCAAAAAAGTGATTTTTGAATTATTTCAAACCCAATATTTATTTATTATCAAATTTTACTAACATTTAAAAAACTTGCTCTACCAGGGAGCCCAAAGCGGGTAAGCTTAACTAATTGTTATTTGAAACATTTGCCATCAAATATGAAGTTATAAATGATTAAAATAATTGACTAGCTACCTGCCATTATGAAAAAATACATAAAACGTTGTACTTATCCAATTTAAAGTCAGCGCATTTGAGATAGTGAGAAGCAAAGGAATGCAAGTGGCAAAATGCAAGATTTGGAGATAACCAGTACAAATGGTAGATGGACCCCTCCTCTGTCTTGGGGCAAGAGATAGTACTAGTAGCTCTAGTAGTTGCTGCTGTATAGCATAATTTAGAAAAAAAATTCAATGAAAGTCTACCTAGGACGTAATCTTTATACGCGTTTTACTCAAAATTTGAAAATGTCCACTTACATCCCTTTGCTTCTCACTGCCTCATTTGTTTATAAAACATAAACAAATAAGTGATTAAATCAATAGACTAATTAATTGCCATCCTAAAAAATAACTTTTTAAAGGATACTTATCCTATTGAAATAGAAAATATAAGTCAGCACACGAGTCAAGAAATTATAAATAAATATGTGATTAAATCCTATATCCGCTTTGCCCGAAGGCACGTTTTTTATTTCAATAATCATAACCTTAAATTTAAAAAAGAAACAAAAGAAATGACTCTCATAGTTTGTAGGTGGATTGTGTCAGAATAACGTAATATCATTGACGATCAAAAAAAATAAGCTAGTCTTTGACTAATCACGAGTTACGAAACTTTATTTATTTTTTTTTAGAAATGTATATATTTTTTTATTTTAAGCTTGGTTGCGCCATACCGCTTCAGAGCTGTTTCGCTGGGACTGATTAAAACTCAGGAGTGTTCATGTAAACACGACATACGTATGCATCGCCGCTTACACACCATGGGGGTGCATACGGCCTACCCGCTTTGAGCCACCCTCCACTAACTGGTGTGAATTTCTCCTCCATTTCCAATCCAGTGCATTTGTAGAAACAAGAAATTCAACGAGTAGGTTCTTATCACAATCCGTGTTGCGAAAAACATAATTTGAATTCAGGGGACGCCAAAATTCAAATGATTATTTGGGGAGGGGGGCAGCAGAGCAGCAAGTGTGTTTACTGTTTCTGAGCAGCAATCACAAGATGTTATCAGGTTAAGCTTCGGTAGTCAAAATAAAGCGTGAAATAAAATTTGTTTTTTTCCCCCCCAGGGAGAAGAAAAACCATACCTCAAAAGGTGATTCTTCAGAAGATGCAGACATTAGTATCACACCACAAAGAATGAAAAGAAAAGTAAAAGGAGGTGCTCAAAAAGCTAGAGAAAAAAAGATGAAGATGTTGCAGTCAGAAGCTGAGAAATGCAAGAAAATAACAACGTTGTTTTCGTTTTCCAGGAAGGAAAAATTAGATTCAATAATTTCTGTAGAATCTTCCACTTCTATTGCAGAGGTAAATAATGAAGAGATAAGTTTCTTGGTTGAAAGCCATTCTCAGCCGTCTGATAAAAATAATGTTGAGGAAACAAATTTTGGAAATTCTGACGTATCTGAACAGTGTTTACAGTCAGAGGAGGCTAGTAAAAGCATGAACAGGGTTGAAACGGTAACATCAGCATCGACTGTTTGTGAAACATCACGAAGAAATGACTTTGCAGAACAATCCGCGATAAGAGAGCAAACAAACGATGCAAAATATTTCAAACGTCCCACCCTTGAAGATCTGGACGATTTTTTCGTATTCCATCCAAAGCAAGTGACTAATGACGTTGTGATTCAAAAAGCATTTTGCCGCAAAGATGGAACAAATAGAGGATGGATTTCTCTTTTTGAGGAACACCAAACTTTATTTTGCATGGTTTGTTTGGCATATTGCAAGCAACAAGAAAGAAATCCTCTAATAGAAGGTCTATCTGATAGAAGGCACATTCATCAGCGGTTGGAGGAACATGAAAGCAGTGCGTGTCACAGAAGGTGTTCAGAAGCTTATTTAATGAGAAAAAACTGTTCTAACATACAAAGCCTGCTCTTTTCTAACCAATTAAAACTGAGACAAGCTCAAGTGTTGAAAAGAAGAGAAATTATGGAACGTATTATAAGCATTCTGAAAGTCATTGGTAAGCGTGGTTTAAGCTACAGAGGAAGTAATGACGAATCGGCATATACTTTACTAAACGAGCAAGTGGATCACGGAAATTTTCTAGAAATTCTTTTACTACTCGCGAAATATGATAATTGTTTACGAGACCACGTAAATGATTGTGTCGAGAAAAGTTCGCGCAATGAGAATTTAAGAGAAAAAGTAAGACATGAGGAAATTAACAAACATAAAACACCTAAAGGACGAGGAAACTTTGTAACAATGTTGTCAAAAAACACACTAAATCATGTTATAGACGTAATTGGAAACAAAATAAAGCTGCAAATTAGTCAAGAAGTCGCTAAAGCGGGGATGTTTTCCCTGCAGATTGATACAACGCAGGACATTTCATGCCACTATCAGTGTTCTGTGGTTGTAAGATACGTCTTGAATGATGAAATTCATGAAAAATTATTGAGTGTTGTCAGATGCAATTCGACAACTGCAGAGGCTCTGAAGCATTTTTTAAGTGAAATAATGAAGGAAAATAATATCGATACTAAAACATGCATTGGAAGTTCAACAGATGGGGCAGCAAATATGCAAGGACCATATAATGGACTTTCAACCAAGTTAATTGCCGAGGCTCCTGAGCATGTGCACGTGTGGTGCTATGCACACGTTCTGAATTTAGTCTTAAGTGAAACAACAAGTTCAGTAATTTTAAGTGCTTCGCTGTTTTCCTTATTGAATGACGTTGCTGTGTTTTTCAAGGGCTCTTATCTTCGTATGGATGTTTGGGAAAAAGTAACAGCGGGTGATCACCACAGAAAACTGAGCACAATTGGAAATACTCGCTGGTGGTCGAAATCAAAAGCTTTGTTCACTGTTTTTGGTTCGGTAAACAACAAAGAAAAATCCATGTATGTTTTTGTTATTACAGCGTTGGATATTATTGAGACAAACAAAGAAACGAAGCCCGAAGTACGTGTGAAAGCCAAGTCTTTCAAAGACTCTTTGCTAAAGTATGAAATAATACTAATTGCTCATATATATTTAGCCATATTCGATCAAACAACACCACTCAGTAACTATTTACAAACGTCTGGTTTAGACATTTTGAAGGCCTTTCAACTTGTACAAAGTTCTTTAGAGCAACTCGAAAAGTTAAGAGGCGAATTTATCGCAATAAAACGAAAAGCAGATTGCTTCGTTGACTGGGCCCAAACCGAACTCACTGATGTTGATGTTGTAGTCGAAAGCAGTTTGCCACAAAAGAGAATAAGAAAAAGAAAACTAATGGCAGGTGAAAGAGCGCAGGATGAGGTCATTCCATGTCCAAATAAATCATTTGAAATAGAAATATTTTTTGTTATTATTGATGCATGTACAACAAGTTTAAAAAGTCGATTTGACCCAAAAAGTAAAAATCTGTACCAAGAACTTGCCTTGTTGGATCCCCGAGGATTTAACGAGCTGAAAAAGAGTACTGATGCCGATTTACCATCTTCAGTATTTATAGAACTCAGCAAGAAGCTCCTAAAATTTAACAGTGAAGCTACAGCCGACAACATTAAAAAAGAACTCTTTCACTTGGCGCATAACTGGGAGAAAATTAAGACTTCAACCCTTGAGGAGTATGTTCTAGAAGTTGAAGAGGAAAGAGATGTTGAAAATGAAGAAGCGGATAAAGAAGATTTTGATGATAAAGTTGTTTCGAAGTCGAAAATTTGCAAATCCTGTAACAACTGTTGCATTTGTTGTTATAAACTACTGAATCGCTATAACTTGCTGACAGGTGCTTACGGCATCGTTGGATTGGCATTTAAGTACTTATTAAGTTTGTCTTTCACTCAAGTAGGTTGTGAGCGAAGTTTTTCCATTTTGAAGTATATTAAGAACAGGCTGAGAAGTAATTTAGGCCAGGAAAAATTGGAATCGTTCATGTTAATGTCATGTGAAAAAGACACATTAGTAAATCTAGACATGGAAAATTTGATAGACGATGTTGCTGATAAAAGTTCCCTTTTGAGATCGCTTTTGAAGTACTGAGATCATTTTCTTCATGAAGATTTGTTTTTAACAGTTGAAGGAAAATGAATGATTAAATAGCTTTGTACTTCTTAGATTCACTATTACAGAGAGAATAAAAATTAATATTTCTCGGAAACATTAAATTTCTTTAAGTTTATTTGGTGCATTCTTATAACCAGTGAACGCGGATTGATTTCCTGTTAGTAAAAAAATCGTACTTTTATGAAAATTTGAAAATGCAATCACAAAACTATTTTGAAGCGTAGAAATTTAGAAGAATGTAAAAAATAAATTTAGTATGTCTATGTGTGCCTGAGCGCCTCGGTTTTGAGCGTAAAAGTTTTGAACGAATTACAAAAAACTGCTTTAGACCCGACCTTAAACGACTTTTCTTTTTTTGGCTGAGTCTCCCGGGGTAGCATAATCTACCTCCAAAATAAAAGTAGTGTCAAGTGACGCATGTTTAATTAAACTTGAGAAAAAGAAAAAAAAGGTAAAATTTCCTGTCAACGTGTAAAAAAGAGTAATTTTACGACTCAAAAATTGAGTTAGAAAAATTATTTTCTCACTATTCCAAAACTCCGGTCATTGCAATTAATAAGCGTATACTTGCGTTTCATGGATTTTCTGTCAAAAAATCCCAATTTGGGGGGGGGGGGGGGTCGCACCACTCCTTATTGGGGTGAAAAGAAAACCTAGGTGAACTTCTGAGCATCAAAAGACTTCTGGGCCAAATTCGACGTAAACTGGATTTGAATGAGGAACCCCCTCCCTCGGTCAAGGTTCCCCCCCATAGGGAGGCTAAAGCTCCCTATGACAATTCTTAAACATCAAAGGACCTCTGTGCCAAATTTGGTTCTCTGTTTTAAGTAGTAGTGTGTATTATAGTAAAAACGCTTCGGGGGGGGGGGGGGTACTACGAATCTAATAAGCGTCCATGTTTTGCAGATTCATTGTAGTATCTACCCGAGGGCCGCTTTATTTGAAATATTCCAGGGCCGAATTTTCTTCCCAGTCCGCCCCTGTAACCCGACTAAACTCGCGTACAAAGGTAAATTTGTATTTAAACGTTTATATACATATTTATGCATGCATATACGAGAAAATACGTGTACAAACGAGTAAGTGCGATTCCACACGAGAAAAGACGTATAGATACTTGTTTAATCTGATTATACTCGTGTACAATGGTACATTTGTATTTCTACGCGTATATGCATATTTATGCATTTTTGCACGAGAAAATACGTGTATATACGAGTGTGTACTTGTACACACGAGAATATGCGTATAGATACGTGTTACCCCAAGTGTACTCGTGTACAGAGGTAAATTAGCTTTTAAATGTGTATATATATATATATTCATGCGTGCATATAAGAAAAAATACTTGTATTTTCGAGTATGTACGTGTACAGACGAG
Organism: Uloborus diversus; assembly: GCF_026930045.1. Taxonomy (NCBI): domain Eukaryota; kingdom Metazoa; phylum Arthropoda; class Arachnida; order Araneae; family Uloboridae; genus Uloborus; species Uloborus diversus. The sequence goes on along the minus strand of NC_072731.1, from coordinate 236,422,533 downwards.
AATATGCGTGTAGATACATGTTTAACCCGAGTATACTCGTGTACAGACGTGCATTTGTATTTGTAAGTTAAAATACATATTTATGATGCATACACGAGTTAATGCGTTTATGTACGAGTAATTACGTGTATATACGAGTATGTGCGTAAACGTGTTAATCGGAGTATATACGTTTACACACTAATTTTGTATTTGCCACTTGTATGTACATCAAAGTACGTGCAAACACAAGTAAATACGTTTATATACGAGTATATAAGTGTAACTTATTATCCCGAGTATATTGGTGTACAGATGTATGTTTTTATGTCCAAGTGTATGTCAATTGCAGATACAAAGAGGGGTCATGAAGGTCAGGACCCGCTCCCCCCCCCCCACACCGCGGGGAAAATTTTGAACGTTTGCTTGAAAAATACAAAAAAAGTATCGAAACCATGAGAAAATGTAATAATCTTTTTGAATTTTTTTTTTTTTTGGGGGGGGGGGCATTACAGTAGAACCTCGACAATTCGAATTAATTGGAATCCGACCCATTCCGGAACATCGAAAATCCGGAGAATGAAAAAAACAAAACAAAATAAAACATACTCACTGAAAATCACCTTAAAAGGAAACACATAGAATTACAAATAAACAGTAAACATGTCTACAAAGTCTGTAATCTTCTCCTGTGACAGTTCAATTTTTTCCCTATCGAGTAAAACAAATTGATTCAAAGTTGCATTGCGAAGAAAAGGGAACTCAATCAACGACATAACACGGTCTTGCCCGTGAGAGAATTAAATAAATAATTATTATGGAATTTTGACGATCGCTCTTTAAATGTAAAGGGAAATCGGTCAAATCAATCGAGCCGGATTATCCGGTGATCCGGACTAATGGGGGTCCTTGGCGCCGACTTCAAATTTGAAAGGTTTGTTTTTGAAAAATTTTCGTGTTTTTAATAGGTTTTTGAAGGTGGTTGAGCCCCCCAGAATATGAGGGACTTTCTTATTTAAGGAGGGGTATCCCCTTACGTAAGTTACTCAGAAACAGACCATGCATCAGCCATCTGGATTAAAAAACTTCAAGCATTTTATTCCAATAAAACCAGAAGCAGTGTGGTCTACGGGGGGGGGGGGGGGCGTGGTCAGTATAGCGGGTGGCGTAAAATTTTTAGGGCTTGTTTTTGAAAAATTTTAGCGTTTACAATGTTTTGGAGGGGGGGAGAATCCCCCACCCCCCATAACTTGAGGGCAGTTTCTATTTAAGGGAGGTATCTCCTTACTTAAGTTTCTCTGAAACAGAACAGGCATTGGCCATCTGGATAAAAAAAATTCAAGCATTTTATTCTAATAAGATCAGAAGCAGTGTGACCTATGGGGGGGGGGGGGGGGGTAGTGGGGCGGGGGGCGCAAACTTCGAATTTTTAAGGTTTGTTTTTTAAAAATTTTCGTGTTTTAATGAGTTTTTTGGGGGTGGGGGGAACCCCCCGTAATTTGCGGGGGGTTTCTATTTAAAAGGGTGTATCCCCTTACGCAAGTTACTCTGAAAGAGAACATGCATAAGCCGTCTGGATAAAAAAAATTCAAGCACTTTATTCCAATAAGATCAGAAGCAGTGTGGTCTATGGGAGGGGGGGGGGGCGTGGTCAGTGGAGAGGTTGGTTCAAACTTAAAATTTTTAGCGCTTGTTTTTGAAAAAAAAATTGTACTTATGTTTTTTTGGGGGAGCCCCCTTCCCCCGTAATTTGAGGGGGGGTTCAATCTAAGGGGGGTATCCCCTTAAATAAGTTACTTTGAAACAGAACAAGCATCGGCCATCTGGATAAAAAAATTCAAGCATTTTATTCGAATAAGATCAGAAGCGGTGTGGCCTACAGGGGGGGGGGGGGTTAGTGGGGCAAGTGGCGCAGACTTCAAAATTTTAAGGTTTGTTTTTGGAAAATTTTCGCGTTTTTAACCAGCCCCCATAATTTGAGTGGAGTGAATTTCTTTTTGAGAGGGGGGCATCCCCTCATATAAGTAACTGCAATAGGGAATAGGCATCGGCTATCTGGATATGAAAAAAATCAAGCCTTTATTCCAGTACTAGTGGTACCCGCACGGCTTTGCCCGTAATAGAAAATTAAAAGGTCTTTTGGTCCGCCTGTATATTTACAAATAATGTATGGTGAATTTTATCGCCAATTGGCTTATGCCCATGTTATGGTTCCACGTTATGGTAATCTCGTCCATCTTATGATAATTTTGTTCCTAAAATCGGAATAGAAAAAGAACCACATCGAATTTTCGAAAAATCGCTTCGAGGTGCACACCCCCATGATACAAACTAACTTTGCCAAATTTCATGAAAATCGGCCGAACAGTCTAAGCGCTATGCGCGTCACAGAGATTCAGACATCCAGACATCCTCCAGACAAATAGACTTTCAGCTTTATTATTAGTAAAGATTATGTGAAAAAGGGCTTAAAATTTTAATAGAAAATTAATAAAATCGAATTTTTGAAAAATCGCTTCGAGGTGCACACCCCCATGCTTCAAACTAATTGTGTGTCAAATTTCATGAAAATCGGCTGAACGGTCTAGGCGCTATGCGCGTCACAGAGATCCAAACATCCATACAGAGAGACTTTCAGGTTTGTTGTTTAAAAAGAAAGGAAAAGGAGAAAGATAAAGAAGTAAAGAAAAGAAAGATAAAGAAAGAAAATTTTCAGAACAAATTCTTTCCCATTTCATTAAATTTCTGTGAAAAATGGGCTTAAAATTGGAATAGAAAAAGAAGAAAATCGAATTTTCGGAAAATCGCTTCGAGGTGCACACCACTATGCAACAAACTAACTTTGCGCCAAATTTCATGAAAATCGGCCGAACGGTCTAGGCGCTATGCGCGTCACAGAGATCCAGACATCCAGACATCCTACAGACATCCAGACATCCTCCGGACAGAGAGAATTTCAGCTTTATTATTAGTAAAGATTATGTGTAAAGGGCTTAAAATTTTAATAGAAAATTCATAAAATCGAATTTTCGAAAAATCGCTTCGAGGTGCACACCCCCATGCTACAAACTATCTTTGTGCCAAATTTCATGAAAATCGGCCAAACGGTCTAGGCGCTATGCGCGTCACAGAGATCCAGACATCCATACAGAGAGCCTTTCAGGTTTGTTGTTTAAAAAGAAAGGAAAAGGAGAAAGATAAAGAAGTAAAAGAAAAGAAAGATAAAGAAAGATAATTTTCAGAACAAATTCTTTCCCATTTTATTAAATTTCTGTGAAAAATGGGCTTGAAATTGGAATAGAAAAGGAACAAAATCGAATTTTCGAAAAATCGCTTCGAGGTGCACACCACTATGCAACAAATTAACTTTGCGCCAAATTTCATGAAAATCGGCCGAACGGTCTAGGCGCGATGCGCGTCACAGAGATCCAGACATCCAGACATCCTACAGACATCCTCCGGACAGAGAGAATTTCAGCTTTATTATTAGTAAAGATTATGTGTACAGGGCTTAAAATTTTAATAGAAAATTCATAAAATCGAATTTTCGAAAAATCGCTTCGAGGTGCACACCCCCATGCTACAAACTAACTTTGTGCCAAATTTCATGAAAATCGGCCGAACGGTCTAGGCGCTGTGCGCGTCACAGAGATCCTGACATCCTACAGACATCCTCCCGACAGAGAGACTTTCAGCTTTATTATTAGTAAAGATAAAGAAGATAAAGATAAGGAAGACCAAAAGCAGTATTGTGTACCAAATGGGGGGGGGGGTAGTGTGGGTCATGTCGCAAACTGCGTCAGTCCAAAGGGGGTGTTTTTAAAAATTATTGATTTTTTAAGGTCTTAAATCGGTAAGGGGGGCAGCCCCCCAACCCCCCAATGCCCCCCCCCCGTAACACATAAGGAGCTTCTTAATATTTATTTGGGGGGGGGAGAAGAGAAAGGAACCCCTTAAAGAATCCAAACGCAATCTGTAGTTTTAACAGTGTAGATTTATTTCAATGTGATTAGATTCAGTATAAATTTTAATCTGACGAAATTTAATCTGATTACTTTAGTTGACTAAATCAATCTGATTAAATTAGTTTGACTAAATTCAATCTGATTACTTTAATCTGAACTAAATCAATCTGAACTAAATTAGTTTTTTTAGTCAACTAACGAGTTAGTTTAAACTAACGTTAATCTTCGTCTGCAATTGAATTAAATTTTTAAAATATTAGTCTGAACTAAATGGGAGTCAGATTACTTTAGTCGATAGAGGATTTAGTTGATTAATGCCCAACACTGGTCACTACCCTATCACGTGGACGCATTGAAATACAATTTTCTTAACACTTATATAAGTAGAAATTTAGAGCAACAAGTTACTGACTTAAGGAAATTACGCGTGTGATGTCAAGCAAAATTTTTTTCCCAGTAACTTTTTCAGTTGTTATTTTTAAAATGACGGGGACCTGCCTGAGCAGGATGCACTTTTTTAGACATCAGTTTTAGACTTCTCAATTCTAGGGAAATATTCTACGAATCCATAGTTGTAAAATCAAAAAAGTGTTTACTTTGCTTTCCTAATTACTTATTATTTAGTTCGTTAGTAGAAGAAGCAAATAGTGGGCCATTGTTCCACATTTTGTCCTGCATGTAACGATTCTATATTTTATTTCAAATGCGTTGCCCACAAATGATATCACGCTTTGAAAGGGAGAGGGGGGGTTCATGAAATTGCGAGTTAGTGATAAGGACTGCAACAGAAATCCCTTTTTTTTAAAATAATATGTTTGTGAAAAATAGCGCGCGAAGTGACAGGGGGGGGGGGGGGGTGACGATCTGTGGCACTTTGTTACCAAGGGAGGAGGGCAGTCAAAAACATCATCTATGAACAGCCCCAAACGCAACATTTAAAAATTGTAAAAAAGAAAAATTGTCAACGTAACAAACCAAGCATACATGAGTGACTTCTTAGGCTAAAAGTTTTGCTCATTGCATGCTTTGAAATGAAATACTGAGCTGCCACATGCAGGAAAATGTCCGCGGAAAAGTCCAGAACTACACTGATCGTATCATAAGGGTGACAGTTATGTAAACAGCATGTTTTTCCTCATTTTTATTTCAGCACGTGGAATCGTTTAATCTACCTACCGTCTGAATGCACCCTATTAGAACCAAACTAAACCAATCGGCGGTTTACCTTTTCGCATTTACCAAACCCTTACCCAAACATAAATTCATACTAAAAAACATGCGCAGTACATAGTTGTAGAGTGCATTTAAAATCAATATTTAAAATTGCGCCGGAGCAACAAGTGCCAACTCATCACAGAAAACTTTATTTGCGAAGTCTTCCGAAAACCAGGCGCAATCAACACTTTTTATCATGCCGGCTCGAATACTAATAACGGCAAAATCCCGCGACATCGGCATGATTTATGACGTAGCACCAACCCTTTATGCAGAGTACGAAATTTTCTAATCACTCCTTGCTCGTTGAAGTGGTGTGGATACAAGAGTTCCCCAGAGGAACGACTACTCTCGCAGACGCAACTCCCCGCCTCCCCTTCCACAAGAGCTCATTAAAGGGTTTTTTAAGCAGCAAGGGTTTCCCCAACCCCAGTTCCACCAGCTCCCCGATGGCACTTATCATTTTCTCTTCTGTACGCCACAAAAGAGGTCTTGGTACATCGTCTATTTGAGGACTGGTCTCGTTTTCGATTTTCCGCTTTTTTTAAAGGACTTTTTGAAGGACCGATTCATCAAACAGTCGTTTTGCGAGGGAAGAATTTCCCTCATCACGCCACTTGTGGAGAGCGGGGAAATTGCTGCCATTAGAAGACATAAATAAAAATAGACATTCTCCAGCAGCGACTGATTTTTTTTCTCCACATAGTTTTCTCATTCGTGAAGGACATTTTTCAGTGATACTGAAACATGCATTTGTGTTGCGAGAGCAAGGTTTGGATTTATGTTTCTTTCCCTTTCCTTTTAAAACATCTTTTTTTTTAAATTTCAATATTTCGGTTTTGAAAATGCATTGAATAGCGATTCTTTGGAAGCTAAAGAAAAAAAAACCACTGCAATGTGTCTATAGAAGGGCGATTCAACTATATAACAAACGCATCAGTACACTGTTAAAAATTTTCCTGAAAATTTACGGTAAAAGTTACTGGCATCCATGTTCCCAGTAACTTTGACTGTAAAATCCTATTATACTGTAAAAATTTACGGTAGAAAAAACGAGAACGCTGTGGATATTTGTACTGAGTAAAACACAAACAAAGAACAAATTGCACGCAGTTGTGTCCGAACCTGCATCGTCGTGATTCGAGACCACTTCGTTATCCACCATACCAAGTAGGCACGGGAAGTGAACGGGGATGGAGAAATATAGCCTCGCACTATAAGTCACGTGGTGTACAAATTGGCGCTGCTATCGCTTACTTTTTCCCGTACAATTTACTATAAAAATTTTCTGTACTGCAAATACTCCATTTTACTGTAATAGTTACCTGAAAATTTTTCCTGAATTTTTAACAGTGTAGTTGCACAACACACCTATATGATTCATTAAGTCTATAGAGATACTTATTTTTTGTTGACATGCAAGTTGAGAATCCCGTTTCACACCTTTTTACTGCAAATATTATGAGTGAGTGCGCCGCACTGCGTGATAATTGAGTTCATCTTTTAAACTGCACCAGCATTCCAGTAAAGGCTTTTCCACTGCAAGGAAGATTCATATGTCGTTTAAATATAAGTGTCGTATTACTATTGTACTAATATAGCAAAAGATCCGTACATCGACAATAAATGAGTTTTGATTACACAACTCGTTTTAGTATTTTCTCTGCTGTTTTTTCGGAAAATACAGATTAAAAACTTCACTGAAATCTTACTTTTGTCGATTTTTTTGAAGTGACTAACCCAGAAAACTAAAACAAAGAATGCAAGTTTTGCGCAAGGGTGAATATAGGGGAGGATCATGGGGATCATGACCATCATTAAAGCATCATGTTACATTCATATACTCATGTGTTAGTCTCTAGCGGAAATTGGGGGGGGGGGGGCAAGGGGGACAAACCGTCCCCTCCCCCACTTTGTATGCTTCCTTTATTTATTTTATTTTCTAATTTAGGAACCAAAACTAGAAATTATGGGGGGAAAAACACAGAAATGTCAACATTTTCAGATCATAATTATTTGTTTTACTTTGTATATCTGTTTACGAAACATTATTTACCGCAAACAGTAACTTTTAATTTATGTATTCATTGTTTAGATATTAGTAAATCGAATGTTTTACTTAAACAGGCCAGACTTGCTTAATGAAATGATTACAAGTATTTGTGATATCTTAAAATACTTCGGGGTAAATAATGTAAGTCTAATTCATGTCTATGTGTTTCTTCGGGGAAAGTTATTGTGTACATAATTCATGATAATCTTAAGCAAAAACATGAGTAACGTTGTTAGATTTGCATCAATTACCACTCATATGCTCTCAAAACCAGCCTTAGCAAAATTTTGTACCTTATTTTTCTCTTTCATTTTTTCGCTGCCGTTAAAAATCCTATGGTTTTTAGTTGTCGTTTCTTTTTTTTGTACCCCCCCCCACTTTTCAGTCTTAATCGCCGCCTCTGGATGACAATAAATATTACAGTCAGTTCGCGATAGCTCGAAGTCCGATAACTCGAATATTACTATAACTAGAGTTTTTTTCAAGTCCTGATTCCTTTGTCATTAATTCCATGCTAATTATTCTCAATATCTCGAAGTTAACTTCCTTTAACTCGTAGTTTTTTCCAAGATGACTCGAAATTTATCCCGAAAGAAGGGAAAAAAAAGGGAAAGAAAGACTATGAGGGAAAAATTATTTCACCTTCACTTGCAATTCCTGCACAATAGACCTCTAAAGCAAGAAGAGCACCTGTTGAGACAGTGTGCGATAAAGGAGTTACACGTGCGGAAATGAGTTTCTTGTTTTCTTTTGTCCATGAATCCAAATTTGGAATGAATGAAGATGTGCACCTTTCCTGGTAGAATCAGCTCTATTCAAGTGGTTACAGTAGTATCGAAATCAAAATCATGCTTTTGATATTTTCTCTCAATATTTTCGATTAAACTGTGCATATTGTGCTTGAAAACTTTTAAGTTCTGTAATTTTGTGTGTTATATGTGCATATTAATTAAAATATTCGATGGTTTTTAATATTAAAATGTCGAAAACTTTAACTAGCGGTTAGTCGAACTTTCGATAAATCGAATTTTTTCGTCGGTTCCTTTAGATTCGAGTTATCGCGAATTGACTGTATTTAGAATGATTCTCATTTTTATTTTAAGTTAGCCATTTTTGAATGATGCATTCGTATACTATTGAAGATGAACCAGTGGTTCCGTGAAAAAGTGGATATTAAAAAGAGTTCCAACTTATCGCAGAAATAAAGAAACGCTGGTCTAATGGGATAAAACACATATTCATAAAAATGAGCTTAAATCGCTTAAGCGACTGTTAACTAAAATCTTCAAACGTGAGTGCAACTTTATGCAGATAGCGTAAGATAACGTATGACGTGGCACTCTTCCAAAATCAACTTTTCCAGCGAGCAAGGACTTTTTGTTTCTATCTTTGAATGTGAATTACGATTCTTCTTCAATTACATAGCGCAGCTGCGGTGAAAACAGAATCATTATTTCATCTCTTTATCTCCTAACGATGAGAAATTGAAATTAAGAAGTGGCTGTGTGCGAAAATTATCCTTGTTAGCAAAAGGAACAAAAATAGCTCATTAAATATGCCACCCTGGTGAGGGACATATGCTTCGAATAAAAATGGAACACGTGTTGGGAGTAAACAGGATTGTTTCGCTGCTCCTTGTGTGAGGGGAGATAACGTTTGAAGACCGAGTTGGTGAGATTTAAAAGCTCTAGGGACATGTTACATAAATGTTTCTACTGTGGTTGCTTGCTGAGTAAAGCAAGATTTGAATCACCATTCTTCAACGATTAAATGCAGATTTAACTAACGAATAATTTTTTACTGTTAGAAAAAAAATCGCGAACGTAAGTAATAACAATAAATTTAGTTCTAAAATGAATGAACGTTTGTTTAACTTGAGAAGAATTTGAGCTATGTACGTATCTCTAGATAGAATTTTACTCTTACTTTCTGCCCTTCTGTTTTAAACAGATGAAAGAAAATATTTTTTAGTATTAATTCAACTGTTTCTTTATTATTCTATCTTTAAATAAAAGTTTCTTAAAGAAAGCACAGGTATTTTTCTTCAGTAAAGTTTTTTCTGACAAAGAATGACTTTCTAATCAGGTGTAGAAAAATATTAACAATAACAAGTTTAAGAATGAAAATTAGTTTAAACGGGTTAGTTTCTTTGACAACGGGTTTTAAGTCTGATTCGTATCTTTTCGGGAAATAAAATACAAACTGCAAAAAAAAAAAAAAAAACTGCAACCGCGTACTTAGTGCGGTTTTGAACAATTAATGGTTGAAACACTGATGTCGTTTGTTTAACCATCATTTGCGCTTCATTTCTCTCAATAACAAACTAAACTAATTCTAAGCACATTAGTTAAATTAAGATGCAGTTAAGTATTTGAAAGGAATTTTGTTTCTTATTTGCAATTTCTAAGGTATGCTTGTTTTGTTTTCGAATGATTCTACACCATGCATATTTAACTATTGTCAACCGAATGTCATCTGTTTAGAAACGCCTGTTAATTTAGTTTCACGGCAGGGTGGTTAAAAAATCTTTCATCCATAGTTTAATAATGTCTACAAATAAAACACGCAAAAAAAGTAGAGAAAATTGTACATTATGCTACAAACGAAACATCTCAACCGAAAAAAAAACAGGGTTAAAAAATGTCATTTGTATTGCTGATTATGCAAACGTAGAATGCCAACTGGTTAAACTACAACGCCACAAGCACGCACAATTTAACTAATCATTTTAATATTTCCGAGTTCTCGGCTGTGCTCGAGAAGTTGGCAGACAGCGATGCGTCCTCCCTAGCTAAGAAATTTTTATTCCTCCTTAAAATGACACACATATCACATAAATAATTAGGCCGCTTCCTCTTTTTGCTTTATTTTTTGACGTCACTTCTTGGGAAGCGGTGGCTCGAATAAATGGAAATCACTCATCATTCTTTTTATTTTTCTCTCGTTGTTTTATTTTAAAACTTTTATTTTGCTGTTATAGTTGCTAGTGCTTTTTTTTTTTCTTTCGCGGGAAAAATTAAAGTTATCTTAGAATAATATTTTGTTCTTTTTTTCTGAAAGTCTCTGGGTAGAAAGTTATCCTAAGCTGTCCGATTTATATTGTCGGAAGCTTTCCATTTCACATAAATTTTGCTTGAAATTTCATTTATTTTTTCCCGTTTTTTCGGTGTATAGGGGTATAGTTGATAGACACAACAACGGCTTTGTAACAAGAACGTTTTCTTCTCGACTCGTTTTGCAAAAAAGGGGAGTTTCCTGTTGATGATAGAATTTCTGATTTGAGGTTCGATGCGATTTTATCTGATGTAAGACATTTTAAAAAGGTGTTCTTATTGTTGATGTGTAAAGCCTTTTACACACGAGGCGGTTATCTGAATCAACTTTTCAAAAAAGTTGCCTGTCGATTAGTTGACTGTCGTTTTTCGTTGTCTTCACACGAGGCAACTTAATTGAATCAGCTTTTCTTCTCAGAAGTCAAAGTATTCGAGCAGCTGCTCCACAAAGCTGTTAAAACTAAACCAAGGGCGGATTCAGGGGAGGGTCAAAGGGTAAGCGGACTCCCCCCCCCCGTGACAGGAATTTTATTATAATCTTTATTGATCTTCAAATTTTTAGATCCAAAACAAAAGTACATGGAGTAAACCTTAACCCTTTTTTGCTTGGTTCTGTCAGGAATTTCTTCTCAACGCGTAGTTATTCAAATGCCATTTTCAGTTTTTTGCTCATTTTCAAAAGAACAATCATATCTAATGAACTTAAAGTTTTTTCAGACTCCCCTGCCATCTTAAAACACATATCGTGTGCACTTTTTCTAACTATTTTATAGCTGTAATCTCATACATTACAAGCTTGCGATAACGTGACCAACCTTTTTGCCTAAAGAACTTTTGATGAAAATTCGGGGAAATATGATCCATGGCGCAGGTTGCGCCATTGAAAAATTTTAGGGGAGGATTGTAATTGATAGGGTGGGAGGAAAGGGGGGGGGGCGCTTCGTAGCATATGAGGGGTGTGTCATCCCCAATGGGAGGATGGACAGACCTGCTTAGCTGATACTTTTTTACAGAGACGGTATAACGTTGGCCATTGAAACTTGACCCCCCTTATAAACATTTCTGGATCCGCCTCCGAACTGAACCGAGTTGACTCTCAACTAGGTTACTCGTGTGTAGAGTGAACGCTTGACAATCTCCCCATGCATTTAATCAACTAAAAATTGATTCAACTCATCGGGATGAGAATGGTAGAGGCACATGTGCCTGTGGCGTGTGAAGGATGCTGGGCGATTCCTTCACTTTTCTACCTGGTGGTCTACCTTGGCCTCTACCATTCTCATCCCGATGAGTTGAATCAACTTTTTAGTTGGTTAAATGCATGGGGAGATTGTCAAGCTTTCACTCTACTCACGAATAACCTAGTTGAGAGTCAACTCGGTTCAGTTCAGGGGCGGAAGATCCTGATAACCGTCCGTTCGAAAGTTGATTCAACTAACCCGAGATTGCTGGCGCAGGGTATGACATACCCACCGCCTCGCTTTCAATCAAATTTCTCCACCACTTTATTTTTGGAAGTGGACAATTCCTTGAGTAGCTGACCTAACCTTGAAGGGGTAGAAACAGTGGGGACATTCTAAAAATAGTTTCTTTCGAACTGTCTTCTACATGTGTGTCATAACCTGCGCGAGTATTTCTGCTACAGTTCTAAACTAAAGCATACGCAATGTTTCCAAGACACTTAAAATTAAAATTATCATCTAGTTAAGACATTGCATCCCCTGCTAAAAAAGCACAATCAACGTACAAAAGGTGCACTGAATGCGCCCATAAAAAAGACAGAAAAAACAAACTTGTGTGAGAAAAATGTAACAAACACATTTGTATGGAGCACATGGCATGCATTTGCAAAAAATGCGAAATTTAATATAAGTATTAAAAAAATATATTTCATAATTTTTCTCTTCTTTTTGTTTGCTTTTTTAACCTTTTAGAAAAAAATTTGAGCTCGAAAACATACGAAAAAACCTCCTCGGGTATGAGATACCCTGTGCAAGCATTCCCAGGCCAAGAGTGAAGGACGCCTATGCGATAATTTCGTGTTTTGTTTATAAGAAGAAGCTGGGTCTTTTGGCAGTCATTAAGAATTTTTCTCTGTACTTCTTTGCAGAGCATTAACACATCCATGATCACTTGCGTCATTTCCACGATAGAATCTTTCTCACTAACAAATCAGAAAGATCATTTCTATTGTCTAGGAATGGCTCAAAATTTTCAGTGTGAACGTTTTTGTTGTGTGTTGTCGATGTCGGTATCCTCGTAGGTTTTTTCATCCTTTGTCACTTTTAAAAGCTCTTCTTCCAGTGAGCTCTGAACTGTGTGAGTTTAATAACTTCACTTCTGGAAAGAGCTCCAGAACCAATCGCATAAAACGTTTTCAGTGGCCCAAGCTCGATTATTAGCACGTCAAAATGCAATCTATTACGTGTAATCTGCAATCTTTAGGAGTTTGGATTTTGAAAAAGGGGAAAATTTTATCTGTTTGCATTGCCGCATCCGTGTAAAATAAACCCGCGTAAAACGAGGATCTACTGTATATATATATATATATATATATATAATTAACAAACCTTATACGAAATAATTATGTTTCATACCACCCTTAGATTGACTCTATCTCCCTTAAAAGAAAACAAACTTAACTTGGTTTTGAATACCACACAAAAATCCCTTTTGCAACTCTGTGTCGCTTTTTTTAAATAGACTAATTTGTTTCTAATTAGTAATATATTTAGAGCAAAATATTTCACTTTTAACTGATAGATGAAAATTAGATTTATTTAATTGTTTTAGAAAAAATATTACTATATAAAATAAAAACTTTCTTATATTTTGTATTCTGAGTGTATAAAAAAGAAAAATCTGCCACCCGGGACAGCTGCAATTACTAAGGCGTTGGACCACGGTTATTTTTAGTTAGGAATAAATAAAATATTATCATTCAAAAATCTTGATTTCTATTTCCTTTAATGTATAATTGTCAAACAAGTCACACTAATTTTCTTTCATAATATTACCTTTTTTTAATAAAACGAAAGCATAAAAAACGAAAATTCTTACAATTCATCTTTTCTTCGAAAAATTATTCCAAGGATAATAACTTCGTCCTCACATTAATCATGTCTTAAACGTGATTTATTTCGTTAGCGGAATCGGTTCTAAAAACTTCATTTTTCGTCGCCAAGCAATAAGTTATTTATTTTCTGCATAAAGTGCCATTAAAGTGTGAAGACACTTAGCAAATATTTTATCCATTCAAACCACTTGGGATGCTGATAATTTTCTCTAATGTTTTTTCAATATATAAAAATGCGATGCAACTTCCAAAATAAAAATAAAAAATATTTTAAGTGAATCTCTGTGAACAATATCGAAAGCTAAGTGAAACATGTCGGAGAGGACTAAGCGGATTCTGGATAAACTACAACTGACATTTAAGAAGTAAGTTTTCGACCGTAAAAGCTTCTGCGAAAGCAAAATTAAGTTGATTTGTTTCGATAGATAAAAATATTTTCAAGCATTGCATGGAGGCATTATAGGTTTTTTTTTTTTGTGATTATTAATAAAACGCTTCGAAATATTTTATGATGTGTTTCTAAAATTTTCTGTGTCCCAATATATAGAATTGAAATGAAATTTGTGAACAAAATGAAAAACATAAAAAGATTTAAAGATCAATCCTCTGACTACTTAATTTTCTAAACTAAGTCTCTTAAAAAATTGAGTATTTTTTAACGTATAAAAAACCAGTGTAAAATGACAGTATACCCTCATTTTACGCGGATTTGGTTATACGTCGTTTACGAGTTGACATCCTTGATTCATTTTACGCGGATGAGTTTTGATTTTACGCGGACGCAGCTTTGCAAACAGATTTTTTTCCTATCTTTCAAAATCCAAACTCTTGAGATTTCAGATAACACGTAATGCACTGCATTTTAGAGTGCTAATAAGCAAGCTTGGGCCACTGGAGACATTTTTTGCACTGGATTCTAGAGTTCTTTACAGAAGTAAAGTTATCAAATTCACACAATTCAGAGATCACTGGAAGAAGAGCGTTTAGAAGTGAAAAAGAAAAACGAAACCAAGGAGGATACGGACATCGGTGACACACAACCATAAGCTTTTACACTGAAGAACCATTCTTTGACAATGGCAAATGATCTTTCTGATTTGTTAGTGACGGAAGATTCCGTCATGGAAATGACGTAAGTGATCATGGATGAGTTAATGCCCCACAAGGAACTACAGAGAACAATAATTAAAGAATGCCAAAAGAATATCATATCAGCTTTTTTTTTTTAAATAAACGCTAAGTTAATTCATGTTTTCTTTATGCACGTTGTGCATATGTATCGAAATAAGTGCACACTAAACTTACATATATTTATTTATTACTAGAATGAAGTATTATTGTCACGGTATGAAACCTAATCCCTATTTTAACACTACTATTAAGTCTTAACTTACGCGGTTTTTGGTATTTCAGTGGAATGAACCACCGCGTGAAACGATGGTCTACAGTTTCACAAATTACGTTAGAAATTACGATTATAATGATAAATCTTACAAGAACAAGGAATTTCTACTTCCTAACACCAAGTTCGAGTTTCGTTATGACACCTTCCCCCCCCCCTTTGTTTTGAGAAACAAACGACACACTTTCTGTGAAACTATTTCTTTATTAAATTAGGAGGTATGTGGCTTGAAAAATGGACAAGCAGTCAGTGTAAATTTACCATCCGCATTACTGACGCTTAAACGATGTAATAGCGAAATAAGGTTTTGAAATCAAGTCATGCATGTAGAAATTGTTGCATTAGCAAATTTTGATACTTCTATGTTACCCTTGGAAATCACTGGATTCGTAAATTTAGTTAGTCCTACATTTCCCGCGGAAATCGCTGGATTAGCAAATTTTGTTACTTCCACGTTGCCCGTCGAAATCGCTGGATTAGAAAATTTTGTTACTTCGACGTTACCCGCGAAAATGGCTGGATTAGCAAATTTTGTTACTTCTACGTTGTCCGTGGAAATCGCTGGATTAGCAAATTTTGTTACTTCTACTTTGTCTGTGGAAATCGCTGGATTAGCAAATTTTGTTACTTCTACGTTGCCCGTGGAAATCGCTGGATTAGCGAGTTTTGTTACTTCTACGTTGTCCGTGGAAATCGCGGCGGACGCAGCGAGAGGGTTAAATGCGAAGCATTTATGGAAAAACTGAAACTGCAATTATAAACAATAGAATAACACAATGAAACCCTCCTAATGAATGCGTGTGAAGCCATCATTACTACCTCTAAATGAAATAGTTTTTATAGTGATTAAATGAATGTCTTTGCATACTTTAACTTTCAAAAGGATAGCAGGAAAAGGCTGATACATTCCAAAAAGAGGTTAGAATTGAAAATATTTTGTAAGATAAAATTTTTCCTAAGAGTATTTTCCTAAATCAATATTTTTTTACTTTTAATCAGAATACTATTGCAATTCATTTCATTTAAATGAGTTATTTTACATAAAATAAATCATCAAACATAAAAAAGCTCATTTCAAAGAAATAAACAATCACTCTGCGATAAAATAATAAATATTTACCGCTAATTAAGATTTGCACCTCTATGATGTTTTTCTTTTCCTCCTCCTTCTTTTTTGTTTTCTTCATTTAGCTGTGAAAGTTCACTTCGAAATTCAACACAAAAAATACTACTGTACTTGCAGAAGATTCTTCATAGGGGGAACAAATATTTGAAATTTAAATATTCACTTCACATTAGACACATTAATGAATATAACATTAACACGTTCGTAAAAATATCTCTAAATGTAGGTTTTTCAACTCCACATTTGGTAAATATTGAAGCACCCTAAATAACCGGTATCGGCATGAATTTGTCATGACTATTGAATGAAGCTCTACAGCAAAAACATTTACGTAGTTGGCTTAGTCTCATCGCAAGAGATGTAATAAGCTTTCATTCTTATAAAAAAATACTGAAATAATAAATAATTTACCGATTGTGGACAACAAATAGGACTCGAAATCAGATTCGAAATTGTAAATAATTCAACATTGGACCAACCACTTCAGTTTCAAAATTTATCTGTAATGACTTTTTCAGCAAAGAAAAGATTTGTTTAGCAACGTGAAATGTGGAAAGTTTAATATTTCATGCGTTTGAGAACAGCGGGAATATAAGAACAAAATAGATGAAAAGAAACGAAAAAAAAAATAATAATAATAATTTGAATTTTGACATATTGAATTCAAATTATGTTTTTCGCAATCACGAGTGTGTGTATGTAGGCGTGTGTGTTTGTGTGTGTGGGGGGGGGGTGTAGGGGGTATGTGTATGTAGGCATGTGTGTTTGTGTCTGTGTGCTGGCATAAGTGTGTGGGTAGTTGTGTTTGTGTGTATGAATGTGTGTGTGTGGGGGGGGGGGCGGGGGGTGTATGTATGTGTAGGCATATGTGCTTGTGTCTGTGAGCAGGCATGAATGTGTGGGTAGTTGTGTGTGTATGTGTTTGTGTGTAGGTGTAGGTGTATGTATTTGTGTGTGCGTGTGTGTGTGTAGTTGTGTATGTATGCGCGTGTGTGTAGGACATGGATGCAACCTGAAGACGGCTTTCGCTATAGGAGCAGCATTGTGAGGAGCCGATCGACGGTGATGGTGCGGAGGGTGGCGGTGGGAAAATAAAATGATAGGACGCCAAAAACGGTCAAATGAAAGCATTAAGCAATCGTGATTGCTCAAAAAAAATTAATTTGAATTTTGACCTCTTGAATTCAAATTATGTTTTTCGTAATAACGAGTGTGTGTGTGGGGCGAGGGGGTTGCGTGTAGAGGGGGGTATGTGTATGTGCGTAGGCATGAGTGATTGTGTCTATGTACAGATATGAGTGTGTGGGTAGTTGTGTGTACGAGTGTTTGTGTGTGTGGGGGGGGATGTATGTGTGTGTAAGCATAAGTGTTTGTGTCTGTGTGCAGGCATGAGTGTGTGGGTAGTTGTGTGTGTATGTGTTTGTGTATGTGTGTGTAAGTGTATGTATGTGTTTGTGTGTGTGTGTACATGCGTGTATGTATGCGTGTAATTTTAGGATATTGACGCAACCTGGAGACGGTTTTCGCTAGAAGAGCAACAGCGTGAGGAGCACGGTGATGCTGCAGAGGGTGCTGGTGGGAAAATAAAATCATAGCACATCAAAGCAGTCAAATGAAAGCAATAAGTAATCATGATTGCTCAAAAAAAAAAAAAAAGTTTGCATTTTGATATTTTGTGTTCAAATTATTGTTACGAGTCCAGCAACTTCAAGAAATTCTTTAATGACGGCACAGTTCTTGAGAAAAACACAGGAAATTAATGTACAACTACGTACAAGAAATGTAGTTAACTGCTAAATTAACTGTAGCAATTGGGAAAATATCAATTAACACCGTTAACTCAACGGTCACACACGTATTTAGATCAAAATACGCAAAAACACAGCGCATAGGCTAATACACACTTTCCAGAACGACGAAAACGAGACTGACTTTTTATCACGCGCGGAGGCTATTTATAAATCCTAGAGAAGTTTCGACAAAATTCGAAATGCATCTCGATGTTTTCTTTTTATTCGATTCACAAATCTTATCATTCAGAAATGGGGGGGGGGGGGACCGTATACTTCAGTCGAATGTTAGGGGGTTGTGTATACATTACAAGAAGCTATTTACAGGTTACGTTACTAAGATAATTTTAGATGAAAAATAATGGAATAAACGCCTAATTTAGCCAAATTACAACAAATTAATCACAAAATTAATTACTATTTACAGAATTTGTAACATTATGTTTTCGCAACCAAGAATTGCGCTAGGACCATACTCGTTGGGTTTCTTGTTTCTACTAATGGCTTTTACTGCAACCATAATTTGAATTCAAGACGTCAAAGTTCAAATTAATGCCAGCGGTTGGGATGCTGGATGTTGTGTGCTGGATACTGTTTTTGCGTAAAAAAGGTTGTGTGAAGTCCAGAAGGTCGTTTTTAAATAATTTGATTCCGAGGCACATGGAAGTCTGCATTATAAGCATAGAAAAACAAAATCAAAAGACGGACGTCATTCAACGGTGAATTGAAAATAATTAACAATTCGTGATTGCTCAAAAAAAGGCAATAAAATAATAAATAAACAAGCTTAAAGCTGAGTTTTTATTTGTTGAATATTATTTTCAAAGTGGTTGTTCTTTAATTATTTCAAACAATTTAACGACAAAAAAAAAAAAAAAAAAAAAAAAAAAAAAAAAAAAAAATTGCATTTCACTATAGTTGAGAATATGAAACGATAATGCAGAATCAGAAAGGTAAGAGGTTTTGGAAAAAGTAAAAATTATTAATTGACGACGCATTACATAACTTACTGAACATTAATCAAATTGTAAGAATTAAGATAAAGAAAAACAAAAAACCGCAAAACCTAACAAATTTAACACAAAACTGCAAAATGAAAAAGAAAACCGACATTTTTAGAAAGAATAATTAAACTCGTACTCAGTGAATATAACCAAATTACACAAAATTAAATTTGTTAAAGACAGAGCAAAAAAATCAAGACATAGCAAACGAACTAAATTCGCAGACATTTCTTGGATAATTGGGGAAAAATTAAACGAGATGAAAAACTTCAAAAAGAGCCGAAAAAAGATACTTTACCGTTTGTTAAGATTTTTTTATGATATTAGAGATTGCGAAATTAGATAATTATAAATTAGCTCAATGTTTTTTCCTTTTATTTTGTAAATTCCTGTACTCAATTAAGTTTTGTGGAAACTTCACAAAATTTACAACAAAATGACTAATCAGTAACAAGACTGAATACTAATAACAATAATAATTTGTAAGCCAGAAAGAAATTTAGCAGTGAAAAAAAAAGGGGGGGGGAGAAGAAAGACTCCCGTACGCGCGTAATTAAAAATAAAAGGAAATAAAATGAGCTTAAAAAAATAAAATCACGATAATTGACATTACAATTATCGCATACGATTCAAAAGTAATCAAGACAAAAAATAAATACATAAATAAGTAATGACGCAAGACATTAAAAATGTATATCGTTAAAAAAGCAAAAATTTGCAAAAAGTTGTAGACACGTGTTTCGAGGTCATACGGAATCTTTTTCAGAATGTCTTTACATTTAAATGCATGCGTTATGTACAACATACCTTCTGCATTAAGTGTATTAACGAAGCAATATTATAGTGAAATGACGAAACAATGAGAATGAGACAGACAATGAAAAAAAAAATGTTCAAAAAATCAATGAGGATGAACTAGTCTACTAGAGATTCACACTCGATTCTATAATGACACTTGGGACAGAAATATCAACTAGAAAAATATTTACTACCACTTCAACTTAAAATGCAGAGGAAAATACCTAAAGATATTATTTTAGAAACATTTTCAAGTACCATTGACAGGTTTTTTTCGATTCCTTTTTCTCTCACAGAAGTTTCTCATTTATTTTATTATTCTACTCAAAACCTATTGTTACTTGTTTAAATTTTAAAGGAAATGCTATAAAAATAGCGAAAAAGAAAAATCGTCTTCTAAAGAGCAGAACTTAAAAATCTCCTTTGTTTAGAAATATATATTTAAAAATCTATCTTTAAAATTATTTACTATTTACATTTTCTCTTGTTCTGAAAGAAAATTTGCATTTTCTTCTTTAAGTTAAACAATGATGTGTTGATCAAAATTTCGACAAATGCCGAGGAGGTCACGGGAAATAAAAAAAATAAAGAAAAGTTAATTGTAGATCTACTATTGTGCAACTGATTACGTAAGAAATAGTGGGGGAAAAGTTTTTATGAACTGAAAATTTAAGGTTACACCTGGTACCTATCTTTAAAAATTTTCTTTAGAAACATTAATATTAAATACTATGCGTTGTTTTCAGCTTCTAATTTTAAACAGATTTTAAAAAATGTCAGTACGGACAATCGTTAATAAAATTAATTTATTTTTTGAAATAAAAAAAAAGCTTTTGTAAAATATTTAATTATTATTGAACTTGAAAGTTATTTGTATTTCTTGAGTTATTGGCCTACGCATTAAAGAAAAAAAATCCACTCTCTGCTCTGGGCGAATAAATCTTGATTTTTGAATTTGCTTCAAAAAATGTGCAATATTATTTAAAAAGTGAATGAGAGAGGCACAAAAGTATTTCATCATAACTGTTGTAACGTTGGAGCGGCTTGACGTCGACTTGAACATCAATATTTTCAACGAAAGGAAACTATTGCTTCCAAAAATTGCCGCGATTGCTTCGAATTTAATTAGTTCCAAGAGATTTGAAGTTTAATTAAGATAAAAGTAGCAAAACAATTATCTCTCGCAATTGATCAAGAAATTCACAACTTACCACGACGCTAGTTTCTGATTTCAGAATAATGCAAGGAAGAAGAAAACTCAGAATTAATCAACATTTCCGAAATTTAAAAGTTCAAAAATACCGAATCAATACACTCAGAAAATTAATTATTAAACCGAAGGTCTATAATATTTTCTTTTATTCGCAAAACCACCAAAACGGTCTGAGATTTAAAATAAGTAAATTAAAATTATAGTTAGCTAAACGGAAACTCGTACACTTCATGTTTTTCGGTGAATTATTTTTGAGGGAAAATCTTAAGAAAGCAGTTGACTTGACATTTTGTCTGCGAAATACGTATGACGTAACAATAGTTTTGAAACACGTGTAAGAATAAAATATTTCATATTGAAAAGGTTCAAAATAGATGTTTTTCTACGCACTGAACTCGTACGGTTCATTTTCAAACGCGACGAAACTCGCCAAAACGTTCTGCATTCTATGAAATTGTCAAGCTAAAAAGAGGAGGCGAGTCTACATACTTTGAAGAAGTGTAAAACATTTTTTGATGATGAGATCTATACACTCATTCAAAAGAATTTCAAATAATCATCGCTAGCAGAGGAATCGACAGACAGACCTCATGCAGATAGATAGAGATAGATAGCTAGTTAGATAGAGATAGATAGAGATGGATAGAGATAGATATAGAGATAGATGGATAGAAAGATATATAGAGATAGAGATAGACGGATAGAGAGATATATAGATATAGAGATAGATGGATAGAGATATATATAGAGATAGAGATAGATGGATAGAGATATATATATAGATAGAGATAGATGGATAGAGATATATATAGAGATAGAGATAGATGGATAGAGATATATATAGAGATAGAGATAGATGGATAGAGAGATAGATAGAGAGAAAGATAGAGATAGAGAAAGATGGATAGAGAGAGCTATAGAGATAGAGAGAGACAGAAAGATACAGAGAGAGAGATAGAGAGAGAGAGAAAGATGAAGATAAAGAGAGAGAGAGAGAAAGAGATATATAGATAGAGAGAGAGGATGGGGAGAAAATGGGGGCGGGGGTGGAGGGTGGCCTCAAAAAAGAGAAATACGGAAAATTTTCCCATCTTTTAACAACTGGAATTTTTTTTTGGAGTGGTTGGCAGATATTAGGTAAAGATAAAACTAGAAATAACAACGTTTAATAGCACAAAATTGCAGATTTTTTGCAAACGCGTGTTTTGGCGTCACAAGCAACGCCTTCTTCAATGCAAAATTACAGAGCTTGTCGCTCAAATAATATCCTGCAAAAGCTATGTCTTTTCATCCATAAGCTCAATTCTTTTGCATTGAAAAATCGTTTTTTTGTGACGCAAAAACGAGTGTCTGCAGTCATCTGCAATTTTGTGCATTTAGATTATGGTGTTTTTTCTCATTTTACTTTTCAGGGACAAGAGTATTTATTCAACTCTTACTTGGTAGTGATGTCTGTAATATAAAGAAAAAGAATCGTTATGAAACGAATGGACTGTCTGAAGTTATAAATATAAATAAAAACTTTCTAAACTCAAATTATTGAAGAGAAAAGTTATGCTCGAAAATGTAAATAATGAGATTTTAATGCATTTCTAAATACAAATCGACATTATAGTTAAGACTAATTTTCTTCAAAAATAATTATTGTTATTATTTGAACTTGCTTTCATTTAATATGATTTATAATCAATTTTACGATTTTAGTAGTTTATCATTACTAAAAATAAACAAATAAATAGAAATATCAACATATCATGTGAAGCCAATGTAACTGGATTGCTTATTCCAGTTATTTTTAAATTTTCGTAAAAATATCTAATATTAAGCCGAAGTACTTTTGCTTTGTTTTTTTCCAAATAAGACGAAATTTTTTCGAAGTTCGTAACACAATGTGAACAAGAGCAATAATTATTTTAAAAATTATTCCGAAAGTACGGCTTTAGGCGACTCCAGTTAAGATTTTTTTTCATGTTTTTTTTTATCACGGCTCAAATTGACATCATTCATACATGTAATAAATAACAGGAATACGTAATGTACAAACTGTGATTTTTTTTCATCGAATAAAAACATTTCCTTTGTTAATTCATCTTCACTAATATTAAAGTTGAAAGTCAAGATCTCTGTGACGTGAACAGCGCCTAGACCGTTCGGTCGATTCTAATGAAATTTGGCACAAAATTAGTTGGCAGCATGGGGGTGTGCATTTCGAAGCAACTTTTCGAAAATTCGATTTTTTTTTTTAAAGTTCTCCAATTGCCACCGTTGGTGGATTTAATGCCTCTGCAGCAATACCGAGCGAATTACCATAACATGGACGAGAAAATTAACATAGCATATTGGCGAGAAATTCATCATCCATTATTTGTAAATATACAGGCGAACCAAATGACCTTTTAATTTTCTACTACAGGCAGAGCCTTGCGGGTACCGTAAGTAAATAATAAAAAATATTACATGAAAAACATTTTGTTTCAAAGCTAAGATGGTGCATCTTCATCGCTTAAAATATTTCAATTCGAAAAACTGAAATTCAATAACAAGTGTTTAGTTTTTAATATTAATACCTTCAGTAACCTAGATAGTATTTTCAACAATATGCGATGATCACATTTTTTTATGGACACATTTCCAAAATGGTTAATCCGAAGGAGAAAATCCACATTAACATATTCAAAATTTATTGAACCGAATAAAAATGAACAAGTCAAGTGTTTAGGAAATTCCACTTTAAAGTGCGGCTTACGGTTGAATAAGTATATATTTAAAGGTGAAAAAATAAGTCTTTGCATAATTTGTGTAGCAAAACAAAAAAAAGTTGCGTAACTTTAAATTAAAAAATAAAACAATAGCCACTGGCAACGTAGTTTTTTTTAAAAAAAATCATTTCTGTAGCTCTAAAAAAAGAGCACATAAAGTTCATAGGTAATTAATTCATTTTTTAGTAAGTTAGAGGTTTTATCATCATGCAGTTGAGAAGCAATATTATGAAGAAAGTGAAAGAAAAAAAACACAACTTCACTTTTTTTCTCGGTCTCCTGTTTCCAATTGATTTGTTTGGCTATCTAACTTCGAAAAAATATTTCCATTCGTTTCTTTCTCCAGTGATTACTATCAAGCAAATACATACAATGAAACCTCGATTTTACGTCCCCCTTACCTACGTTTTTTGCGCTTATTCACGTTTTTTTTTCTGAGCAATTACTCCAGAAAACGTAACTTTTGGACGCAAATATTTTTCAATTTCGAAACCTTTTGTTTTATTTTTTTGAGCAATCACGATTGCTTATTGTTCTCATTTGACTGTTTTGAATCCCTATGATTTTATTTTCCCCCCGCCTCCCTCTGCAGCACCACCGTCCACCGGCCTCCCGATGCTGTTCCTCTAGCCAAAACCGTCTCCAGGTTGCGTCCATATCCTACATACACACACGCATACATACACACCAACTCACACATACGCACCAACACACACACATACACCTACACACATACATACCAACACACACATACATTCACACCAACACACACTCATGCCTGCACACACAGACACAAACATGCCTACAGACACACACACTCGTGATTGCGAAAGACATAATTTGAATTCCAAATGTCAAAATTCAATCTAATTTTTTTTATGAGGTCCCAGTTTCTCCATATACTAATAATGTTTATTTTTTGCAGATTGTAAGTTTGTTGTTTATGAACTTCCCGCATTTTACGTTTCAACTCGAATGTAAAATATAATGTTTAAATTAAAATAAGCAATATGTTTCATTTGAAGAAGTGAGAAGCAAAGGGATGTAAGTGTCAAAATTAAATTTTGGATATAATCAACACAAATGGTAAGAGGACCTCCACTGTCTTAGGGCAAGGGGTAGTACTAGTAGTCCTGGTAGATGCTGCTGTATACAGTCGTCCCTCGCTACTTCGCGCTTCGACTTTCGCGGCTTCACTACATCGCGGTTTTTTCTGTTTTTTTTTAAAATTTTTTTTTCCAAATATAGTAATTAGCTTTTTTTATGCGCTCGTGTAAACTGTTTCCTATATAAGAATAACAAAATATGTCTTTTAAGTAATGTGAGCTCTTCTGAGGGCTGCAGCTGTACTAGTTGAGGGAGTAGAGCTATAAAATCATCGAAGAAATAGGTGTGAATCGCTATCTCATTTTAATCGTTCAACACTAACTGAAAAGTATAAATCACTGTATTATTACATCTGTAATTGTAAATGGTGTTCAAGAATGTACTAGATTTTTAAGTTGTATAAGTAATTTCTTAAATGAGGATAATTGTAGAGGAAGAACGGGGACACTTACGGTCACTAACTGGCAATTAATTCATCATCGAACAAGTTGAGCTATTTTCATAGATTAGTAGTAGTGTGTACGAGTTGCATGTGTGTGTGAAGTTTATTTCGCAATAATTAACAATATGATACCTATTACGTCTAACATATCTCATTTTCTCATATTTTGTGCAATTTTTTAAACAATGCAAATGTAATGGTGGCTACGTTTCATGTCTAGGGGGCTCTACCTATGTTAAAAACTTATTTAAATTGTCTTAAGTAAGTTTTATGCGCTCCAATTAGGAAATATACGGTGTATAAATACAGAATCCTACTTCGCGGAAATTCAGTTATCGCGGTCAAGTCTGGAACGGATTAACCGCGATAAACGAGGGTT
This sequence comes from Uloborus diversus, assembly GCF_026930045.1. NCBI lineage: Eukaryota > Metazoa > Arthropoda > Arachnida > Araneae > Uloboridae > Uloborus > Uloborus diversus. Next base: position 236,397,172 of record NC_072731.1, on the reverse strand, counting down.
GACTGTAGCATGATTTAGAAAAAAAATCAAGGAAAGTCTACCTAGGACCTTATCTTTACTGAATCCTTATCGTGTTACTGAAAACTTGAAATTGTCCACTTACGTCCCTTTGCTTCTCACTGCCTTATTTGTGCTTTTTAAAGGACGTTGTTGAAAGTTAATCTATGAGAACAAAAATGCTATTGCTCCCTCCGGTAGCCATCCTTATGAACTTTTCGTCCGTCAATGAAGATGAACAAGAAGAACTGGAAGCACAGCCCGTCCTTTCTTTTAATATTGCATTGAAGAGCTTACAAATAGTGAAACTAAACTTAACTTTCTCATAAAGACCAGGAAAAAAAAAACTTGGGAAGAGTTTCAAATCTGGATGATACTGTATTCACTTTGAACTCAATCACTAAAAAACAATCCCCTATTGCGAACTATTTTCAACCTAAACGCGCGGATTCGCAACTAAATGCGTTGAACTGACTCAAAATGGATGAATGATAATGTTCTTTTCCTAAAATATAGATTTTAGACTTTTGAAAAGAGTCATCTTCACTGCTTTTGGTTTTTTTCTATTTGATTTTTGATTTCTGTGTATTTCCCGTATTTTACGTTAATTAAAACAAATCACCTAAATAAATATTACAATCATCGATGCAATAATAAAAGAGAAGAAAATAGTGAGATTTGACAAAATTTTCAGAAGTAGTAGCGATTTTTAAGTGTTATTCAAATTTTATTTTTAAGATAGGATTTTTTTTTTCATCTAAAGGAACAAAACTGAGCCGGTGTCTCGTGGAAAAATAGCACTTTTAAAAATAAGAAGCACACTAATCCGTTTGGAATAACGTTTTCAATGATCAAAAACGTGCTGTTTAAGGCTCTCTCTCTATTTCTATCTTACAAAAACAAACCACAAAGACCTTAAAAATTTATGTTTCAATTTTAACGTTCGTAAAATTTCGTGTCTGGCTAAAAATTCGACTATCAAAAAAAAAAAAAAAAACAAAAACATTTTTTGGCAGTTTACGTTTTTTAATAGCATGGATAAAGAACAGATAAGCATTTATTTTTGGATCACTTGCTCCAGTTTTTACACAGCTCAATTTTTTTTTTATATTTGCGAATAGGAGGGCAGAAGGAAAGAAGGTATGTTATAATAGTTCGGTTAAAAAATTCTTTTAACTAATTATGACCATTTATATTTAAAATAAAACAACACTTGCGTTAAAACATTATATATATATATATATATATATATATATATATATACACATACAGGGTTCGATATTTTGATATATATCCAATATTTTCAATCAACCCAAACTCAAGTCTTCAAAATAGTAAATGCATCTTCAAAACACTCTTTATTTTCTTATATTTTTATTACAATACGAAGACTTAAAATTAAGGTTTCTTTTATTATTTATATCTAGCATTTCATTTGACATTTTAGTCAGTTTTAATGGAATTAATTTAGCATTAGCTTTTTTATTCATTTTTCTTCTGTTAGCTAGTTTTACACAGTTATAATATGAATGAGGAATAAAAAATATGTATTAGTTGGTGCACAGCCATAGGACATTTTTTTTTCTGACCAACGTTTAATATTAAATTAAGCACTTTTAATCGGAATTAAAATTGTTACATTACTAATAATTTTATGAATATAAAATTAAAAAGGAGTACTACATTACTTTGTTATGTTAATGATATATTAATACATCTAAAAAATATAGTACATAACTTTTTGGTTATTTTCAAAAAAAAAAAAATGTAAAACATTACTATGATTAACATAATTTTTATATTGAAAATACTGTGGTTGAAAAAATAAATATCGGATATATATCAGCGAACCCTGTACATACATATATATATATATATATATATATATATATTTAAACGAAGAAATGAACAAATTAATTAGAATTCTTGAGCTTTGAGTTTGTGGTCTCAAAAAACAAATTTAAAAGAGGAAAACCTTTCGGAAATATTCACTGTAATCTGACTTAACTTTCAATTTATTTTTTTTACCTTTAAGACATGTCGCTGGTCAGCGTCTAAAAATCGATTTATTATTATTTTTTCTATCACCAGCGTCTTATTTGCATTTGCATCCCATGCTGGGGAAATTACTTTCAAAAATTTAAGTTTTTTTCCCCTCTAAAATAAAAACCTTATTTTTAAAACTAATATCCTTGGAAATTAATTTTATCGTCAATTCTTATCGGCTAGACATATTTATTTACTTTTTCGCCCCTCTTCCGAGGGTGATTAAGTTGTTCAGTTATCAATGGGAGCTTTACGGAAACAGCAGTAAGGGGAAGAAAGTTGTGTGTAAGTTTTTTTTACCCATTAGCAGTGACTTTTAATTTTCGGGGCAAAAAAAAAAAAAAAAAAAGTAATACCAAAAAAGAAAGAAGATAATCAAATGAAAAAAATTGAGGAAAGTAAATGAATAAAGTATTTTCTTGTGAAAATTAAAAGTATATCTAAATACTTCTTTTAAACATTTTATACACACGTAAAAATGGCTACAACTATTAAATGTTAAAAAATAGAAAAATGATGCATGGAACAGTTTCATTCAATAGGTTTATGCAGCATCATCCTAAAACTAGAAAATCATTTGTCAAGGTACCTTGACGGATGAAAATTGCTTCTACATTTGAACGAAGCCATTGAGTGTTTGGTAATATTTTGATATAGTTGAAATTTTAACCCTAACTCCAGTGGATAAAACCTCAACTCCAGTAGATAGCGTTCATTGTTGATGACGTAAGAGCGTCACTCGATCAGTGATTTTCAGTATTATATATATATGAGGATAAGCCATAGTCAATACCAAAACATGTACTCGGAAATATATTGAACTCTGTGCAACTCGAAGCTTTCTTGTCAAATGAGCCGCTCAGAAGCCAATGCGGTTAAGTCCATTTTTTGATATTTTCTGATTTTTGGAAATTTTGATGAAATAAATAGTAATCTTCTTAGTTATTAAAGGATTTACTCATTGGTTACTTTTTTCTAGGTTAGACAGCCCTTTTTTTAATAGCTTCTGAATATATTATATAATAATTTCAGAAGCCATTGTGAATAAGTCCACCTTTTATCAATATTTTTTTTTACATAAACCCTGAAATAAAAGTTAAATTATTCTTCTTCTTTCGATATTTGTAGGCAACACTGAAAAACAAGAAATTCATAGTAACTTTAACTGTCATCTTCTAATTAGAATTATTTGAGTTTTATGCATGTGCGTCAGAACACAAAAATATTATGTTGAAGTGTTTGCGAAAATTATTGTGTTATCAAAAGCATTAAATAAATTTTCTTTCATAACTGTAAAAACTCTGACTTATTAAAGTAATAAAATAGATTTATTGTAAGGGTATAAAAACTAAAAATGTCAATGGAAATAGAACACAGTGAAAGTGAAAGTGATGCGATATTTCATTCTAATTCAAGGAGAGTTAACCGTATAGATTCTGATACATCGTCAGATAACGAAGATACAGAAAATCATCAAAATAACGGAAAAGTTGGTAGAAAACACAGCAGGAATCCTGGAAAATGGTCGAGAAATGTTGAGAAACAAAAAAGGATACAAGGTAAACAATATCAAAATAGAAATAAAAGAATAATTCCTGCAAAGGAATTTGATAATAAACTTTTTAACTGTTTACGACTTTGTAATCGCAAGATAACCTTTTATCAAAGAAAACAGGCGATGAAAAATTTTTACAAGCTTAATGATCATCATAAGCAAAATATATTTTTAAGTGGGTTAATTAGAGTCCATGCTATCAAAAGACAACGACCCAGGAATAACACCAATGGACCAAGATCTCGGTCTTTTGAATATTTTATTAGACTTAACGGCCAAGATGTTGGTGTTTGCAAAAAATATTTTATAGAAACATATCAAATAAGTAACGGGCAACTATATAATTGCTATTCAAAGGAAGATCTGAAGGCCCACCGGGGGCAACATATTCCAGGTAACAAAATATATGATTCCCATGTAAGAAAACATATAAGTTCCTTTCCTGCTATTTCAAGCAATTATACAAGTCATAATCCCAGACGCAGATACTTAAATTCAGACCTTTCTATTGTAAAAGAAAGAACCCTTTCAGAGTTATAGAAATGAATCCACAAGAATTTCTTTCCACAAAATTATTGGAAGAAGCTGCTACTAGCAGAAAAAAATCAACAAGTAGACTAACAGACAGTTGGCTTAATATGAGATGGATAAAATTGGAAAGGTCAAAACCAAGCAGCATTAAGTTCAAACATAATTTTGACGAGGTTGACACCTTTCATGTAATTGATATTTAAAAAAAAGGTAGGGCAGTAAATTTAAAAAATATAACTCAACCTATATTATATCCTAATGGCAGAACAATTTCAAGAGAAACAAAAAAAGACATCATATGTTTATTAAAGTCTATACCTCCAATTAAACACGACTTTTACAGGACATTAAGGACAACACATGGAGATCAAGATTTACATTTAAATAACTCGGAAGAAGATGATGTTTGTTATGATGAATAAACATAAAACTTATGACCCAATAAATGTTATTTTATTATTTTTACATAAATTTCTTATCTTTTACAGCTGCCAAAAGGTATATGTCCTAAAATTTTTACGATGCTGTCATTATTTCAATAAATACTTACGTTTTTATTTACACATTCTGTACATATCTTGTTTTTTTGCAAAGTTTACACCTGGAAAAAAGACTGTATACACTTTTCCAATTAAATTAATAAACCAAGAATTTTAAAAACTAATGTATCAAAAAACAGTACTTTTCTCAATTTTTGTGTTTTGGACTTAACCGCATTGGCTTCTGAGCGACTCACAGTCTAAAAACATCAAAATTAAATAATAAATCTGAATTGATTTTCAAGCGTTGCACATATTTCTTCAGGGCATTGCTTTTAGCAACAAGTGTGATGGGTGATTTAGAAACTAGGTTCTCCCTTACAATTTCATTTATAGGGTAGTCTCGCAATCAGATCAGTAAATGAACATTTAAGCCCAATTTCAATTTCAGAAATGTACAGTGATTTCGTGAAATATAATGGGTGATTTAGAAACTAGATTATTCTGTTTAGTTTCAATGGGGTAGTTTCCAACATTTTATAAGTATTTTTTTTCTGAAAGAGCATGCTTAAAAACATAGAACCTGACCATTTTTTAAATAATTTCTTCAAGTTTAATATAAAAAAAAACTTAAATCGGTGCTTTTTTATCGTTTAACGCTTTTGCCGGTGACAGAACAAATGATGAAATGCCATTCAGTTTTGCCATTCACGGTCCAAAATATTTAATTCGCATCTTTACTCACCTGTATTGGCAACGATATGGTTGATAGCAAGCGTAGAGCGCAACTGTAATTCGCTTCTTGATTATCATAACGTGGAAATGCGGTAGAAAGATGAGCCATAGTACATCATTTGTGACGTAATAAAAACCACGTCTTGTTTGAAGAATCGGACATTTTTAAAAAAATAATTAAAAAATAACTGTTGGGAAAATGAAAGTATTTTCTGAGTCCATCGTTTTTTCTTTTTTTTGCTTATTCTATCAATTTCAGTGACAAAAAGTACTACTTTTGACTGGAGGAAACAACTCCATTATAGGGCAGTCTTGAAGTAATGAACATGAAAGCCCAATTTTATTTTCAAATTCATTGTGATTTTGTGATCATGGGTGATTTAGAAACTAGGTTATTCGATACGGTTCCATTTAAAAGGTAGTCTCGCAATCTGATCAGTAAATAAATCCCTAGATACAATTTCATTTTCAGAAATTCATAATAATTTTGTGATGATGGGTGATTGCCGTGGTATGAGGTGCGATATTTAAGCATGGTCTTGTGCTGCTTGTTACTATGCATGGGAAAGTATCAGTTGGTCACAAAGTCGATATTCTAGGAAATCAGTCACATCCGTTTACACAAATTTTATTTCCAGGAGACCGCCCATTTTATCAAAGCGATAAGGCTTCTATCCATCCTGCTAAAATCATCCAAAATGGTTTGAAAAGCATGAGGAGGAAACATAACATCTTACTTGGGTCCCTTGAATTTCCTGACTTGAACATTATTGAACATTTGTAGGGATATTTGCAGTTCAAACTCCGTGATTGATTTCATCCAGCACCAACACTTTTGGAATTAGGGACTGCTTTCCGGAAAGAATGGCTTCATATTCCATTAAATGCTGTTCACAACCTCTATGAATACCTCCCACGTCATATGTAATTAAATCAAAGGGAGGTCCAACCCCCTATTAAAAAAGTCTCTCGCTTGTTTCATAGGTGTTAGTATTATTTTGTCACTCATCTGTACATCCCTTTGCTTCTCACTGTCTCAAGGGCAGTTGTTTTCTCGCCAACATTAGGCACGCTAACGTTGTGGAATTCATCATCATTCAAACAAATTTTGTCCCCACTTTAAATTTCAAATTTGAATAGGGGAGACTGTTGTACCTTGCCCATGGTGTACCTTGAGCCATGGCACTCTAATCAGCTAGCGCTTTTACCTAGTAAGGAATCACGGTACTATGTCAGCCATGACAGTCTCTGAACCTGCCAGAGTGAGTTGTAGGTTGAAACTCCAGCTTTTATGTGGACAGTGATTGTTTTGTGCAAACAAAAGTAAATAATTCCAGTGTTACTTAAAAGAAATTGGACTTTTAAAACTAGTTTACCCAACTGATTGACCATTATATCTATTTCCTATCTCTCGATAAGTGTATTCAACATTTAGTCTTTACTTTTTACGTAGCTGTTAGGTTAGGGTTGCCACTTTTGTATAAACATGCACCTTCGTGAACCTTGAAACCAAGCTCCATCTTGTACCTTGAACCACTGGATCAAAGTACAATTAGGTCGTAGTGATATTTTTAGGTAGGATTTCATTATGCCTCGAAGTAAAACTGGAATCAAGAGGGATCCAGTAGATGTTGAGGCACTGCAAAATGCTATTGAAGCAGTAAGAAGTAATGATCCTGACAAAAAAAAACACTTTTATAGAGGCCGAAAAAATATTCAAAGTGAGCAGGTCAACCATTACTAGGCATTTAAGAAAGTTGAATGAAAGTGGGTCCAATAAATTTGAATACAACTTAAGTTATGCAGTTAAGCAAATACAAGAGGTCTGTCTAAAGATACACGAGCATCATGTACCATGCACCAAATTACATAAAATTTGTGAAAAATATACAAAAATAGAAAAATATTTTTTTTTTTTACTTTTGCAAAAAGGCTTGAAGTTAAGTTTTAATAACTAAAAACCATCAAAATCACATTCTTTTTTTGAAAACCAAAAAGCTTTAGAAGTAGTCCAAGATACAACAGTCTCCCCTACATTGTTTCATCACGAAAACCAAGAAGGGTTAACGTTTTCTCAAAATTTCACAGTTATGATGGATTTTGATCAACATAAAAACTTTTCATGAAGTTTTCCCGAGATGAAACAAAACAGCATATGAATAATATCCAACATAATCTCGAGTACAGTATGGCGGTAAAAAATAGAGCTCATATCAGTTTAAACTTCCCAATGGGCTATTACTTAACATTAAGTTACGCACCTATCTTAGCATCAGGAGAAAGCAAGATATAGAAAAAAAAAAGCTTTTTAACTCTAATAAATCTGAAAAATGGAAGGTACGATCAGAAACTGATAAATAGCATTTCAAGGATATTTCACTCAACCCAGACAAGAAGGGCAAGATCCAAATCTGCTGATCCAAAGTGTATTTTATGTTTTTTTATGGCGTCAATAAACCTCCAAGAAACCGTACATTTATTTGTCTTTGGCAACAGTGTTTCCAAACTTGGGCTGACAACTGGATTTTGTTCAAGCAAGCAAACCACCATATATATATAAGATATATATATTATCAGTAAATATATACCTTACTCGATCAGGAGAGAGGGAGGGAAAAAAAACGTGGAAATCTCTGCACACGAAGACAAGGCAAAAGAAAGGAAAGAAGACAAAGAAAAAAAAAATCCCTTGAATCAAAGTGGAAGCTAAACAACGTTAAGTATGGGGTAGATTTCCACGCAGGGTGGCATTATTGTTTTCCGAAACGAAAAGTGATGATGCTGCGTAATATCTCAAACAGGAAAAGAGCCCCGGGAAGAAACCAATACTAGTTTGTGGTAGCTTATAAAAAATCGAACTAGTTCCTTTTCGATAAAAATGAACTCTTAGAAGAAGAGATGAATTGAGCCGACTGTGGAATTTTTCTTAAGTTTCATTGATTAAATAAGGTTCAAAGAAATATATATGTGTTTGAGCGGAAAATGACGTTGTCAATTAAGTGCTGGATTTACAGCTCATAGCTTCTAGCATTGGAAGATGAAAATTAGGGAGGCATGCGTAAAATTCGGGTGATTTCACTGAACAAATTTGACGCTTCAGCGATTTTTTAAAATATAGGTAGGGATTTCTTAAATTAGGCCTCAAAAGGACACAAAATTTTGCGTTCAGAAATCCGCCAGGGTTCAAATTTCGAAAATTGCAATTACTATTATTACTTTTTTGAAGTAAAAAAAAATACAAATTTTAGATAAATTTGGTGTGTCCCCCCCCCCCGTTTTGTCGACATTAATTTTCCTTCCTCTTGTTTTTCAGTTTCAATCGTACGTTTAGATATATTAAAGGGGAAGGAAATTTTAAATGTCTGCAAAATTGGGGGGTAAACCCATTATTTGCAACAGGTGAAAGATTTAGGGAATTCAGAGTAAAATCGGGAACGTGTTATCGCGAACGTATTTTTTAGAAAACAAAACAGATAGCTTAATAACTCCTTTACTGTAGGGATTTTCCCGAAATTCTATTCACTGAAAAATCCCGTTGTAATGGGAATTTCGTTTTTTTAATGAAAATTCGAGGGACATTTACTTTGTTAGGGAGATGATTTCAAAATTTCGGGAGTCACCGGAACGAATCGGGATACACAATAGTTTTATTTAAACGTTACAGTTAATTTGCTCTAGAAGTAGCAGACTAAGAAAACTACATTATTACAAGGCATAGTTAGGGTTTTGGACAGGACAGTTAGTTTTTACCGTCCAAACTTGCCGAAGACCAACAAAAGAGTCTTAAAGCGTTTTAAACTGTCCAGAAGCAAACTAAATCTACAAGAGTTGAACATAATCGGTTTGTACTACTACAATATTAGTGACGCATAAATATAAAATTAGATGTTAATAATAAAATTAAGTAATATTTTCCCCTGAAAGGTTCATTAAAATATATATGTAAGAAAGGTAAAAGCTTTACTCCAATAACTCTATTACACAAAAACTTTATGAAAAAATTAATAAAGTTGGGGGAAAAAAACCGTTACCAACGTAAATATTTTAGTTCTGTTTATAGCTTAGAGGAATGTAATTCATGTGTAATATTTAGAAGGGAAATGGTTGAATGCTTTCTGCACGATAATGTTTCGACAAATAATTTTTGTTAAAATCCTACTGAAGAATTAAAAATTGATGATAGACACATATTTTGAAACTAGGAGAGATTTTTATTCTTTTTTTATAGATTCATTTGCATTCTGTAACAAGCTCATTTAGTAAAAACATCATTTAATGAAAAAATCTTTATTTTTTCGAAACAAATCACAATGTAATGTTTCTGGAAGTTTTGAAAAAAGCAAGACGAAAAAACAATGCATTGTAGCTTAAAGTGAACGAAAATATCAAATAAAACTATTGCACTCATGAAACTGAAATGGTCAAACCTAAGTTATAGAAACAGCTGAAATTCATTAAATAAGGAAAGGAAACTTTGCTGAACGACATTTAAAATTTGAAACTCTTTGAAAAGCTTTTTAGCCACTTTCCCAGTAAAAGTCATAGAAAGAAGAAAAAAGCATGAAAGAAGGCTTAATGCATCTTAAAAATATCGCGAAAAAAAAAAAAAGAAGTCAAAAATAAATAAAATAAATAAATAAATATCGAAAATTAAAAATTGGAAAGTAGGGTATTGAGATTGGGAAAAATGTCTGTCTGCCCCCCTCCCCCCATAAGTGTTGAGAGAATAGTCAAATTTGAACAAATATTTTTTGTTCGAAAGATCTCGGTGAGGACACCCCATTCCCATAGTTTATTTTTTGATTTGAACAATTTTTCGTTCAATTTAGAAAACTTCAAAAAAAAAAAAAAAAAAAACTTAACATTAGCGCCAACGGGGAAAGTCATGGCAAATATAAATCCCGCACTTTGAGGCGAACTTGCTTCAAACAAACTTGGTGGGAAATAGCTTTTTATGAGGAACATGTATAGAAAATGTCTTTTTGATTTGAACAATTTTCTGCAAATTCTTTAACATTAGCGCCTACGGAGAAACTAAAATTCAATATAGATCCCGAACTTAAAGACGGATTTTCTTCAAACAAATTTTGTTGGAAATAGCTCTTGATGACGACTCCGACCTCTAGAATTTTAGGGCAGTCTACTCCGACTCCTATAACTGAAAATTAGTCGACTTCAAATTCCCGTCTTCCACTTGACTCTGTAGCTTTGGCATAAATTTAGACAAGGAGGGAAAATGACAGACTCCGACTTTCGGAAATTTAAAGTCTTCGACTCGGACTCCGACCCCGAAAATATTGACAGAATCGCGGACTCTAAGGGAAAATGACCGATTCTGACTCTGAGTCTTTGAATTAAAAACCTTCAACTCCCGAATCTGACTCTTTTTCTCCGAAATGAGACTGACTCCGACTCCGCAGCCATGGTTTTTACTTTGAAATAATTATTGTTTATATGTTTTGTTTTTATTTTCACGCCAAATTTTATGTATTCAGTGTTTGACGTAAGAACTCAGTCTTATTTTTCTGCATAAAGACATGGGCAGACAAATTTTTTTTTGATAATGAAAACTATTTTGTTTGACATTTTATTGCTTTTTTTTTTGAAAGTATATTTATTCATTATTTAAATTTTTTTTTTGGAACAGGAAAAAAACAAATTTTTTCTTTTTGACATAGTGTATTTATTTTAATGAGGTTATTATTTTTCATTCTTTTTTTTCCTTTTGAAATCGAATTAAGATTTTTTTAATGGATGAAAATGTATTAGCTGCTTTGTTTAAAAGGTGGTACTAAATTTATTCTTTTTATTTTAATTATTTTTTTACGGATCTTTTTCTTCAGATGAGAAAGGCATATTTTATTTCTAGAAATCAGGTTAAAATGTTAAAAAGTTATGTTTAAAATAATTTGCGATTTTAGCTAATTTTGAGAATATTGATCAGATACTAGAAAGTAATTCGTTATTGGTTTACGGGAAAGTAGGCTCGTTTAGTTTTGGACGGAACTTCTTGTTTAATAAAAGAAATATTTGATCTAATTATATGAAAATATTTTTGATAACAGATAAACAAAATAAATAAGCTTAGACTACGGGGAAGCAATATCAATATTTTCGTAAAATTGCATAATTTAAGAGGAAAAAAACGTATTAGATCATAATACATACACAATCTCAAAGTCTTTTAAAAATCAAATACTAAGTCTCTCTTTAAAGAAAAACTAATGTTTATGTTTACCGTTGGGATATTCTAAAACCCATATTTTCAATAAAACGTACTTCATCTTTAGCGTAGTTTCAGATAATTAGAGTGTACAAAACCTGAAATAACAATAAAATAATACTCAAGTTTTAACTATCGTCATGTGCTCGGAGATTTGTACTAACAATTGTCATATTCCCCTGAAGTTTAAGAGAAAAAAAGAGAAAAGAAACAAGCCAAAAATGAAAATTGTAACTTTTCATTCAATGCATAAAAAAGGTTAACTATTTACTTTGCACAACAAAAGAACACGTACCTTTCATAACTAGAAAGAAACACGGCATTCAAAAATACTTCTTGTAGGCGCAAAAAGCAAACTATCGGCATTTTGTGTACATTGCTCTTCAAATATTAAACAGGGAAAACAAACAAACAAACAAAAAAAAACAACAAAAGTTCCTGTATTATTTGACAACTGAGCAGCTCCGGTGAACAATAACCCAGAACTTACGTGTGGCACTCCCAAACCGACTGTTCTAATCAGGCATCCAGACTGGAGTAAATATTTGACAATGCATCGGGGAATATGCACAATGAAATGGAACATGCCTCAAGTAGCCCCCCTTCCATAAGAGACGCTTTTCAAGTGGTTAAGATCATTTCGCGCTCCTACCTTATTGTCAGAAAATATGGCGGAGACAATGATTGAGAATAATGTGAGCCCATAATAAATTTATGGACAGTGCTTTTGAATGCAGCGAAGATAAATGAAATCATTCGGTGTTAGTACGAGGAGGAGAGCTGTTACAGCTCGGTAAACAAGGCTTTGGGTGTTAAGAGTAAATAAATGCGAGATTTGCCAAGAAATTGAAAACTTGGTGAGGATTCTTCCTTTTGTATGTTAACCGAATTAAAAACGTTTTCATACCATCTGTGAATATCTCAGTGCTTCAAAATTTTATTTTACGACCATTGCTTTAGATACGTGACTTCCTCGCCTTCATATGGGCCCCTTCCATGCTTGCCAATAGGTAGGGGATGCCGACCACAGGGTAAACACTGAAACTCCTTTTCGAAAATTCAAAACAACGTAACTGAAATTATACTTTTTTTTTTTTTTTAAAGAGAGATCTTTACGACTCTGTGACAGGATTTTTAGGGTTAAGAAAAAAAGTGTACCAGCTTAATCAATGTACACCCACAACAAGTGGACCAATTTCATTTTCCAGTTGTTTTCTTTTTGGAATAAAATAAAGTTACTACTGCCAATTCATTCGAAAAAAAAAAAAAAAAAAACTTTTGAAACTAAGTTATAATCATTTTTTTGAAATACGAACTGTGTTCATTCACTGGTCGGTCAATTATACAAAATTTTTTTAAAAATATTTTTATTTCCCTTAGCAGTCCGAGCTCTATTGCTTGGGGTATCCTCCAGCACCACAAAGTTGTGGAAGCAAAATGTAAAATACAGTAAAATCTATAGCATACAATTTCTATTATTATTTTTAAAATAATTAATAGAATTGAAATAAGTTTAACGCATTCTTACCGTAAGAACGTACGATTGGAAATTTTTATTCACAAGAATAAATTCAGTTTTTTTTTTTTTTTTTGAGTAGAAATAAAAGGGGAGAAAAAAAAGAAAAAGCTAATTTACGCTTAACTACATCGTGAATTCTGAGTCTAATCATATTTTCTTTCGGGATCAGCCACTGTTTGTGCTTTAATCTGATTTAAATAAGTAAATTAATAAAATAATGTTTCTTTTTAAGGATTACCACAAAACCAGCACATTATGCATGTAAACACAAGAATCAACTCCACACCAAGTACTAAATTTCCTTCCTTCTAAAACATTACCGTACAATATAATACAAGGTCTAATCATACATCTCAACTTCTGTTTTTTTCTTGTTTTTTAGGAGAGGGTAGTACCGCCCTCCTAAAAAAATGAGATGTTCAGGAGGAAGAGCCCTGGAAATCAACCGACATTGAGGTGCGGATGAAAAACATGAGGTCTACCAAATGCTCATGTAGAAACCGCTTCAGGTTGTTCGGCAATGTATGACTACCAGTGATATGATTGACAAATGTGCAATGAGAAACTTACCATAGACTCTGACCTCCTTTTCCTCTCTGACAGTCTGGAAAGATGGAGCTTCAGCTGAGATTTCACACCTGTACACGCCCTCGGTGTTCATATCCGTTCTCGTTAAGAACACATGACCCAGTGCTGACTGAACCAGCTGCAAATGAAAAAGAACGAAGCAATAAGTACTGTAGGTATGTCAGAAAACGGGAATTAAAATTATAGTGAAACTTCAACAGGGTTCGAAAATATCATGATATTTTCAAAAATATTGAAAATTATTGGATACTTTGATAAATATCGGATATTTTGATATGTATCCGATTTTTTCAATCACCCCAAACTAAAGTCTTCAAAATAGTAAATGCATCCTCAAATCACTCTTTATTTTCTTACTTTATTATTACAATATGTAGACCTAAAATTAAGGTTTCTGTCATTCATAATATTTCAATTTACAATTTTGTCAATTTTAATGAAGTTAATTTAGCATTAGCTGTTTTACTCATTTTTCTTGTTAGCTATTTTTAGATTTATACGATTCAGAAATAAAAAAATATGCATTAGTTGGTGCACAGTCATAAGACATTTTTTTTCTAACCAAAGTCTAATTTATTTTGTTTTCGTTATATTTAAGTAGGCACTTTTAATATGATTTAAAATTGTTACATTACTAATGATAAAAATGAATATAAAATAAAAAAATATTACTTTGCTCTATTAATGATGTATTAATACATAATAAAATATAGTGCATACTTTTTTAGTTATTTTTAATAATAAATTACCAATATTACTAGGATTTATATAATTTTTTTATTGAAAGTAACGTAGTTGAAAAAATAAATATCGAAAATATCATGATAATTTCAAAATAAATATCGGATATATATCGTGATATATATCATGATATATATCGACTGATATATATCGGCGAACCCTGAACTTCAATAAGTCGAAATTGTAGAAAATGAGAAAAAAATTCGATTTATCGAAACTCCGCTCATCGAATACGAAATCGAAACGACAGAATAATATAAAATATCACCGCTGAAACTTATTAAATTTATAATATGAGCAAAAAAGTGATAGAATAATGCATCTAAGATAATATCGTCGCCTCAAAGCAGCAGAAAGATATCTGAGGCGACGATATATGCTTGACATAATTCAGGGATGCCCACGTAGGGGGAGGGGTCATGGCGGAGACTGCGCCATTGAAATTTTTAGGGGGTTTGAGGGGTATTTTTTTAATTTGGAGGGAGCTTTTTTTTTCGGGGGGGGGGGATCTTTCCTTGTCCTTAGGGGCACACCCCTGCATATCTAATGTGTAACATAATTCCATAAATTCAAGAATTTGTATAGGTTTGAAAACAAATTTATAATTTTATGTATTACATAACAATTTTTACTTACTAAAAAAAATATTAAAAAAAAAATCTTTCCAAACATTGTTTTGAGCAGAAATGTGTTGTTTCATTAAACAGTCATTGGATCTTTTAAAGCATCAAAGAGGGAGTCGAGAACATTCGGACGGACTCTACAAAAACGTGCAATACATCTGCTGCTTTTATTGCCAGAACCCCGAATATAAGCACCCCTCTCCTTAATTTTTTCCGATCACATTTTCGGACTGCACTAAATCAGAGTTTTATTTTACTACATGTGCAGGTGTTTCTTTTCTATCGAAAGAAATGAAGTAAACAGTAATTTAAAACAAAAGAGATTTACTAGATCCACTTTTTCTAGACGACTTTTAAAGCAATACAATGCCGCCGATTTCTTTCTTTTTATTCATACTTTTTTTCTGGGGGGGGGGGGGGGACACGATTTCGACTTATAGAGTTACGTCAGCAAGGAAATTTTGGCTACAGACATGAAATAAAATTCGACTTATCAAATATTTTCAACTTAACGAAATTCGGCTTATTGGAAACAAACATTAATTCTCCATTCAGTTAGACGGGAATAAAGATTCACTTCGGCTTGTCCATGTTTTCGGCTCATCGAAGTTCGACATACCGAAGTTTTACTGTATATATATTTAAGAATAATACTCAAGAACTGTCTGAAGTATACAGCCTTTGCTTATGAGCGATAACTTACTGCTTTATACCAAACTTTGCCTTCAATTCAAGAGTTGAAGTACACCATGCCGCGGACACTCGCTGATGAGATAAATTTACTTTATTTACCAGTTTGTTGGCACTCTCAGCTTAAACGAGATGACATCTGCCTCCCGGCTCGGTTATTTCCAATTCCAAACAGATGATTCCTAATAGGGACGAAACTGCAGTCTCTGGAAGGTATAACCGGGCTGTCGGTATACTGTATGTAGTTCTGCTTTACTCTTGGCTTAGGGGCGGTAACTTACTGCGTATTACATACCTGGTAGTTTACCAAGCTAGACTTTGACAGTTTATGGTTCAATAAAATAATCATACATAGTTATACGATCATACATAATCTGCGTGTTAATTTGGATTCCGCGAATAGACAAAATTTGGAAATTATATTACAGCACCTAAAATAACAACAAACGTATATCAACAGCTCGATTATGATTATTTGATCGATAGCGATTTGCATTCAGCTCATTTATATCTATTCTAGTCTGATGATCTTTAATATGAGTGAAACTGCAGTCGCTAGATTGCCGGTATACTCTTGTAGTTCTGCCTTTGCTTGGGATCGGTAACTAACAGTTTTTAACTAAACTAAGATAACTACTGACTTAGAAGGCCTGATGAAAAGCTAAATATTTTGAATTATACTTACGTCTACATAAACTCCTTGTAAATCATATTTTTGTCCCGGTGGCCTATCACTCGGCAGGAACCTATAGAATTCCACGTTGTTCTTGTACCATTTGACTGAGTACAGTTCGTCTTTCTCTAAATCGTAAGTGCAGTTGAGCCAAGCTGGTTCACCTCGTATGACGGCGGCGGGAACATCTAGTCTGGCGAGTCTCAACCCTGCAACCACTGAAATGAATTTAAAAAACAATCAATAATGAACAATTTTAGTCATCTAAAAAGGGAGGAAAAAATACGTATGCGTAATGTTAACTTCGCTCATTCATTCAATAGTATTAGACAGATAGTAAAAAAAAAAAAAAAAATATATAAATAAATAAAATAAAAATAAATAAATAAATAAAATAAAAATAAATAAATAAATAAATTTAAAAAATAATAAAAAATCTTTCATTCACAGAAAAAGGAACATGTTACTGAAACCGTCTCTTCTTTTTCTTTTTTTTTGGAAAATTTTGTAAAACATCTCTTAAAAATAGCATTTGAACTAAATGGGTATTTGAGAAATTAAAATAAAATTAGAAATAAGTTAAGAGCTTATAACTAGAGTACTTCATTATTCATCAATGGGTAACGTAAATTCTTGTTTTTGTAGAAGTAAAATTTAAGTCTTGGGCAATAAAGTATTAAAAAAATCCTTTCCACAAAGTTGCTAAGAGAGCTACAACAAGTTTTTATCCCTAGTTTTTTATACGAATTCCAAAGAAATGGAAAACTGCCTGTTGACACATTGGTATGAAGCATCATTTGTTTTCTTCCACACGAGCATTAAACACTTTTTAAGAACACGATTTTTTTTCTCTGTTCTGCAGGGGACACCCATTAGCGTTTTTAAGCTTATCGAAGCAGGAAATATTCAAACAGAAGAGGCTACAACGAAAGCTACGCTACCCGAGTTTCAGAGCCCCTTTTCTTCAAATGAAACTTGTTTAATTGCTTCTGAGAAATTCAGTCGCTGTTCGTAACACCTCATGGAAGCAGAACAGTTTTATTTCATTCAATTATCATTAACAGTACAGGAAGCAGTAGAATTCAGATACCGAACTGTTACGTTGTGAGAAAAAAATTATTAATGTATTTCCATTCGGTACTATTTTAAAATATTTTGATCTTTTTTTTTACAAAAAAAAAAAAAAAAATCTGCATAACCTAGAAACGCGTTAATTGAAATTACCTCTCAATAATATAGTTTGAATTGAAACATTTCGTTAATTTCTTAATACTTTTTGATATTACACATTTAAATGTATCTTGTAAGAAACCAGTGCAAATAAATTACAGAAAATTTGTTTCTGGAAACATGTAATACAACAAGCCACGAGTTTCACAAAATGTTAAGCAATACATCAATTCAAACATATTAAAAATAATTCTAACATATTAAAAATGTAATTATGTACTTGCTTTATTTTGCGATCGAACTTTTTTTTGTTGACATTTTAAATGACCATCCAACATCATAATAAATTTTTTAATTTTCATCAATTATTGCCAATTTAATTCGTTTAATTCCGCAGTAGCATAGTGCACCGAAGTGAAGTGAAATAGTTACCTTAAAAAATCCTTCTTAGAACAAACATACATAATTATTTCTTCGTATCACTTGCAAATAACTGTCTGATAAAATAATTTGATATGTTATAAAGTAAAAACAATCCACTACAATTACTGTTATACTTAGCCGTCAACATGGAGTATTTTAATGCCGAGGGCCACCTTAATATTGTAAAAACAAAATGCCACAACCAGTGCTGAGCGGCAAGAAGAGCATAATAAAGAAAAGTTATGCCCTATAATGCAAATTGTGTCATCTAGATAACAACGCTTTAAAAATGCACGGCACAGCTCCGTGCACAAAGCATATTGCCGGAGATTTCTTATTTAATGGGAGAATAATATTTCTCTTGGGGGATTTCCGGCCCAAAGAAAGGCTGTGATGCAGGGTAAAAGCCTTTTTAACCCCTTATCTAATTCGCTTCGTCCGCTGTTGGAGTTAAAAACCTCCAGCGTCGTTAACTTTTAAGACCTTCTGCTCTAAAGAGCTTTAGAAACGCATTTTATCTATGGTACATGGGAACAGAATGATGGGGGGCAGTGCTAAAAATTTATTCGTTATTCTATGTGGATTCGACTCGATGCGCGATACAAAGATTGAAATCCGAGTTTCGATGTTCTCCAAAATCCGGACGTTTAGCTGACTGTGTTTTAAAAAAGGAGTTACCAAAAAGTACATAATGTATATATTTATTACACTTTGGTTAGGTAAAAAAAGGAAGTAAGAGGCCATTCATTAATTATGTAAGGATGATTTTGGCAATTTGACCCCATTCCCCCCATGTAAGGGTACGTAAGATTTTTCAAACCTCTCCCCCCTATTCTTACGTAAGATTCTATTTCATTTTTCAAAATAATAAAAATAACGAATGTTACGTCACTGGAATCGAAATTAAATTCACTATTAGTAAATTAAACCTTTTTGTCTAAAGAAATTTTTACTAAAAAGTTGGAATTTAGACTGAATGTTTTTTCGACATTTTTTTTTGTGTATGATGCGATACTAATTAAACGTAAAACATGCCATACATAGTGCGATTCCTTTACTATATTTTACACTAGTCATTCTTTGTAAAACAAATAAAAAACATCTCATCCTATACGTTTTTTACTTTCCAGACGCAAATGAAATATTATGTTAACCATTACAGGTAACATTAACAGCGGTCAAGTGGTTAATGTTACCTGTTAAACCACTTGAACGCGCTATTTCAAATTTCAAATTTCGACTTGGAAATTATTACGTAAGAATGGGTTTGAACCTTCCCCCAAAAGTAAGTGTTTGTAGAGAACTTTCCAACCCCCCTCCCCCTCGGAACCCTTACGTAATCAATGAATGGCCCCTAACTTACTTCCTCCCAGTACTCAATCATCAAAGTACGTTAATCAACACACAAATCTTGTACTTTCATATTATTGCACATTTGTAAACTTTCAAGTTAAAATTACGAAATCACTATAAAGCGTGGAGTTATTCCTCGTTAAATAAACAATTTATTGTAAAAAGATACAGACGTCTGATGATGAGTTATGTTCAATAAAGCTCAAATGATTTTCCGACTTGAAAGACAACTCTGAGTTCTATCGGAAAGCAATGAAGCATAAGGGGGGGGGGGGAGGCTAAACATTCTTAGCTTCTGAAAAATAAAAACGCCTCAAAAAATATTGAATTAAGGGCATTTTATTTGAACACAGAGTTTTCCACATTTCCTATAATACACAATTCCCTCCTTTTCTAATTTCTCAAAAATCAAATATCTTTACTAATAATAAAGCTTAAAGTCTGGAGCTCTGTCTGTCAGAATGTATGGATCTCTATGACGCGCATAGCGCATAGACCGTTTGACCGATTGTCATGAAATTTGGCACAAAGTTAGTTTGCAGCATGGGGGTGTGCTGTGCACCTCGAAACGATTTTTCGAAAATTCGATTTTGTTCTTTTTCTATTCCAATTTTAAGAACATTTTCCCGAGCAAAATTATCCTAAAATAAACGAGTATATTACCAAGTTATCATAACGTGGAACCGTAACAAGGGCAAGCCAATTGGCGAGAAATTCACCATACATTATTTGTAAATGTACATGCGAACCAAAAGACCTTTTAATGTTCTACTACGGGCAAAGGCGTACGGGTACCACTAGTTCTAAATAAAGTCATACTCATTGAATTAAAAATTTCCCCCTTCCTTCGTTTCCCAGAAAACAACTACATACAATAAATCAAGGTCAAGTTATACTGTTTGAATGAAGATTCCTTTCTTTCTTAAAGCTAATTACTAAAATGAATTAAGGTCACATTTTTGAATATACATCCTCCTCATTCAACCATTTCTCAAAATTATTCTGAATTAAGGTCATTTATACTGTTTTAATATAGATTTTTCCTCTTCTCTCAATTTCTCAGAAAATATCTGTACTGAGGAATTAACGTCAAGTCATAGTGCATATATTTGCCCTTTCCCCCTTATTAGAAAGTAACTCTACTGAATAAAGGTCATATTGCTATGCTATACTGTTTGAAGAAAAAATTCCCTCTTTCCATCATATTTTAAAATCGACTATACTTATTTTAACAATTCTGAATTAAGATAATGAATTTGAATCTACATTTTTTTTTCATTTCCCTCACTTCTCAAAAAATAACTATTCAAAATTAAGCTCATAAAACCTGTTTGAACAGTAATTTATCGTTACTCTTTATTCCTCAAAAATTAACTATACTGAATTAAGCTCACACTATTTAATTATAAATTTTCTCCCTCCTTTCATTTCTGAAAAACCAAGTAGACTGAATCAAGACATGTTTGAATACAAAATTCCCCCCCCTCCCTCATATCTCGAAAATTAACTGCGTCCTGAATTCAGACCATGCTCTGTTTAAATATAAATATCCCTCTTTCCTCAGTTCTTAAAAACTAACTATACCGAATCAAGGTTATACTGTTTAAATATAAACTTCATAATAAAGATTATAAACCTATACTTCATAATAATAAATACTTCATAATAATAACAAATACTTCATAATAAATGTTATAAATATATAAACCCTTCCCTCATTTCTCAAAAAATAACTATACTGAATTAAGGTCATACCGTTTGAATGCTATTTCGCCCCTTCCCTCATTTCTCAAAAAATAACTATACTGAATCTAAGTCATACAGTTTGAATGATATTTCTCCCATTCCCTCATTTCTCAAAAAATAACTATACTGAATCTAAGACATACAATTTGAATGCTATTTCCCCCATTCCTTCATTTCTCAAAAAATAACTATACTGATTCAAGGTCATGATGCTTGAATATTAAGCTATCACCATTCCCTCATTTCTTTGACCCATAAATCTTCCCCTTTACCTCATTTCTTTCACACATACATATTTTCCTTCCTCCATTTTTTTTGCGAATACATTTTTTCTCCTACCCCTCATTTCCAAAACGGATTCTAATATGCGCGGAACATGTGACAATTCACCTGAGTGTGACTCACGTCATAAAACTAAATTCGCCGCCCCTTATCAAATGTCATTAGCGGGAACTCATGAAAAGTTGCCCCCCCCCCCCGGACTTCGTTTCCGCATCAGGGGCTGTCACGTGGGGGATTAGATAGACGAGGACTGCAGTGCCCGGAGTTCATTCAAAATTCTGAGTGAGTAACATTGCGGTCGCAGTTAGTCACTGTTGATGATTGGATTTGTTTGGTGGAGGACACATTAGAGCGCCATTACACGGAGAGAGGGTTCGAGGGACAACAATCAGAAGGCTAGTAATTATTTCAAAAGCCCCGTGAAAATTGGCTTATTGTTTGCATATTAATTCAAGAAAAGCGTTGCTAAATTTTGCTAATTCAGTCATGGAAATAACTGATGGTCTTGACTGGTGCGTCAGTTCAAAATTCTTTTCGGTAAAGGTCAAATTTAAAATGGATAGAAAATTATGCCTTTTATCCAAACTCATTTTCTTTATATAACTAAATGCAGTTTAAAACTATTTGAATTTTTTTTTGTTTCCAGTGGGGCTGTGTAAGAGGCCTTTCGGCCATAAGCAGACCTAGTGCGTTCCCCGACAAGGCATCAGTCTTTCATGTGCCACCATTAAAGCGCTGATGCATGACACAAGTAGTTTTTGACGCCCAGTTTCCACCAGATGGAGGCACCTAGACTCTTTCTGCTGCGAAATTGCACAAGGAATTTAATTCTGACGAGGGAATTCTACGCCAAACGAATACCCAAGGGATCTTTACATGTCGCATAAGCATCAGATATGGGCTCTGATGATTTTCTGCGTTTCGAAAATCCACCGACTGGCCACCTCACGCAGGCCAGAACCCGGGTCTAAGGCGTAGAAGGTCAGCGCCTTACCATCACGCCACCAGCCGGCCCTATTTGAAAGCATTAGTATAAAGATTTTTTCCGTTGCTTTAGAAAAATCACTCACGGGCAAAAATAATGTTGCGTTGCAAAACGTGGGGAAAAAAAGTAAATAAAGAAAAAAAATAAAACATGCAAGATAATACCTGCGTCCGGCCAGTGAAATCTATATTTCAGTTCAAAACGTGTAAAATGCATTATTACAATAAATTCGGAGTACATTTAGCTGAATCTGAGATGTCACAAATTGATCCCAAACGCCTCAAACTACGATCTGCACGTGGCAGGTAAAATTCATTTATAGAAACAGCAATTGATAAAATATTTAAAATATTTTTTCTCGCTCAACAAAATATTAAAGTAAAGTACTTTCTCTAAATCAGCAAATTTTAAATTTTAGCCCTAAATAGTTTGTATACGTATAATGTAACAATTAACTAAAATTAAAAAAATACAAAACCCCAACTGAGTTGCAAATGTTGAATCATGAGTTTGAGAGAAGGAAAATTGAAAATCCTTTTAAAAATCTTATACTATTAAAAATCAATTACGAGAATTTTATTTGTTAACAAATAAAAACTGGCAACGGATAAAATTTTTAAATCATCGCATTTAATTTCCTTGTCGGCCAACAATGAATTCGGTTACCAATCGCGTGAGTAAAGGCTTAAAAATATCTAAAATCTGCTTTAAAAAACGTTATAATTCGAATTCTATATAATATGGAAGTTCCAAACACATTCTATCAGACGCAGAAAAAGTTACTTTTTATTTTGGTTTTAAATTTTTAAATATATTTTCACTGCAAAAATCGCGAAAAACCTTTTAGAGGACTCATTTATGTCATCCGAAGACGCAACCTAGCTAAGAACACTTTCGATCAACTCTCCTTTCGAACAAAATTTTGTTTTTCAAAATCGGTCCATCCGTAAGGTGCTTGAGTGCCCACCAGACATGTCGAACTTATAACCCCGTTCCTGTGTGTGTCAGGGGTTAAAAATGAAAAGAAAATTTATTCCGATTTGCGCACACGTAACGGTAGAATTACCATATAAACAAAAGGAGCACACCATTAAAACTTCATTATTTAAATGACATTGTTCCAACCTTCACACTGCTAATTTAGATTAAGACTGCAAAAAATAAACTGTAAACGAAACATCCTATTTTTTTTTCGCTCATTGAAGAGAGCAGATCAATTAAAAATAGTGTTATATAAAGCCTCAGTTTTTTTCAATAGTTTTCTTTTGAAGACGTGTTACTATTGTCGGCGGGGAGCGATATTATTTTATGATGTGTCTTATGTTTGTTAAAACAAAATTGTTATAATTACTTTGATTGAAAACTATCTTACATTTAACTGACTCCTTAATCACCTTAGAGCATATAATTCCCACACAAACAACAGTTTTTCTTTTTTCAATATAACCTGAAGCAAACTAATATACGTATCGTACCCTTGAAAAACAGTTGCATTGCATATTGTTTTTCAAGGCGGTTCTTATAAGTTTTTCTTAAACCTTTTTCGTTTCCTTATTTTTTTAGTGTAAGTTTTTTTTTTATAAATTCGATCGAATAGCATTACTTAGCCGCCAATCGCGTTTAATGACAAAGCAAGCATATGATATAATATCTAAAATTGGTGCAGATTGTTATTTAACTTGTTTTACATTTTACACAAAGTAACTCTTTCTTTTTGAAGAAAGCTAAATAGTTTGTTTTAAAAGAAAAGCGGCATTGAAGAACCATAAAAAACTCGCATAGCAATATTTTTACTAAGTAGGAAATATACCTAACTTTAAACAGAATATAGTCAAACCTCTTTAAAACGAACCCAAAGAGACATTTAAAATTAATTCATCTTAACCGTAATTCACCTTATCCGAAAAACAGTAAAAATCGTAATGTGTGAATACCATAGGATGGAACTCCTAAATATAGTTCTTCTTAAAAGTAATTCGCCTTAAACGTGTTCGAATTAACGAAGTTCGATTGTAACAACGATTTTTGCAACACACAACACGCTAACCTAACATTACTTTAAGTCCCATAATTTATTGTAAAAGTACTTATTTTAGCGAGCCGTGATTTCGCGAATTTCACATGAACATAACCGAAAGTTGAAAGAAAAATAATCGCGAAGCTTAATAATCGCTACTGTGACGAGTTCACAAAAATTAAAGCCTTACGAAAATTAGTGCCGTTACAGTAGGGGAAAGTATTGTACCTTGGGACACGGCTAATTTCTAAGAATTTATTTTTAGCAGCCATGTCTTTGTAATCTCTAATAGTAACCTTCACCACTAAATGGTGCCATAGTAAAAATCAGCATCAAATCAGTAAAGTTGACGATTTTGTGAGAGAAAGAAAATTTCATGACTCAAAAGTAAATATTTTCTTTATTTCTATTTTATTTTCTGTCTTTGTAAATTTCTTCTAATTTTACGTAGTCTTATAAACACATTTAATGTTAGATAATAATTCATTATTAAATATTAATGATTTAATTCACTACCATGAAACATATATTTTTTTGTTTTATGGTTAAAAATTGGTTCAAGTATATGACTGTTTCCTGAATCATGAAGACTTTCCCATAGTACAACAGGATGTGTCCCAAGGTACAATAGGATATTGTACCTTGGGACAGCTTGGAACTTTTACTTTAAATGACTGGCATCATTTTATTTTCAAACTGTCTGAATTAAAAAAAAATATATTGCATAGAAGAATTTTGGGGTATTTTAATGGGACTTTTAGATTTTTAATTTGATGCAAATAATTGACGTTAGAAATTAAAATATGAAAAGTGCTCCAAGATATAACCTTCTCACCTACATTCTCTTAACGTCACCTGCTGCGCTTTCCGCCAACAAATAGGAAAGACAGCTAGTACCTGTTACAAAAAGAAATTTGCTTATTCGGTAGCTAAAGAAACAAAGAATAATAGTTGCACGATCAAAAACTTTTGAAGATTAATTTTTTTTTTTCGTTTGAATGATACTTTTGCTCCATACAAAGGAGAAAAATAAAACACACATGAAAGTAAAAACTTGACGCAAGCAGAAAATCAACAACAAATTTCGTAAGCATGGTCGATTCTTTGTTTTGTTATGCATAAAAATCTACCTAAACAAAAACATTTGTTGTGTCCACAAGCCAGAAAACACTTTTAAGCTACCAGAATTAAAATAGACGCAAGCGGGGAACTTTAAACGCATCCAATGTTTAGTTTGCTTCAGTGAAACAAAACTTTCGCCTAATTACAAGAGCTTAAAAACGCGTGAAGAGGAACAAGAATTAGGAAGGCAGAAAAACATCTTAAACAGGCCAAAAAATCGTACGAAATTATATTAGGCGTTGAAGAAAATCATCACAGGAAAAAATCACACAAGAGTAGGGAGTTTCGGGAGGAATAATTACCTAGCAATTTTCCTGTTTTGAGCCAGTAAATGACTCAAATTTTCTCCCTTCTCTTCTGCCTTTTAAACCTTCCGAAGAACTAAACCTTTAAAAAGACGAAAAATATAACAAAAAGAGTGAAACATCATCCTTGGATTTTTATTTTCTTGACACCGTACGCATTTTGATGGATGGTATGTCTCGTGTCCGGTAATCATATGCATATGTTTTCCAGGGTGAGCGCGGTAAGTCATTAACTTTTTTGTTTATTACTTAAAGGGATAGTATATTTTTACATATATTATTAAAGAAGCTGAGATCCGGAGAGGAAGTTTAAAAGCAGAAATACAAAAAGACTTATTTTACTTTGAAGCATAAATTTCCTTTTCCTGAAGATATAATAAAGGGTCGAAAAACAAAAATGAAAGCATATTTATTGCAGTTGGTAAAAATGATGCCTTTTCCGCCTATTTCGCAGAGATTTTAAATTATTCAACACGCATTTAAGAGGAAAAATACATTACATGGTGGGAAAGGTTTCTTTTCCCGAATTCTTTCAACTTTAAAATCGGTGCATTTTTTAAAACGAATTTTTAAGAATATATTTTTCACCCGTTTAGTCATTACGGGATTGGAGCTTTTTAAAATTTTATTTTTAGACTTTGATATAAGATTTCAAATAAAATCTCTAAAATAATTTAAATGTCAAAGTGTACGCACGTTTCAGGAAGAAAATATATATTTTTTCCCTTGAAAAAAAATTCAACGAACACTTCTTTCGATGCTTTCGTTTTCTTACTTTCTTTTAAAAAACTACTTCGTATAGAAAATAAAATCTGCTAAAATACTAATGTGGTAGTTTTTGAAATGTCAGACTATTGAAAATATAAGAAATGTAATAAAAACGGCTTTGCTATGAAAGTTTTTGAAGATAAATTTTAGATTTATTTACACGCACTTTTTGCACATACTTGTAAATATTCGATACCGAAGAACGTCAAAAACCTAAACTAATTGGGACCATGGGTATTTCGGATTTTCAAATTGCTCGGATTTTCGAAATTTACCGTTTAGGAAAATAGTGTGACATTTAATCAAATAAAGTGATCATACAATATGTATGCACAGAAAATACAATATAGTACATAACGCTACAATTGGTAATTATACTTTAAAAAAAATTTAATAAAAATTAACCCATAATAATAACAATAATGATAATTTGTTATTATGGGATTTTCGGAGAAATTTATTGCTTAACGGCTTTTTCTCGTGGTGAATCCGGTAATAAATATCGGCTCTGAGTCCTATGTTGTCTTGCTTTTTTTGATATTTGATATTTTTACTATTGCAGCTTTCTGTTGTTCATTTTCATTGCTTTAATCGGATGCCTTGCATCCAAAAGCTCACTATTTAGCATTGAAAAAGGGGTTCCCTGCAACCCCGAAACACGTGTCTGCATTAAACTGCAATTTGTGTTGTTTGACGTTATTATTCCTTATTTTACTTCTTATGCCTAAAGGTGTTAATTTGATTCAACACTCATTGTTTACTGAACATAAAGGAAAAATGAAAAATATTTATAGTATGTACTGTGTGTCCTTTTTAGAAGTATTTTACAGTAAGTAATTGAAGCAAGTTGAATTAATTTCCGTTAAGAAAAACCCACACAAACTAATTTTTAAAAACAAAATTCTATTGGGCTTCGGTAGCGTCAAATGTGTTTTGTGGACTCAGTGATTAATGATTTTTGCGTGAATGTCGAGGATATTTTATAGCCTTCGAATGCGCTTTCTTTTACAGAAATACAATTGCAACTTCTTTTATTAGAGCATGAGTTTTAGGTAAAACATATACAACAGCTTTAAAAAGCCCATTTTATAAAAAAAATTGCACTGATAGGCTTCGGGGTTACAAGGAACACCGTTTTCAATGCAGAAAATGAAAGCTTATGACTGTAAAGACATTCGACAAAAGCAACAAGTGTCAGTAGTAGGGTTGGCGTGCTCTTGACAAAAGGAGGAAAAAAAGTCATGGCAAAAAATATTTTTTTGCCAATATATTCCTGTATAGTGGCAAAGGTATATGTATTATGTATATGCTATCTCAATTTTTAGTAATTTTAATTGTTGCAGTGATTCCCAACCTGTGGTTCGCGAACAGTTTTCACATGGTCCGCGAACAACTAGTGAAAATTAATCTGTATCATTTTATAGTTGTAAACATTTTTGGATTTATCTTATTTCACTCAATATTGATTGCTGTGAAAATATTATTTCTATCGTATGGTGTCCGCTTAAGATTTAAAAGGGTACCAAGCAGTAGTGTTCATAGACTTCTGTGAGATGCGCCTCTCTCCTCATAACATTTATACGTTAAAAAAAGTAAAAATTAAAAGAACAATGATAATTTTAACATATTGTTATTTTTTCAGAGTGTGCGCCCTCATACCTTTGCGTCTCCCCCTCCCCCGCGCAGCGGGGTGTGCAGTGGTGCTACGTACGTAACTGGTACCTCAGTAGTGAAAAGGTTAAGAACCTCTGCTTCAGTGCAAGTGTTTTTATGTTTTCCAAACTTAAAATATTCAATGCATCATTGAAACAGTAATCAAAGGGTTTTACTGTTTTAGTAAAATGCTTTTTTAATTAATATTACAAGTGCGGAACATAAGACAATCGGGAACAAATAACAATAAATAACTCACTAACTTTGGTTTAAACTATTAAACAACAATCGCAACTACTGAATAAAAATTTCTTGTCTTTTAGTGAATTTATAACATAGAGAATATCCGTAGAACAGGAGTACAATTAATTTGGCTCTGCTATCAGAATAATATAAATATGAAAAAGAAAAGCTATGATTAACCAGAAACAGAAATATGAAAAATAAGTAAAACTCATATCAAACTATAACTTTTTTTTAATGAAAATTGAACATTATATAGTTCAATATCACTGAAATTCATTTAAATGCTTTAAATAGGAACATATTTGTTTTCTTTTAACATTGCATTGCGAAGAACAAGTTTGAAACATTACTTATTTCCAACCGTTTTCGAGTTTTGTTCGAGTTATTTCAAACTGTTTAAATCATCAGATTAATATTACTGGAAAACCTAATTTCGTCTCAATTGGCTGTTTTAATAAAGTCTCATTTGGATAACCATAGCATTATAGTATATTTCTGTACCTTTGTAAATGCAGCTAATTTTCCAGTTTTATCCGCTCTCCTGGCAAAAATACAACTTTTTAGAAGGGTTTTGTCTCTTTATTGTGTTTTTGACGTTGGCGCTCATATTTTTTTTTTCATTCACAAGAAAGTAATTAAATTTTATTTTTTTAAGAATTTAAGGATTAAAATATGTTTGCACGTTTTTTTCTAGTAGGGTTCGTTGATTCAAATCAGCTTGATTTAAATCGTGATTAAAATCATGATTTAAATCAAGTGATTTAAAAAATAATTGATTTAAATCAATATATTTGAATTAAGTGATTTTCTTTAACAAAATCATTAATCAAAATCAGTTGACTTTACTTTTATAAATTAGTTTTGCATTTTTAGAATGTATTGCTCTAAATTTAGCTACAATGCATTATACTATCTTAACTTCAACAGGCAA
This sequence comes from Uloborus diversus, assembly GCF_026930045.1. Lineage (NCBI taxonomy): Eukaryota > Metazoa > Arthropoda > Arachnida > Araneae > Uloboridae > Uloborus > Uloborus diversus. The sequence goes on along the minus strand of NC_072731.1, from coordinate 236,367,771 downwards.
AACTACATAGATCCCTCTTTCTGTGTGTGTAACAGATTTTCACTCTATATTGCTTTAACTCCAAAATTACAGTTTAGAACAAAATAAAAATTTGTAGTTTTTCTTATACACCATGACTAATATAGTTCATAAAAGTAATTGTTCAACATATTATTTTACACTAAAAACGTACATGATGAAGGAAACCTTATCCTTTAAGCAAAGCATAAAACAAAATCACATCTTATCTAAGCATTATAACTTAGTTATAAATCTTAAAATATTATTGAATAGTTAGAGAACGTATCTTAATTTTAAAAGTAAGTTGAATGGATTCATCTATTGTATGAAATATATTATGTATATAAATGGTAAAGTAATTAATATCTAAAACTTTTTGAACATTAAAAAAAAAAAATCCGATTTTTTTTTAAATTTATATTTTTTTTAAATAAAAAAAAAGCACGAACCCTGTTTTCTAGTAATAACACATCGATTAATGTCTACTTATTCTGCAACAATTGCCACTCAATCGATATATTTTCTTTAAAAATATCTGATAAAAAATTAATTTATCTTCATTTATCTTTATTATCATCTAAAAGCAGTAAATCAAGAACTATAATGAAAATTTGAAAATAAGTAAAATAACAAAGCAAATTTTAAAATGCAACATTAATAATCTTTCAGTGATTTGATTTTAATTTCTGACATCACACCCGAAATTTAATTATATACATCATCGAATTTATACTGAAATGCATGAGCTTTGTGAAATTCTAAAAGTTAACCTATTTTTCAAAATGAAGAAATAAAGGAAAAAAAAGTGCAAAGATATGATTTTGCAATACAAAATATGAATGCATAATTAATATTTGAATATAAATTTGCTACTCTTTGTTAATTACTTGAAATATCTAAGGGAATTGAGTAACATTTAAAAATGCCTCACGCAAGAAAGGTTATTTTTTAAAAGAAGGGAATTAAGTTTATTTAGCAAAGCTAGCGAGACATTTTCTGCGGGCGAGAATGTAAAGGAAGAATTATTTGGATTAGTTATTTTTTTCCCCAAGCACACGAATGAAATTAGTATACAAAAAATAACTAGAGTTTAGTTCCTAAAAGACTGAAGAAGAGTTAGTAGAAAAATGAATTCAGTGGGGATATATGTAATGCAGGTTGTAGTTAAGAACAAACATAATATGTTTTAAAATCCTAGCTTCAAAATGAAGCTTTCTCTAATTTAATTATGTGTGTCTACAAATGCATTGTGCCTTGCAATATTAATTACATATTTTTCAGTGAAGCTGTATTCTTTTTTATTTTATTCTTTTTATGTACGTTGTGTGACTATAATTTCCCTCAATTTTGAAAAAAAAAAGACCTAAATGTAAGAATTCAGATATTTTAGCATTTTAAATTTTACAAAGATTTAAAAGAAAATATTGTTAAAAATAAAATATTCGTTTTACATAAATTTGGATTTATTCTCCCTAAACGTTTTGTAAAAGGACACCATGTTGAATCAATTGGATGTTTTATTTGTCAAGGTAAATATGCGCTTTAACGTTTTTAGTAGACTGAAAGTTTGGCATCATTATCGCTTTAACTGGAGACAAAATTTTCTATTCATGTAAAAATAATGCTCCAGGGCAACTCCATGGGTAACTGACTGACATTTTTGAAGTAAAACTATGTGCAATTTGTCACATTTCAAACAAAATATACATCATTTTCAAAATGTCCCCTCCCCCTGGTATATTGTTCCTTTTAAGCTAAATTTAATTATGCAATTGAATTCCCAAAATGTTCTTTGGGTGTTTTTTAAAAAAATGGTTAAAAACATGGTAACTGACTGACATTAATGCAACCAGCATGTTAGTCAGTTACCATGCTTTTAACTATTTTTTAAAAATTGACTAAAAGTTATGTTGAGAATTTAACTACCCTTTTAAATTTAGCTTAAAAAGAGCAATAAACGAGGGGAGAAGATTTTCAAAATAATGAATATTTTGTGCGGAATATGACCAAATGCATATGGTTTTGCTTCAAAAATGTCGATCAGTTTTACCCGTAGAATTGCACTCTAGTGAAAACGAATGATCATTGAAAGTGCAATTCAACGTATAAATAATAACGTGTGTTATTAATGTCTAAATAAGAGCAGGTTTCTTAAAAAGGGCTACTATAAAACTTCGCGAGGCCGGATAAATTACGATATTAATTAGAAGTCGCTAGAATACCAGGCGCCTTGAACTTAAACCGTTAAAGTTATGAATATGACAAAAGCAATGTTTTTCTTTTTATTTTGATACGATTATTAAAACTAATCTTTTCGTGTGCAATAGCTCTGAGCTGAATGAGCAAGAAGAATCGTGTACCGTTAATCTATTCTCAAATAAATAAATGAAATCCGTAAAAGTTGTTTCACTGTGGGCGCAGTGTCAACACAGAGAAAACAACTTATCCGTGCTACACTACTGTCCAACCACGGATTGCATGGAATTTTCAAACGTCCAGATAAGACAAATCTATGTGAATAATTGGGAAAAGTAAAAATTTGATGCGCATATTCAACTCATTTGAATGGGACTCTGCTTCTGCAAAAGCTGACATCGGTAAAAAATAATAGATTCGTCCATTTCCGGCTTTAAAACGGATGTTTGTCTTTCCATACAATCCGTAGTCAGACAGTATTTCCTGTCAAATCTCCTGCAGACTTCTTAACGATTAAAAAGCGTTAGTCCATTAATAAAAGGCTTAAATGTAACTATATTCTTACAGGGTTGGCCAAAAATGATGTCACACTGTGACGGGGTAAGGGGACTCGTGAGTTTGGGACAGTTTGTGACAAGGGAGAGGATACGAGAAGTGTAACATCACGCCTTTTCTGAAAATAAGAATATGTCAATGAAAAATAGCGTGACATGTGACAATACTAAGGTGAAGCGTGAAACTTTGAGACAAATTGAGGGTCAAACATGTTGGAAAAAAGTGTGACATCATTTATATATATGGACAGCCCCATAACAACAAATCAAACCAACAAGTCTGCAGAACGGGGAGATAATTTATGCCATCAGTTGGTAAATTTAACAAGACGACAAAAATTTATTTAATTCCGTTTCAGACTAAGAAACTTTATGAGGGGAAAATGCCTTACAATGTAAGAACTCTTATTTACTACAAAATATTTCGTATTATCAAAGCTATGCGACATCAGAACTTGAATATCGTGATAGATCGCTTTCCAGATATCGAAAAATTCCATGTCATTTACGTGTCACAGACACCTTTTGCTGATATATCGAAGTGTATATGTTTACGGACGAACTGGTTCTCTGTCTGAGATTTCTTTCACAGACCTTCCAAGTGAACGGAGATTATCGTTTTTTCTCCTTTTTTTTTTCCTTTTTCAAATACTACTTGTTGAATTACTTTCTCTGTCTTACGATTTGCCAATTTCGCTTTTCAACTGTTGCCAAAAACAATAAAAATATTAGTAATTATAAAGTTAATTTTTTCCATGGCTCCACTAAATTTCGCTTACGCTTATAGGCGGTGACAATCGCTGAAACTCATGGCAACAAAAAGGGCGCTACAGGGAACCTCTGTATTCCATTACGTTGCCATTGATTGGTGGATGCAGGGTTCCGTTCAGCGCCACCTGCGGTCAAAATGGGAGACGTCCAATCAAAAATAAAAACGTTGAAACGATGACATTGTTGACGCGTTTAAAGATATGGTCCTAGGTAGGCTTTCATTGAAATTTTTTTCTAAATCAAGCTGTATAGCATCACCCACCAGGGCTGTTTGTACTATGTCTTGCCTTAAGACAGAGGAGGGGTTACCATATCATTAAACTGGTTATCTCTAAATTTTTAATTTTGCCACTTACATCCATTTGCTTGTTACTGCCTCATAATTCAATACCAAGAATCAATTTTCCCTCTTAATCATTATGTAATTGTAGGACTGCCACTCATAGAAATTCTTCGAGAAGGAAGTATCCCCCAAATAAGCTTATCGCCGAAAAATATCATTCGAATTACATTTCCTACATGACATGCGGCGGCGAAAGAGCGCAGTTTCTTACACTGTATTTTTTTTGGACGGGGGGGGGGGATCAATTCGCACTCTAAAAACAAAGCCTTGAAGAAAAAAAAAAAAACAATAAAAAAGGAAATCGCGGATAAATGTTTTGAAACAAAAATACAATTAGTACAGTAAAATTAGGCCAAAAAATGGCCAAACCCAAACATCCAAAAAAAAAAGTGAAACCTGTTGCAAATTACTTCTTACCCTTCCAGCAAGAAGGGGTAAAAAGTCCCAGCACTTTGCGCGTCGGGTTTTGGGGGGAAGGGGGGGGACGAAATAATCCTCTATTTAAATAAAAATAATTTCTATTACTTAAAAAAATACTCAAAAGTCGCAGAAATCACACTCTATAATAGTAAAATAATAAACTCTCCCGGAAAAAAATTATAATTAACAGAGGGGTGCACAGACGGGGGGGGGGATGGGGGGCTCATGGATCAGCTTTGCGTCATTGAAATTTTTAAGGCAGTTTTTTTCAAGGGGTATTTCTTTCTTTTTTGAGGGCTTTTATTCTGGATGGATACTCCGTCACAATTAAGGGGTGCGCCATCGCTTTTGGGGGGGGGGACCCTGAATTTAAATTCTAAAATGAACTGTTGCAGTGAAGTTCACGAAAAAATATCCCTGATTCAAATTTTTCCGAAGTACAAAATGCCACACAATGATATGGTAATGTCAGAATGATAATTCTAAAAGATCTAAGCAAGCTCAGTAACCAAATTATTTGTGATTGGAGTTATTAAACTGTTTAGAGCTCTGGAAAACAAAATTCCTGTGCAGCTTAAAAAAAGTCCAAATTGACCAAAGTTTCCCTACTTCTTGATTAACTTACTTCAACTTTTCTACAATCTTTTGCCATCACCGTAAGGGGGGACAAACCAAAATTGCCAATAGTGAGACGGGCAATGTTGCAATTCTGCACCCTCTAAGTCGGTGGGGGTTCTCATTGACAAACACCGAGCTACCTCTCTTTTACGCAGCTGGTTATGTGAATTATGCTAAATATGCAGACATATACTTGCAACACTATCTCAAACTTTTGAGTACATTATGCGATAAAAAAAAAAAAATTTGATCACATCAAACATCAGCTAAAACATCAGCTATCCAACGATCTAACGCGGTGACAAATTCAGGTGGTCCAGAACCTGTAGTGATTCAACGATAGAACAAGTCTTGATGAGAGCAATGAGCAATACAACAATAGAATGCTAAATATTTACACCTTTTTGTCTCTCATTTTGGAAATCACAATCCGTTTCAAAAGCCCCCAGAAGTTTCTTCCCTCTCAAGTTGGTAGTGGTATTGCTCGCTGATGATAAGGTGAGTTGCGATGAGACCTTTAACGTACGGGTACAAAGGATATTGAAGGCAAACAATTTTGTGGCATTTCTTTGCAAAGGAGGTAAACAGTTACGTCTTTAGCTTCTGTTGCGAGAGTAGTTACTATCTGTAAAGATGTGTAAGCCCAAACCATCTTTTACACCGAATGGTATGAATAGTAAAGATGGAATAACAAATTGTTAAAAACTTCTGATACGAGTTATGCGCTGATCCTCCATCAGTATTCGATGAATCTGGTTTCAGAAGGAAAGAAATCTTGTATTGTTAAAGTGCTATTATCTGAAGCAAAAGGTTCATCCACCATCACAGAACGAACAGCTGGTGTCATGTATGAGGCAGTGAGAAGCAAAGGGATGTAAGTGGACATTTTCAAGTTTTGAATAAAACTCGTTTAAAGATAACATCCTAGGTAGGCTTTCACTGATTTTCTTTTCTAAATCATGCTGTATAGAAGCAACTACCAGGTCTACTAGTACCATCTCTTGCCTCAAGATAGAGGAGAGGTTCACCAACCATTTGTACTGGTTATCTCCAAATTTTTAATTTTGCCACTTACATCCCTTTGCTTCTCACTGTCTCATATGTAGTAAATGGAAGATACCTGCTTGGTCATATTTTTGGTAATGATCTGTAAACTTCAAGGAAATATTCCAGCAATGCAGTGTATAGGTAACTTGTAAGCATGAGAAAGCTTGTGTCATTTTTGATGGGTGCAAAGAAAGCAACACAGAAATATAATCTGCGTCCTGTTACAACAGCCAAGCCTTCTGCTCTAGAAGACTTTCTGCGTCTCAAATCTTGTGCTTGCTCTGAAGGGTTCATTGGATATAGTGAATGTTTGAAAAGTCTGAAAATGGACTGAAGTGTTCAATTATATGCTCAAACTGTGTTAGACATAGCTGCAACAATGACGATTTTGCTGAGGATCTAGATTCCAAAAAACATCTTGACTTTTTGTTACAAGATTAGGAGAAATCATTTGAAAGCAAAAAACAGGTCAGCGTAATTTTTCTGGTTATTTAATCGAATGTGCACCATCAGAGAGGGTGGGGGGGGGGGGGAGGATAATATTTTAGTATATAATTTTGTTTTGGGAGATGAGCTATGTTCTTATGGGGTGGACAGTCCTGATTTAATGCATTTTAGATTTGCAGGGAATAATACTTCTACTTGAAATAAAAGGGGGGGGGGGGGTGAGGATTTATTTTATTTGACGGAGGGGGGGGGGGTGCTGTAGCTTTAAGGTGCACCATCGATCTTGGAGGATGGACGCACTCGATTTCTAACTTTAACTTAGCATAAAATAATGTTTCCATATGAAATATATGGAGGGGGGTTCGGGGGTACTGCTTCGTTTTACGGGGATAGGGGGGCTCTGTAGCATTGGTGGGTTATGTCATCCCTCTTGGGGATCAAACACCTTTAATTTCATGCTTTTAAATTTAGTATCACAGAATATTCTCACTTTAAATTTACTCTAAAAATTCTGGAAAAATACCCAAAACAGCAATTTTTAGATGCCCCCCATTCAAAAACCCGACGCACAATGGGGTGGGACTTTTTACCTGTTCTTATTGGGAGGGTAATAAACAATTTGCACCAGGTTTAGCTTTTTTTTTTTGGATGTTTGGGTCCGACCCCTATTTTTACTGTACTAAATTCCGTTTGCCTAGGTTCTGATAACGAGAAGCCGGATGGAGGAAGGATTAAACGATAAAATTTGTAAAAATAGGGGTCAAGAAAGATGTTTTGCTTTGCCAATAACGTACTGCGAAAATTATACAGTCAAACCTGTCTACAACGATACTGTTGGGACCTAAAAAATATTGTTTTTGACAGGTTATCGTTACAGATAGACAGTTTGGTTATTTATGCTAAAATTTTGCTGGGACCAAGGAAAATATCGCTACAGACAGGTTTATTGTTATGGGCAGTATCGTTATACACAGGTTTCACTGTATAGGCCTTGGTGCAAAATAAGAAATCATCCATAACAGAAGTGAGCTTGTCCATCATCAAGGGTCTTGTTATCAGAGCTATACTATACCTTGGCTTGAATGAAAGTAAAAAATTGGTAAGACAACGTTAATTAAGATTGCAAGAACTACGTATGTAAAGTCAAGCAAGAATATTAATAATTGAAAGGTCACAAGCCATGCACGGTAACTAAATAACTACTATTCGTGAATTCAAAATTAATCACATAATTTAAGCCACAATAATTAACTACCCAAGTTGTGTATAAAACTATTTCCATAAATACATAATCGTTCACAGAACCCCAAAGCATTTGCAAGAAATCCCTTTCCTAAATCGCACTTCTATCGACGAAAAATAATCACGGATGGTTTATTCAAAAGTAATGAACTTGTTCAAATTTCTAATTAATGATCAATGCCACTTACCTCTGTTTACTACTTTATAATAATTACATTACACTGCGAATAAAGCCCTAACAGGAATGCAATCCGCAACTTAAATCGATATTTGCTCATTTATCTCTCAACGAATTTTCGATGAATGAAATGCGATTAATTTTTCATTCTCTTTGTAGAAGCATTAAAAGCCGAGACGAAACTCTTAAACGCACTCCCAGATAGATTACTTCTCCGTGTGTTCCATCCGTGCTTCTCTCTGCGATGAAGTACCTCATCGAATGTTTTCATTTGCAGCGTAAATCATCAATTTAATAATTAAGTGTAAAACAAGGCACAGCGGGAGGCTTTACTCCTATTACTCGTAATTAATTTCATTAATTAACATCACTTAAGCTCATACAAAATACCCGGATATTGGCTTGATCAAGTCTTGAGCACCACTTGGTGATATTATTAATCAACAGACATCAGAGAATATTTACAATAACCGCAATCAATGGAGATCCTCTTCTGCATTCTTTATTCCACGACTTATTTCAACGCGAAATGTTTTTGTCGATTACTGCTGTTCTGCAAATTTATTTATTGCTCCACCTTTTATTATTAATTAAATACTTAAGATCGGCGATAAAAAAACTTAATAACGTGGACACAAAAAGCATTCCGTTTACAAGAGCCCAGCACGCAAATTGCAATTAAAGATTTTACATTCTTTTTTACCTCTCCACTCGAGTCCTATAAATTATTCATTCTTCCATAAAAGAAAGGCAAATTAAGATGATAAAAATAATTAGTTATAAGAAGGTTTTTTCTGGTCTCGGTTTATTTTATTGAGTGGGACAAATTGGGTTGAAAACAATATTATTGATTAGAGTTTCTTTCTTTTTTTTACTGATAATTATTTGATACAGTACCCTAATTTCTCTTCTCAAGAAGTTTACAGTAATACGAAAATGTACGCATCAGTGGAAGAGAAACAAATATTTTATTAGATAGTTATGTTATTTTATGAAAATGTAATTTGGTGATTTCTTCTGTGAGCACTCAAATTTGTAAAATGGTGAATCAAACGAAGGGATCACTGAAAAGATAGTCTATGGGGGCTGTCTATAAATGATGTCATACTTTTTTCAATATTTTTGACAGCCTCTTTTGGCACAAAGTGCCACTTTGTCCTCCTCTCCCCCACCCTTTGTCACACATAACGATCTTTTTTTCATAAGTATATACGAATATTCATATACTGCTGTTTACCTCCACAGTGCAGTGCTGGAAATTCAAGCGAGTTTGTACGAGCAATCAGGCTACAGCAAACCATTCGAACAACATAACAAGTGGCAGAACGATTGACAAGCTTGAAGGGTGGAGTCGTAGCCTGATTGATTGGATTTGTCCACGACTTCGGATTCGACATCCCCAGGTCGAAAAGTCTTTCAACACCGCTCTGATAAAGGACCGTCGGTCAGGAGAAACAAGGTCAATCGATTAGTGATACATCGCCTCACAGACAGAAAGAGATTGAAAACAGAGTCATCGGTCAGTTGACGAGCACGTCAGAACTGACATAAATCCCATCCGTGACCAGACATGCATCTCATCGAACATGTGGGACATGATCAAAAGATCAATTTTCGTGCACAGAATCCTGCATCGGCAATATTTTCATAATTATGGACGACTGCAACGATAACTGGACTGAATATTCCTTTAGGGGACTTCCGACGACTTAATGTTACGACGTCAATGGCAGTTGGCACTTATAAATCCTCACAAAGTCAGTATTTTTGCCATTTTAGTGCACATGACATGTTTGTCTCACTAGGCCCGTTTACAAAGGAAATGCAAAAAGCCGACTTATTGCACGAAGTAAGGAATTTCGATATCATTCGTTAGCATTGCAACCAATAGTTGACCCCCTTTGGACTGATCTGCTTTCAATCCGGTATGGATTAGGGTTTAAATACTTCAATGGCTTTTTGGTCACTGTAAACGGGTTCCCAATGGCGGACCATCCACTTAAGGTCTTTTTGTAGCCCATAGGTAGTGTTGTACTACTTTTAATTTCCTTCGTACTTAACTTTATCGAAAATAATCAATCTTATATATTTTCTTGAAAAATGACGGATAAGAAATTCATTTATCTTCACTTATCTCTATCACCATCTAAAAACAAGAAATCTAGAACTATAACGAAAATTTGAAAATAAACGAAATAACAAAGCAACGTTTTAAAATTCAACATTAATTCAAATTCGTAACCTGTTTATAACTTTAGACAACACACGCGTAGTTTAATTAAATCATCGAATTTATGCTAAAATGCAAAAGCAAAAGATTTTGTGAAATTCTAAAAGAGAAAAAAGTGTTAAAATATGATTTTGTAATACAAAATATGAATGCTTAACTAATATTTGAATATAAATTCGCTATTTCTTGTTAATTTATTAAAATATCTAAAGAAAAAAGTAAAGTTCAATTATGTCTCACGTAAGAAATATTTCATCTCCGCTCAGTATTACTAAATCAAGATAAACCATAAAAATGTTCATTTTTTGATTATTATCTTATTTAATTCTTTTTTCGTATAAATGAATGTCTTATCGTACAATTTTAAACCGTCTTCCCAACATTGCTAATAAAAATTTGCACAAGTTCGATTTTCTAGGGTATTTATTTATCCGGCACAATGACATTGCTCGACCTCCATAGTTAATCGGGAGTTTACTGCAATATTTTGCTTTCCAGCAGGTCGTTCATTGAATCCCAGAAGGTCATGTTTAGAACATATAAATCGGAAATGGTACTGACAAATCACATTCTACATTTTTAAAACACAACTTTTTTATAGCACTTTTAAAGGTTTGCTTCAAGCAGCAAACCAATAAGCAACTTTTAAAACACAGTGAGAAATTAACAGGGTTCGTTGATTTAAATCATGATCAAAATCACGATTTAAATCAATTGATTAAAAAAAAAAAGAAAATTAATTTGAATTCTGAAATTTTGAATCCAAATTATGTTTTTCGCAATCACGAACTGAGACAGGACTCTACTCATTGGAGTTATTGTTTCTAGAAACGGCTCCTGCCCCCCCCCCCCGTCTGCCTCTCCTCCTGGGCAGTTACGTGTGCATAGTTGTGTGTGTGCGTAGACCTGTGTGTATGCACGTAGGCATGTGTGAAGTCGTGTGTGTATGCGTGTGAACGTGCGTGTGTGTAGGACATGAACGCCACCGACCAGGAGATCGGATAGCTCAAAACCGGAGCCGCCAGCAGAGGACGGTGGGCGGTGGTGCTGCAAAGGCTTCTGGTTCAAGTTGAAAAAGGCACGGACACCAAAAACGGTCAAATGAGAACAATAAGCAATCGTGATTGCTCAAAAAAAAAAAAAAAAAATTTAAATCAAGTGATTTTTTAATCAAAATCCACAATTAAAATCAGTTCATTATATTTTTATGAATGAATTTTGCATTTTTAGAATGTGGTTGCTCTAAATTTAACTACACTGCATTGTACAATCTTAACTTCAACAAGCAAAACTACATAGATCCCTCTTGATGTGTGTGAAACAGATTTTCCTTCTTGCAATATTGCTTTTACTCCAAAATTACAGTTCAATTCAGTATGGAACCAAAAAAAAAAAAAAATTAATTTTTTCTCTTACGCCACCACTGACATAATTAAGAAAAGTAATCGCTCAACATATTCTTTTACACTAAAATGTACATGATGATTGAAACCATATTTTTAAGCAAAGCATAAAACAAAATCACTTCTTATCGAAGTATCATAACGTATTTATAAAACTTAAAAATGTATTGAATAGTTAGAGAACTTATCTTAGGTTGAAAATTAAGCTAAACAGATTCATCTACTGTATGAAATATATTACGTTTATAAATGTAAAGTAATAAATAATTATAAATTTAATAAAAATAAAAAAAATATGATTTAAATAAAAGAAATCCGACTTTTTTTATTTAAAAAAAAAACACGAACCCTGGAAATTAATATAGCAATAAACTCTGAAGTAGATCCACGCAAAGATATTCATGTATGTAAAATTGCAATTCCAGCCTTTTTCCAAAAATCGATAACATTTAATATATTTTACCGCATCATTTACCCTGACAGAGTGACAGCAGAGAGGGGGGGAAAGGATGACAACGGAAGAGGACCTACCATCAGGCCTTTCCAATGAGGGTACAAAAAGCCTTTCCCAATCAGCGACGGATTAGAGGTCTGGTTTTTCAAATCGACTCCCATGATTGACTGCAAAAGTCAACGAGGCTTGACTGGGATGGGGATTTTTTTTTTTCAATTTTTTTCCCCTCCTTTCATTTCTGAAACTATTCATTTTTCGAACTGGCGGAAGCCGAATTTTTAGTTTTTGCGGACAAAAGATGTAGATTAAAGCAGCAGAATGAAAGAAGTAGTTAATCCCAAGTTATTAAAATTTCCAGGTGTGTGGATATTAACGTTGATGTGGGTCTTCCCACGTTTTGGGCAGAAATAGGGAGGGATGATCAGTAGAGTAGATGCTTTATTAAACTGACCACGATTTGCTGATGATTTTTTTGACCCAAACAAATGACTATTTCACTTCAATAGATATTTTACCATTTTCAACTTTAAAAGAGAGGAACATTTATATTTGCATCAAAGCTTAAAGCAATGTCGTTTTAAGGGTCTGTCCACAAATTATGTGCCGTACTGAGAGGGAAGAGGATGAGGGGTGGGGTTATGAAATTGTGAGTTTGCGACTAGGTGAGGGAGAGTAACATGCTACACTTTGCATTAAAAAAAAAAAAAAATAAGAATATGTTTATGAAACATAGCGTAATATGTGACTGTGTGGGGGGGGGGGTGTAAAGTGAAGCATAACATGTTGTGAGAAAGGAGACAGAGCGTCAAAGAAGTTGAAAAAAAGTGTGACATCATTTTTGAACAGCTCCTAATTCTAAAAAAAAGAAGCCTTCTGTTTTCACTAAAAATGAGCTATTGCAAAACTATCACGAGTTAAAAAATTATGAGTATTCACAAAAATTCAGTTGCTAAATAAGAAAAATAATTTATATTAAATAGAACCTTATAAAGACTAAGGATTTTAATCTGCACTTTAATTAACACTAAAGTAGATCATAAACGTATTTTAAAACCAAATTTATGAGGTAGTAAGTACAAGAAGTCAGTAGATACAACAAATTCACCTGGGTTAAGGTCCAGTAAAGTTTATGAAAATGTATTTTTCTTGTGAATTTTTTTATTTTTTTTTGAGAAAAATTAAATAATTACCATAAAACCAGAAGTAAACGGAACATTTGCACGAAGGTTGACACATGGCTCTGTTTGTATTTACTTCTACCAAAAAAAGTACTAGATGTTGTAGATGGCAAGCTTTCTGTCTTAGTAGTACAATTAGCGATACTAGTTCAATCCGTGATGTATTCTAAAACATTGCGTTCAATGTCTTTTTTTTTCTTCACTTTGTATAAAAACCTAACAATTGTTTACGTTTATTGATTAAGATTAATTAAAGATTGATTAAGATTAATTAAATAAATGTTCTAGCATGAAAGCACAGAGCCTCAACATAGGAGATTACCCGGTTTGATACATTTGACATCATTTGAACGGTTTGATACAACTTCTGAGGAACAGACCCTCCAGCAAAAACTATTTTCAAGCAGGCGATCCGAGGAATTTCATGGAGAAGCCCACCGTTCCATCCCGAACTTCAGCCCTTGCAGGTACATGCACAAATATATACATTTATGTGAAAAATAAAATAAAAGTGAAGAATAAGCATAATGTTTTACATTTAGGACCATGGCTCCCAGTACGCATGTTTATATTGGAATTTGAAAAGAAAAAGAAAATAAAAAAAACTGAACGATACATCTTTTACGAAGAAAAGAGATAAAAAAAATCATAATTTTGGAAAATTTTACAACATAATACAAATAGTACCGCGCCCTTCACTGTACCATGCACGCGTACGAGCACGCATGCATGCATGCACGTTGCCATCACTGGAGCACGAAAATATCCAATTTCCTATATGGCAAATCGTTTATGCACGACCTCTCGTCTTAGGGAGCGCGAATAAAAAGAGGGGAAAAAAACACATCAAGGGAAGAAGAGAGGGTGGAGCATACATATATAGAAAAAAATTCCGTGATGTTACTCTGGGGGTTGACAAACAAGTGTCCGACATTAGCGCCCCCTGGGAGTGGATTTCCCCATCGGATGAAGGAAATTCTGAGTCACCGAAATGATTAAATACTCTCCGAACCCCTAGTGATTTCCGCACTCTTCTCCTGATGGTCGGAAGTGGAGATCTGCTCAGCAGAGCATTTAGGGAGCATTCAGAAATTAAAAAATGCGATTGGAAATTACTACTTCTAAAACGGTTGCAAATTGTTTAAAGTAATATAAATTGGAGAACTAAGGAGTGTTTGAAAAGTGTGCGTTAATAAACTTAAATTGTCTTGTGTATCGGATGGTTTTCAAGGATTAATAAGTTCAATGCTTCGCAGCTGTTTCATAATTTCGGCAAGTAAGATTATTAAGTTACGTTGCTCGTAACATCCCAACTTTTGAGTTCTAATAGCGGAATGTAATAGTTAAGAAAGAAAAACATTACTAAAATCTAGTGAAAAAAGAGCCAGAAAAATAAGGAATAAAGGTAAATGAGTCATAGTTAAATTTCCATAGTTTTCTGTTTTTTTTTATATTGAATTTTTCACTGATACATACCAAGTTCAATTTTTTGTAAGCTAAAATGTAACAATTTTTCTAATGCAATTTAAAAATTGTAGCTTGGGGACCACCTTTGGAGCAGAATGTTCCAAGGGTGGTCCCTATGTTGAAAACATCTCGCAAAATACATAAAAACATTATTATCAAATTATTTTTACTAATGGAAGAGTAATACAATGTTAAATTAAAAGAAAAAACTATACAAGTACTGAGAGGAAAAAATGACAGTGAAGACTTTTTCGATCCAACGATGTCCTGGTTTGGAGTTTCTCAAGTTTTTTTGAGAATAATTCCAGAACAATTTGCAAAAATAAAAAATATTGTAAAACAGTAGAACACAAAAAATCATTTTATTTCATTAGTTTTAGGGCGTGCAAAGAAATTCCCCTGGTACAACAGGTGTTCCTTCTCCCCCCCCCCCCGTGCACGCCCCTGATTCGTTTTCATATTTTTTTTTCTCAATGTGGCCACCAGTCACTTTTAAGTAAAATTAATAATCTGTTTTATTTATTAAAGTTAAAATGAATTAAAGTGCATGCAGTTCAAGAGACATAAATAATCTTTCATAAAACGTATCTCAACTTTCTCAATCATCATCTCAATCTTCAACTCAAATCTTCAAATCTCATCTTCAACTCAAGTTCTAAGAATTTAAACATCTGTGAATTGACATGCATTATTTCCTGCAATTCCCAGAAGTATTGCTTCTCAAATGTAAAACCACTGATTAGTATTGCAACTGATCAAGCTAATCTCTTCAAATTTTGCCATTTGCACTAGAAATGCATGTTTAACAATGCAGTACAGCCTTTTTGTGTAAAAAATAAAATCATTTTTTGGGAGTGGTCTACCTTAGAAAGACTGGCTAAATTCGACTCACCTATCTTATTGTTTTTTTACCTGTTAGCTGTAACAAGAGCACTTTAAAAATTAAAAAAAAAAGACCTAAGTGAATTGCAGCTAAGAGCACTTGATCAAGTCACTTTTTAAACAACAAACAAATAATAATACTGAAAAAACCTAAATCAAAACCGGTTCATCTGTTTAGAAGTTAGGGACCATTCATTAATTACACTGGAAAACAGCAGTTTCGTTGTCTTGAATCTGTGACTTGTTTTCCACTAACCTTTGGCCTCTGAATCCAAAAACAATCGCAGTTTTCGTCTATCACGTCAACTTTACATACTACAGGATATTCTCAAAAGTCATACAAATTAGGTGAAATACAGTAAATAAAGGGTGTCCCTAAATTAACGCAAGATTTGAATTTGCCGCCATTTTTGCAATAAATGGTTGGCAACCCTGAAAAAAGAACAATTTGACAGCTGAGAGTTTAGGGTAGTCAAAAATGGAGCGTTATACGATACAATAACGCGCTTTCATTATTGAACAATTGTTTCAAAAATAATGAAAGTTGATGCTGGTCAAGCAGTTACTGTTATTGGCACTCGGTATCGCAACACGGTAATGCACGGGTGGTGTGGGCTTGTTGACATAGACCTTTGAATTCAAATAAGCTCATAAGAAGAAATTTAAAAATGTTAAATCACACGATCTAGGGTGCCAATTCTGATCACCGAAATGAGAGAATACGCGACTAGGAAATGCCTGATACAGTAATTGAAATGTTTCACTCTCTCTAGCTGTATGGTACATTAACACCCCATTTTTCTAACCCTAAACTCTTAACTGTCAAATTGTTCTTTTTTCATGGTTGCTAACAATTTATGGAAAAAATGGTGGCAAATTCAAATCTTGCGTTAATTTTGGGACACCTTTTACTTACCAAGTGCACTGTTTACAATGAACAATTTTACTTATACAAAGGCTATAATAGTTACCGCGAGTAAAAATGTGTATTTATTCATATTAAGATAAACGTTTTGGCTTATAACTTTTTCTGTAATGTTTAGTCTGTGGACATTCGTGCTTGATGCTCCAGCAACAGTCAGCCATCATATACGCATCCAATCCACCTTGATATTGTGTCTCTCTGGCCTTCAAATCTTGATGGAATCGCTAACCCAGTTCATCACTGAGTACTGACTGCACCAAGATTTTTCAGGAAGTTTACAAGATGGCTATGTAAAAAATGTAATTTGATGCTCATGTGGGAACCTAGCTTTTGGAAGCTCTCCACAAGTTGTTGGACAATTTCGGCTTAATTCTGGGCTCGTATATTTATAAAAAAAAAAAGCCTTTAACAATGTTTTTGAATGCAAATTAAGCATTTTTTGAACATTGTTCCCATGAAAGTTTGATCTTTAATATGCTTCCGAATCTGTGGACCATCAAAAAAAACCTGCCTATATCTTTTCAAATGACGGGCTAAGAAATGTGGAAATGAGATACTTAGAAAAACAATAGTGCTTCCCATGATCCACGCAGTCGCGGATCTGCATGCCCGCTAACCACACAGTGCGGGGAGGGGGCACGGTCTAAAAGGACCCAACGACCCAAGAAATAGACAGAAAATTGGGAAAAAAACTAGCACTAAGACTTATTAACGTAGCAAAAATGTACACTGCTGGCCTCTGGAGAGGGACCCTACAGATTATGTTGTAAGGGGCCCAACATTTATTGATCCGGACCTCGATCTATGCTCAATTTCGCTCTCAAGTTGTAGAGAAAAATCTTGATGTGGTAGAAGAAAACTAAATACAGTTTTGAAATCAACTCGCCTAATTTAAAATAAAACAGCTCAAAAACCAAACTCAACAGAAATTATTTTACAATTTGTTCCCCAGTGTTACGTAAGGAATGATTTCGGCAAATTTTGACCCCCCTCCCCCATGTAAGGGCACGTGAGATTGTTCACCCCCCCCCCCCATTCTGACGCAAGACTCCATTTCGTTTTTCAAAATACTAAAATAACGAATATAACATCTCTGGAATCGAAATTAAATTCACTATTATTAAAAATTAAACCTTTTTATGTGAAAAATAAAAGGTTGGGATTTATACTGAATAATTTTTTTTGGCATAGTGTGATTCTTTTATTATATTTTACACTATTCATTCTTTGTAAAACAAATAAAAAACAGCCCATCCTAATGCGTTTTTTACCTTCCAGACGCAAATGAAATATAACCCCTGTCAAGCCACTCAACCGCGCGATTTCGAATGTAAAATATCGACTTGGAAAATATTACGTAAGAATGGATTTGAATCCCCCCCCCAAAGTAAAGGTATGTAGTTTTTCCACCCCCCTTCCTTTCGGGACCCTTACGTAATTAATGAATGGCCCCTTACGAGGTCACATAAAACGTTAAACTTGTGAGTATCTTTTGCTTCAAAGGATAAAATAAAGTGAGTCTCAGTAATTTATGGAAATGCTACACCAACTTAAAAATATTTCTGAGAATGCAGTTTCAACAGTTTTAAATTCAAAGTCCTCCATCATAACGAAATGAGGTTCATTTCAAGGAAATGTTTAACAAGAGAGGCTTGCATTAATAAACTCACGATAAATCAACCGAACCCACAGCATCCTTTTGAACTACCACTGCTTCAAGCGAAGAAATCTTTTAGCAAAACGAAAATAATTAACTTTCCAACTAAGACAACCGAAAACTGTATCGAATAAATGCAGCAAAGTTTAATAGGGTTGTCCAATTAACAAACAAAATTAGTAGTCACTGAAAATAATTATCCTATTGTAATCATTCCACTCATCCCCGGAAGATTTAAGTTTCAAAATCTAAATAAACATGCAGGAAGGGAGTTATTTAATATCCAGATAATGAATCAATCTCTGCGACAATGTTTCTCTTCGAAAACTGTTTATCCTTTGTTTATTAGCATACAATGGAAACCTTTTCCCCGCTTTCGAACCCGAAAAGTATCTCAGCAGCAGCTGAAAGGTGGAATTCGTAAGAGCGTGATAGTGGTAAGTTCTGCATATTTCTCTAACATGATTTTGGGACTATCTTACATTAGGATTTCTGAACGAAATAATTACATTCTTAAAAATAAAGTTCAATGTTTCACCTAGAAATAAGTTAAATCTAGAAAAAGTTTGCTGCAACCATTTTTTTTTTTTTTTAAATTAGTGATACGTTTGAGAAATGAGATGGTACTTTAGATGATCACCAGTTTGTAAAAGCACCATTACATAGGTGAAACTTATAAGATGGTTTCAGCTAAATTTTGCTAGGTTAACCATTTTTTAAATTAGTGATACTTTTGACCAATGAGATGATAATTTTGGTGATCACCAGTTTGTAAAAGCATCATTACATTGGTGAAACTTATGAACAATAAGATGGTTGCAGCTAAATTTTGCAAGGTTTAACCAATATCTTGGTGAAACATATGACTTAAATTTTAACAGTGAATGAATGATAATAACAACATATGCATTTTTTAGAGTATGGTGTCGGGAAATTCTATTTCTCCAGTGTGGTTTCCAAGCGATTCTTTCTTGTACAAGGAAAACAAAAATATAATCCGTCATAGTAGTCGCGTCTCTGTTTATAACTAAGTCGAAGAGAACCAAGGAAAATTTCATTACAGCTATTATTTTGTTAAAACGTTAATGAATAATGCACAGTAAACCGTGAAAAAAAAGTAAAAACACGTTTTTTGAAAAAAAAAAAAAAAAAAAAAAAAAAAACTTTAAACCTTTACTATTTACAAGCCAAGAATCTAAAAGGCTTGCTTTTGTTTTGTAGCAGAAAAAAAAGCTATTATTTGCTATTATATTAGTTGCTGATATTAATTGCTATTATTTTTTTAAATCGAACCACTTTTTTCTGCATTTGTTTGTGCATTTTTTATATTTTGTTGAATCCTGTAAATCCAGTTACAACACGAGCAAATGATGGGTGTTTTAAGAAAAGTTTAATTTTTGTTCAGTTTTTTCAGATTTTTTTCCATTAATTCTTTTTCCGAACATAGCGATATTTCATTATATCAATAATAGAAATTTTTACTTCGTTATAAACAGAATATTGTGATTTAGTTTTTGAAAAACAAGGGCAATTGACGTTATGTTATAGCCGGAAAGTCCTTATATATGACTTCATTATAAACGGGCGCGAATATATTCCAAATCTTCAACCATTCATTCCACATAAACGAAGAACAGAGGAAGAACTTGGGATCAAAATTTTAATTTTTATTACGACTCTTAAAAAATACATAAAAATGCATGTAAGCAGTTAAAAACATTTTCGTTAAATTAGCGTTAAATGCACGTTTGTATCGGAGGTATCGGAGCAATTAGAAGTACAGGGAAATCCTGTTACAACGAATACCAATACAATGAAACATATGTTTCAACGAAATAAATATTCAATTCCATTTTAATTGCCAATTGTTGGAATATCATTGCAACAAACTAAATTTGCGATCCCTTGAGGTTCGTTGTAAAGGGATTTACAACGAACACTGTATATCTGATCTTTACAAGGCAATGTATATCTGAAATCTCGTCTAAAAATGATGCAGTACAATGTTCTGCCCTTTTAGGGGTCCTTGCAGATTGCCTTATGCGGGATAGTCACTTTGTGTTTTAAAATTAGTTACTTGAAAATTTACTTGATTTTAAGTAGAAAAAAAAACAAGAACTCTCAAGAGTTCTGAGTTGTCAAGCATTTAATGAAAATTCAACAGCATTTCTTTAGAAAAAATCTTCACATATCCCAGGCAAAGCTTTTCGTCCACCCTTCCTGTGCCATTTAGTGTTTCATTTGGCACAAAAAGATTCATCAGTTGCTTTTCACAAAATTACAAGCAGCGTTAGAAATCA
This sequence comes from Uloborus diversus, assembly GCF_026930045.1. Taxonomy (NCBI): domain Eukaryota; kingdom Metazoa; phylum Arthropoda; class Arachnida; order Araneae; family Uloboridae; genus Uloborus; species Uloborus diversus. The sequence goes on along the minus strand of NC_072731.1, from coordinate 236,347,459 downwards.
GTAAAAATTCCTACTGGCCCCTCGAACCAGTCAACATGAATGCATACTGGTCCGCTGACACATCACTGGTCCGTTTTAAATTTAACGCCTATTCAACCCCAAAATTGCACCTAAAATTATTTGCACTTTATAATTACATTTATTAAGTTGAAAAAATATAACTGTTTCATTTTCAACTAATTTATTAAACATTAAATAAAACCCTAAATTGTGGCTATTAATACAGACATAAGAATAGATACTTGAAATTGCAAAACTACTGTATTGCGAACTAAGCTCAAAATGGTAAACTAACAATGAAAAACAAATAAGCAAAGAGTAAAACATTCTTCTACTAATGAGGATTTTTTAATATACTTACTGTTTCAAAACTTAAAATATTTTGTTTGGCTAAGTTTGGCAATAAAACATTTAAATCTGATGTCTTAAACATTGAAGTGTACAGTTTGAAAACCATTTTCATTATGCAACCGTTAAAACTGACTCTCAAAAATTTGAGAATTTAATGATAATTTTTACTTAGTTCTAGGGCATAAAAAAAAGCAAAACATCGGCTAGACGAATGCTTTTGATTTTTTCTAGCCAATTGTGATCAGAAATAGCCAGTGGTTGGTGGTCCATGGACCACTGATTTTTTTTTATGGTGGTCCGAGGCAAGTTTCACTCGTCTGGGATCAGTGGACCAGCAGTAATTTCTAACGCTGACAAGAATGATACAAAATAAATAAATAAATAAAATAAATAAATAAATAAAAAAAAATAAAAAAATAAAAATAAAAAATAAAACAAATAATACTTGAGGGAAAAAATCTTATTTCTAAACAAAATACCGCAAATAATAAATACGTGCATTCGTTAATCACTAATTGAAATTAACGATGTATCTTACAACACCCTTTAGAGAGCCTCGCCATTTTTCTTGCTGTCCTTCACCCGTTGCTACGTTTCCACGCTTTCCACGCGATGATCTTAATTTTTCAGCGATGTGACGAAGAAAAGGGGTCACACACAGCTCTGTGCGGTGTGTCTCGACTTCATCAATTAGATTAGGCACAGCCATGATCCGAGCATTACCGAATTACATCCCTCTTCTTGCCAGAAATGGGTTTGCTCTCCATTTTCTCCAAACCAAGTTTTGCGTGGATTTAGCTTTTTTTTTTTGTCTTCTTTTTGCTCAACTTTAGCCCATTCTTCTGTCTAAGAAATTTGAGCTTAATTTCGAGTGACAGTCATAATAACGGCAGTTCGCGTCAATTTTTCAAGTGACAACGGATGAGGTTGGTAACCGAGGAAAAGCGCCAAGGGGAAGGTTAAATTAGTTTGAAGATTTATTTAACGTATGAATTTAGGAGTGTCGTGATGGAACGTGTCTTCATAACGAGTTTTTTTTTTAAATGTTGAAAATGAAACACGAATTTTGGTGTGTTAAAAGCAATATAGAGTCGCATTTAACAGGATTTATTTTCCAGAAACAAATCCTGTTAAATGCGACTAATAATAAGAATCACTTGAGGCAGTGAGAAGCAAAGGGATGCAAGTGGACTATTTTTAGTTTCGTGTAAAACGGGTTTAAAAGATTAGATCTTAGGTAGGCTTTCATTGAAATGTTTTTCTAAATCATGCTGTACAGCAACACCTACCAGGGCTACTAGTACAATCTCTTGCCCCAAGACAGAGGAGATTGTACTAGTTATTTCCAAATTTTTAATTTTGCCACTTGCATCCCTTTGCTTCTCACTACCTCAGTTGTAAAAAAGATAGCTGAGACATATTAAAGATAACTCCATGAGACCAAAGAAAGCAGGTATGTTATTTTATGAAGAAAAGCAAATTTATGGTGTTTTTGAAAGCTTTTTCGAACATTAGTGAAACAAAACTTGGTAAGGCACGAATAAGGTGTTGAGATTTATGGAAATACAGTCGGATCCCAATTCAACCAACTTCTATTTAACGAATTTCGCGAATTTTTTTCCCCAACTAAGGAAGGCAAAACCCCCTATCTACCGAATAATAAACCCCGAAATAACGAATTATTTATTAGCCGATTTTTTTTTTTTTTTTTGTAAATTTGAGTTGGGATATTGGATTGTTTTCCAATCGTTACATCCATATTGTCCGAAGCAGAAAAACACTTTTCTTGGAGTCAGCAATTTTTAACGGACGAGGAAAGGGGACAACCAACGAATAATGATTCTGATGCAGAAAGCGATAGTGAAACTCCCATTAAAACTGTTACTCTTTCAAATTTTTTACACAGGCTGGAAACTGTAAAAATATATCTCATGTAGCAGGCTGCAAAAGACAAGAATTTTCATAAGAGAGCTGTTTACAGTCAAGTATCAAGGAAATTGTCAAACATCTATTACTCAGTATTTTGAAAATTTCTTATTAATTACCGTGTAATAAGTCGTGGAATGTTGAATAAAAAGTGTACACTTTCTAATTATGGATATTTTGCGCAGTTGTTTATTATGGGTTTTAGGTAAGGTAAATGATTCTTTTTTTTTTCAATATTTTCCCCACTCCGATATTACGAATAACCCCGATTTAACGTATAAAAGTTTCGGTCCCGTTGAGTTCGTTAAATTGGGTTCCGACTGTAGTATTTTCACACAAACTATAAATAATAGAGCTTCGTGAATGCGGATTTCGTAAATGTTAATTTCCAGAAAATTTCAGGGATCTAGTCTAGAGTTTATTTATTTACTTTGTTTCAACCAACGAGCTGTTTTTGAGAAAATGATTTGCTATCAATATGTCCTACTAGCTGACCCGTGCAAAGCACATTCATCGTTGACAAAGATTATTCAAAAATGCGATTTTTTTTAACGGTATTTTTTTTTTTGAAAAGCAACGACAATGTGAATTGCTCGTTTATTTTTTGCCGATAGCGGTAAAAAAATAAAAAGATGCCTTATTTTTTTTACATTTTAATGCAAGATATCTTTTCTGATTTTAATGCTACGGCACAACTGTGGTTCAGAAAAATTAAATGAGTTTAGATTATACTATATTCTTCGGAATTTGGATCAAAATTAACCGGAATGAAAAATGTCATTCAAAAACGACAAATCTCATATTGGGATCCAACCCAACGACCTTTGCGGTTTCAGCACGACGCACTAACAAACTGAGCCATGCGGCTTCACTTGTGAGGCGCATTAAAGCAATGCTTAATAAAAGACAGAATTAATCGATTCTTTCGAAAAACCACCACAATGTAAGTTGTCTGTTTATTTTTCGTCGGAAGCGGGGAAAAACATCTTTGAAATGATAGCGTTGCTCCCCCCTCCAAATACCTTTGAGAAATAACATATATGATGAATTCTCTTCCTTACAATGTTCAGTGTTTCCTCTGTGGAAACATTCACAGACTAATAAATATAAACTACGAAACAGACATGAAAAAATGCAAACAGACATGATAAAATGTTATCTAGTAGAGGACTAAACTTCAGTTTTATAAAAAACAACAGAACAAAAGAGTTTATTGTATTTGAAGGAGATTTTGACAAATGCGAAATGTATGAGAAGAGTTTTTTGAAAAGTTCGCTTTTGAAACGACTTTTCTGCAAGATCCACTTGTACGTTATGAGTGAGTTTTGGGACCTAAACAAGGCAAAGCTAAACACGATTCTAGCTGTTTCTCCCCCCCCCCCGTGTTAGGACAGGGGCTGATTAAATATTGAAAGACAGCGGAGAACTTTGAATAAAATCAAGGACGGATCCAGAAAACTTTCAGGGAGGGGGCGATTTTTTTTCTCTTTACTCTTTGGACCTTCAATTTCTAAACATTTTCGGAGGAGTATACTGGACCTCACCGCTTATCATTACGTAATCAAAGGTTTTCTACTATTGAAACTAAAATTGAGATTTTGAAACTTCAGTTTCAAAAAAAATCCTGTATAAAGTTCCTGTTCCTGTTTCTAGACTAGAGTAATAAAAGATGAACAACTTTCTCGTTTTCAAGACTTTAATTTCGGGGAAGAGCACCCTTTCTCCTTGCGTTTTTCGAACTTAAGTATCGTAAATATGCCTGAAGAAAGTCCCTGTACCTCCATTCAAGGAGGGGGCGATCGCCCCCACCGCCCCTGTCTTGTAACCGTCCTTGAATAAAATGATTATGAAACTTATTTAGTACTACGAGTTCATTTTAACTTCGAATGTTGTTTTCGTATTCCAAAGTCGCAGTTAGGTCGAAATATTTTCGCTACCCTGAACAGTAACATACTTGTTAGAATAAAATGAGTGAAAACCGTTTCACAATATATGTTAATATTTTATCAACTCCCGAGATTGATTTATAATTTCATTAACTTTACAGATCAGTCCTGGATTTCAAGAAATCCGATTTTAAAAGGTACCCTTTGTCAAATTAAATGACTTCAGAAAATTAAATCACGTAAAAACGGACCCTTCATAAATTTGCAATCAATCCAAACGCTTATCTTAAACGATTATGATGTGAACAAAAAGTATATCCCCCACGCGATAACTATAATCGCAAAAAAAAAAAAATCTGTATTGCACACTACGAAACCTAGAGGTTTATGAGCGACTACAAAAATGTCTGTTTCAAACTAAATTAAACATCGATTTCAGACTTCAAAACCGGATTCACACTTAGAAACATTCATATTCAATAAGTTTTCCTAAATGAACTCTCCAACGTATTTCATACAAACCCCTTTAATTAAAGCAGCTATTAAGCGTCGTTGTTGCTAGTTTTAAGACGGAATCCATAATCGTAATGACTGCTAAATCAATAGGTTATTGAAATGTCATTCGTAGTAATAAATATTTCATAAGTCACCTCGTGGAAGGATAAATAATGGATATTATTCATGCCCTCCATTTCTTTTAATGTCGGATTTGTGTTTCCTGAATGAAAATGACCTGGCTCCAAACGGTATTAGCAAGATGGATCGAAAGCGAAAAATGAATTAAAATTTCAATATTAACGACGATTTCAAAATATGATATTTAATGATTTTTGTCGTTTGCTTATGAAGGTGTGCGAAATTAAAATGATGTTTTTGGATTCTTTTTCGTGGTTGTGAGAGGCAATGTTTCTATGCTATTATTGGTAAAAATTGCGAATTATCTATCCGAAAATGAACCGTAAAACAAAACATAGATATTGTAAAAATTCCCCTGAAAAACTTTATGAGATTCACAAACAGATGAAAGGTTTTTTTCTGACCACCATAATGCATTTTCTCATAAAACCGAGGGGAACGAGAATACTTCATTTCATCCAGCACAAAAGATATAAATATAAAATAATAGTTAAAAAACGAGCTGATGTGTGCATCACATGACTTCCTTTTACTCCAATTTAATGTCATTTTCTCATTATTGACAGTTTTAATGTGGTTCAATAGTTTACTCTCTAAATATCACCAACAGTGGGTAAATTCAAACCAGATTAAAGAAAAAAAAAAAAAAACCTCCAAATTTGTCGCCAAGTTGGCTACAAAAAGACTGGCGATGTATCGCAAAGTGTCAGCCAAATTATAACACCACTTGAGTTTACATCGAAAGTAACAATGATTTCCCCCCCAAAAGGGGGTAAAATACCCCCTTTGGAGCATCCGAATGCAACTAAAAGAGAGGTGCACAACTAGACCCTACTAGCACTCTACGTACCAAATTTCAACTTTCTAGGACATACCGTTCTTGAGTTATGCGACATACATACGTACATACAGACGTCACGAGAAAACTCGTTGTAATTAACTCGGGAATCGTCAAAATGGTTATTTCGCGTGTCTATACGTTCTTAGGCTCTTATCCACGTGCGTTCGAGTCGGGGGGAAAAAAAAAAAAAAAAAACCCTCAACATTCATTCGGGGGTGAGCAAAATGGAAATTAAGGTCGATTTTTTAGTGAAAATTGTAAAAAGAAGTTAAAAACGTAAATAAATGTAATGAAAGAAAAAATAAACGAAAAAGGAAGAAAGCTAATGTTATTCTCGCATAACTCATTCGAATTAAAAAATAGCTTATGTAACTAAAAGGTTCGGAAAGAAATCCTTTCACATGAAGCCTATGTTACATTTTTTTTTTCAATGGCAAGCTACAATTAAAACAAAATAAGAACACCAACAATAGAAATTCGAACGAAAAACAAAGAAGTTTACAAAGTAACTTGTTTAGCCCATAAAGGACCTGGCGTCCCAGTAACGGAGGTGCAGTGTCGAGGAAACAAGTGTAGGGCAGAAAAGAAGATGGACTGTATCCATGTCAAGGGCGCCCATATGGGGGGGGGGGGCAAGTGGGGGCTCTAGACCCCCCTTTGAAATTAGAACTTCCTTGCTTTTAGTACCTTTATCGTTGCAAAAATATAAAAACATTTCTTCTCCAGCAATTTATGAATAAGGTACTAAAGTTGTCAAATTTTAATAACTCTAATCTGTACTGAAATCGGTTTCTATGGGGAAAATACCCAGCTAAACCATGGGGAAAATATCTGAGGCCCCCCCCCCCCCTTAAAATTTTGCATATAGGCGCCCTTGGTCCATTTCCCTATCCAGATTGCAGAGCATGCATATAGCTGTTAGAGTAAAAGTTATGTTTCTTCAAAAGTTTTTTTTTCTTTTTTCAAATTTAGACTGAATAGCTTTGTAAAATACAATACATTCTAAAATTGCAAAATTAATGTATAAAAATAAAATCAACTGATTTTAATTAATGATTTTGTTAAAAAAATCATTTGATTTTATCAAGCTGATTTAAATCAATAAACCCTGGTTTATGATCACAAAGTCCTTCAAGTTTCCGTTCCAAATCAATACCCGTGGGTGTGTTAGAACAGGGGTTGCTCGGCTTCTGGTTTGGATTAAAATAAAAAAAGAGAGCTGTCTTCAAGGTCCCATCCGAATTGTTAAATCACGTATAGTGGTAAGTACGGGGGACTCTGATATGTAAGCAAAGTTTTGTTCCATACAGGGCTTAAAAAATAAAATAAAAAGTCTTCCATAAAATAACATGAATGAAATCGGATTGTTTAAATTTCAGTCCTTCGCAGATCTGTCAGAGAGGAATATGTAATGTTTCTAAACTTTGGGAAACAAAATAGTTCGTAGTGTCATCCTTCGACATTGAGGACTCCTACATAGTTGTTTGAGAGCACGCAGAGCTCACAACTCAGAATATCTTCTTAGTATTACCTTGTCTTCCCTCATAAATAGTTCCATTTTAAAAATCACAAGAAATGTGATGATTTACAGTCTGTTTTTGTTGACCTCAGTTGACTTTATTGGTACATAAATACCAACTGCTGCTTGAAATGGGGGAAAAGGGTTAAATTTCCATAGCACCCGAGCAGCTATAAGCCAGTGGTGTTCCCATAGGGATATACGCGGTATACTCTCAAACATCTTCTAGACATATAGCGTATACCCTCAAGCTTCAAAAAATTTCATATTGTGACTTATTATGTACAGGTAGTTATCAAAATAATGAAAAACCTTTGAATAAAAAAAAGTGACATTTTTGAATGTGCTTCGTACGTAATAAAGAATAAAATTAGATATCTGGTTTTTTTTTATAAATAGCAATGTACATATTCTGGTAGTATATGGTGGATTAACTGAAGTTCTGGACGTCTTGGATTTTTTTCAAGCGCTCGAAATATCGGACCTCTCAAATTTTAAAAGAGGCCAAATTTTTGGAGCGCGTCTAGCTAAAGCAAGTGTAATTGAAACACCTCAACTTTTTGGTGTTTCTAGAGGTATAGTGTCTAAAGTCATGACAACATACACGCAGCGCGGTAAGACAAGTTCGGCATAGAGGACTCAAAGAGAAGCTTACAGTGTAAAAAAAATCCGGAAACGTTTCTGAGTATATCGTGCAGCTGCGGTTCATAAAATTTTCAAAAACGTTTCTGAGTATTTCGGAATTCTCTTTCTGTAATGTCCAGAAACGTGTCTGAGTATTTCGGAATCCTCTTTCAATGTTTCTGAGTATTTTGGAATACTCTTTCTGTATTTTTCAGAAACGTTTCTGAGTATTTCGGAATCCTCTTTCCGTAATTTCCAGAAATGTTTCTGAGTATTCTGTGCAGCTGTGGTTCATGAAAGTTTCGAAAACGTTTCCGAGTATTTCGGAACTCTCGAAACAATTTTCAAAAACGTTTCCGAGAATTTCAGAATCCTTTTTCCGTGATTTTTTCTAAAATATAATTCTTTACTATAGTATTGCATACCATATCAGTTTCAGTTCTTTCATATCTAACAGCAATGAAACAAGCAATTTTAGAATCATTCGCGGATTTTTTTTTCTGAATTTCTAAGGATAAATAGCATGGTTAACAGCGAACCATATGCACAGTTATAAATTTTTGAAAATTTATGAAATAATATAGTAGTTTCATTCCTAATCACAAAATCGTCAGGGGATGGAAGGGGGATACTTTCTCAAAAGTGGGATTGTTTGTTAAACAATCTTAAACTTCAGTTTTTCTCTCAATATTTTCAAGACAAAATTATCAACATATTGTATTTTTAATGCAGAACTTAAAAACATATCTTGTATCAAACTTGATAGCTTTTATTTTCGGATAAAATTTGACAGAACTTACCTTCCCTTCGCGTCAAGGACGAACAAAGTGTACTGAAAAGTGCCAACAGAGAAATTGGTGAATTTAAATATGACACCAAGTCCTCCTGTTGGAACCATTCGGGTTGATTCTTCTGTTCTTGCCCTTTTCCAGTTCATCACAAATATAAATATTTAATCAAAATAGGTTACTGATTTTATTCTTACAATGTGCGCAAAATGGATTATGTATTTTATTTATTAAAACATTGAATTCTATTGCATGATTACTCCATTTCATATATACGAGATCCCCCCCCCCACACCATAAGAGTGATGGTGAACCCATAAAATGCTTTAAAGCGCCCCCCCCCCCAAAAGAAAGAAAGTAATCCCTGAAAATGTCAATGGCAGTCTGCGTGGTGAACGCCCCTCGTCTTCTCCCCATATGTACATTGTATATTAATAACATAGTATTTAAAAAATGATCACTTTTAAAACAATGACATGAAATAATATTTCTTTTTATTTCGGCTTGTAAATGCAGCTGTTCCATTTTTGCCACTGACTCATTCTTCCTGACTGTCCTATATTAAACTAGTATATCCACGAAGGAAATGTTATCTACCGAACAACTAATGTCAAGGAATTTTTTATTGTCCACCACATTTAACAAAATGAATAAGCACATGAATTAATTGTATAACTATGTTGCTTACTAATAGATAACTGAGCCATTTTCTAATGGTATAAATATTTTTAAATAAATGAATAAATTATAATTAAAAAGATAAATAATACTGGCACATTTTTTGTGAGGCATATTACAATACTAGAAAACATTTGCATTACCATATTTTTAATGAATTAAACAATTGATTTTTTTTTGAACCAATGTATGTAAATCCAAGTATTTCGAAATATCTTTACTGTGATTGCTTTTCAAATATAAATCTTATTTCTTTTGCGTAATTAATCTGTTTCAATTGGTTACAACAAATAGTACACTGCGCACATAGCTATGTAGGATAACTTAAAATTAATTCGATAAACCCAAAAACAGTAACGATTGGAGCCTCATCAAATGCAAATCAACAAAAATATAAATGTATATAACAACATGTTTTAAAATATTCATTAATAATTACAAATGAACATGAGCGGAAGAAAATCTAAGTACCTCCATTACAACTGAAAAAGTAATCCAAAGGGTTTCGTTTCATTAAGTATAAAAACGGGTGTTCAAACTATTCACGCTTGAACACACAATATATATGTAATCATGATCGCACCGGCAATTGTAAAGAAGCAAATCGTTATTAACTAACTTAATAGCTGCGTACATCGTCTAAAAAATCAAGGGCAGCCCGAAATGCAAAGGCGTAAAACTAGTTTCGACAGAATTTACTACTCTCTAGACATGAAATAACAAGCAATCCAATGCTAAACAGTTGCTGACTGCAGCAGCCATAGAAAAGGAAAAAAATAAGCTCTCGTTATTTCCGACTCACTGGCGCCAGTGTTGGAAGGATAAAATAAGTTTCGAAGCATTGCGCCTCACTTCCGCTTCTAGATTTTTTGAAATAACAAAAAGCTTTCTGAATATTGAGGAGTTCGCTATTGGATGAAGGATTCTTATTATTTCGGAAACGTTTCCGATATACCCAAGAACGTTTCCGAAATTTGTTACAGTGTAGTGAAAGAAACCGACGGTATTGAAGAGGATTGTAATGTCTAAAAAGCCAACAATATCAGCAAAAATGACCACAGAACTCAATCAAAATCTGGATTCACCAGTGTGAGTGATTCCAGTCAGAAGGCACCTTTATCAACAGAACATTTATGGCACAGTAGCGATTCCCAACACACTTGTCACAGAATGTTTCCATCATTTTGATAACTACTTGTATATGATCGCATACGCATGTTGTGCATAACTGATTACTGAAAGTTTACCATCAGAAAAATTCATGGGAACATCACTGGCTATAACAATGCGGAGAAGATAAAAAAAAATATTTTACATATATCCAACGGTACATTAAAAAACAATAAAAAATCTGAATATTACAACAAATCTATAAATGAAAACGAGCAGTCCAGTAACGTTTCCAGATTGAAGCCAGAGGAGGAGTAAGGCAGACAGGTAAAACAAGGAAATTTCCTCAAGCCAGAGGAGGAGTAAGGCATTTAGACAGGTGAAACAAGGAAATTTCTTCCAGCCAGAGGAGGAGTAAGGCATCTAGACCAGATGAAACAAGGAAATTTCCTGTAGGAAAGATCTCAGGACGTAGAAAAGGAATCAGAAACCTTTTTGGTGTGGCAAAGATGTTTGCTGAGGCAATCTTGGCCAGAAATTAGACGAAACATGACGGCAGATTACATCCTAGGCCAGAGGGAAACATTGAGAATCTGTTAAAGCCATAGTTTGTTCGGATTACAATTTAAATGATTAAGTTAGAATAAGTAGTTATTTACTGCACAATTAATTTTGTAAAACTGCTTTAAATGAAACTGAAACTTCATTTTTCTCCACATATTTGAAACATTTACTCCTTTCGAATTAAATTACCACTTTAGCCGTTTTCCAAGTCAGGAGTTATGCATAAAACTCTCTTTTTATCTTAGTTTTAACGCACGTGGAAACAGTTGAGCAATAAAATGACTACATCTTAGAAAACGCCAAAGATATTGATAGAGTACTTTACGGTTTTACGAGCAATGAATTTCAGCGTTCGTAACGGATTTATCGGAAATATTCAAATGGAAAAATTAAAATCTGCTTTTTATAACTCAACACAAGTCATATAGCATTATTTGGGCAACACTTCCGTGCGCTGGAGAATATTTAAATAAATGACCCATACGAAACTTGAATAATGTATGGCCTTGTGTGTTGGTTTCATAAATAGAAGGATTTGAATATATTGGAAAGCAGTTAAAGTTGATGAAAACGATCCAAGAAGAGCATTATGAAGAAGCTTCTGTTTCCGCATGAACTTTGCCGGGCGATTATTTGACGAAAATGTCATTTTGGCGACTTCTTGAGGAAAGCTAATGTTTATCCTATTTTGGCAATTTTGAAAAAAAAAAAAAAAGAGTCTAAGAAAACATTAAATCAAAAGACAATAGGGTTGTTTCCTTCAGTCAAAAAGTACTACTTTTAGTCACTGTAATTGATAGAATAAGCAAAAAAAAAAAAAAAAAAACATGGAGCGAGAAAACACTTTCATTTTTCCAACGTTTAATTTTTAATATTTTTTTAAATGTCAGATTTTTAAAATAAGGCGTGGTCTTTATGACGTTACAAATGATTTACTTTGGTGCATCTGTCTACCGCGTTTACACGTTATGATAATCAAAAGCGAATTAAATATTACGCTCTACGCTTGCTATCGACATCAACCATATCGTTGCCAATACATGTGAGTAAAGAAGCGAATTCAATATTATGCTCTGTCAATGGCATTTTATCATTTGTGATGTCATCGGCAGAAGCGTAAACAACTAAAGCGCACCGATTAAAGTAGTTTTTTAAAAATATTAAATTAGTCAAATTATTTAAAAAATTGTCAAATCCTATGTTTTAAAGCATGCTCTTTCAGAAAAAAATACTTTTAAAGTTTTGTTATTGAGTATTTTTTGTCAAACAGTGGCACAACCTTAACTTTCCCGCCAGTGTTTTTTGCTTACAGTCCGGACAATTGGCACCTTGGCCTAAAACCAAGGGCCCTTCTGGTTTAAAATGATGTATGTCGGTGGGATTAATGTGTAAATGCTCTCGTATGGTACGTCATTTATGACAGGGATTCTCAGCCGCTGGTACAGCGGAACAGCAACAGTCCACAGAAAAATTTGACTAGTTCTTGGAGAATTTTAATGCCAAATTTTTAATCATGGACATAATAAACATAATTTACCTGTTGTAAAACTTTTGCAGATGAATAATTTTACAGACATTTGGAATCTCTAATAATAATATCGATTTTGATCCTAATAAATATACGCTGTAAATTTGGAAAGCAGTCCACTGTTTTTCATTTCAAGATCCTAAAACTTCACAGTTCTTAATGAAATGAATCCATTTCTGAATTTAAAATCTAGCTGAATTTTAAGGAGTGTCACTTCCTATGTGTACTTTCCATCATTACTTTTTTTAGGCGATGCGTGCAATAAATATATGCAACCAAAAAACATAAAAAGAAATGTGATGTACTAATAGCACGCAATTCCCTAATTATAAATTCAGTAGAATGGCATTTGGAGTGCATAAAATGACTCAGAATGCATTCGAAAGGTGACTCAGTCGAAATCATGTAACGGCTTAACTTTGAACTATATGCCACTGCTGCTAATCAGCGATCCATTATCTCAATAGCGCGTTCCAGCCCAAGTTCAGTTCTTATCGCAGTGAAATGCATCAGGGATATAACATTCACAATTTCCTGCTGCCGCCGAAACAGCAACACGCACAGTTCGAATCTGATAGACCTCTTTTCCGATGTGGACCTCCATCATGGAATAATACATCGCATGCGACATACGTCATACATCGGAAATAATTCCACTTCCAATCTCGATCGTTCGATTTCTAAGAAGCGATTGCAAAAAACTGAGAAGAAAAAAAAAAAAAAGAAGGGCACAAGACCAACCTCCGTACAAACAATCTTCAGGCACATAGATTACAAGTATCACAATTTCCTCCACAAACGCAATGACAAAACTTTTTATTTTCTCTCCTTTTTGTCCGATAATGGCCTTCTTTTGTTATTTGTAGAAAAGAAGTTTTTTTTTTCCTCCCTGGCCGTTATTGTTCTGCTATAAGCACTCATTCGTATTTGCTTGTGAGGTTCTTCACAGACAATTAAAAAGGGCAAAGATCCGCTCTTGATCAAATCCCGGAAATCAAACAGTTTGCGGAGACATGTATGGGTCAGGCGGCCTTTCTAGTCATAAAACTACTGAATCCTGATTTGGAAATTCGTTTTTGATTTATACAACGGATGCTTCGTGTAGCTTTACTTGTCTGTTTACTGCTTTTTTAGAGTGAAAGGAACAGGAAATGTTCATTAGCAAGTCAATTCACATTCCTCTAGAATGAGTCGTTTGAATGGCGCCTCAATTTGCATTTACCAAAAATACCAATTTTAGAAGCGGCGCTGCGTTTACTGTCATTTTCAAACAAAGACATTTCAAAGAAACCTAGATTTTATGTAATTTTTTTCCACGCGCTGAATTCCATTTTAGTCAAGGTTAATAAAATTAAAATTACGCATGTCGGTTTAGTTTATAGCACATTTATTAATGATTAAACACGGTTGTAAATTAAACATCTTTGACATCAGAAGGATGTCAAAGTTTTTGTGCGACTTGAATCTTCGGTTCGGTATGCGCAACCATCTTTAAAGAATGTTGGAAAAAAGGATATTACTTACAAAAAATAAATAAATACTTTAAGAAACAAAGTTGCATATTTAAATGCCTTTTTTCCCTCCTTGCGTACAGAAAGCCTGTTTAGTTTACAACGAACTCAGCTAACTGGTAATAATTTTTTTCTGTCCAATGCTAAGTAAAAAGCGGATCATATCAGAAACGGGTTAGTTCAAAGTGGTAATTGGTCAAATCCAGGTTGCAATGTAAACGAACATTATCGGAATCAAGCCCAAAGTGTTAAATATAAATCAAAATATTCTCTTCCATTTCTACAGCAAAACAATTCAACGGTTCTGGGAATCCTGATATTTGTCCGAACCAAAATTTATCCATTTAGCAGATCTAGCAAGAAAGATATTCTTGATTGTTTGCTCGAACAGATGGTAAATCATCATAGTTGTTTCGATAGTTTTAGTAAGTTCCACTTTTTAAAATGTCACAAAAAAATAAATAAAATAAATAATTAATATGCTGCGAGAATTTTTTAATTGAAGTTAATGGCCGATTCGGAGAAAAGAATAAGAATTAGGAACAAACAAACAGTTTGCAGAGAGCTTAAGTGAGTCAATTAACATTAGCTGGTTTGAAATAATTCTGGTAGACATTATTGTTAAAGATAACACTCCCGTCATCAAGAAGACACAATTGTCTTAAAAAAAAAGAATCTGTAGATTAAAACAAGGTTTTCTTTTGAGTAGGGAAATGTGTTGTTGCTGGCAAATTTCAAATTTTGTTTTACCAAGCGCGGTTTGTCATACTCTTCGCTAGCACAGCGCCAATATCAAACGTTTTGAACTTCCTTTGTCACTACGCTTCTCTTCAAGTCACTGAAACAATAGAATTGGGTAGATCGAATTTATAGATAAATGTATTTTCTACATACTTTCATGAACAACATTTAAATGAAATAAGTATCGTAACTTCATCAGTCAAAATGGGAGGAGGTCGTATATTTGCGGATAGAGCTCATCGCCAATTTTCTGAAAATTTAGTACCAAGTAAAAATAAAAGAAACTGTTGGCTGCATTGCTTTTCGTGTTTCTCCCACAGTCTAAAAAATCAATGTTTATTGATGTTTTTCGGCTTGATTCGAAGTTGCACTTCTTTCTTGGGTAGAGGCGTTGTTTGCGTTTGCACAAGTTCTCTCTCTCTTTCGCTCTCTTTTATAGAATATATAAAACAGAAACTGCCGATAAAACTGAACTTTTATAGTATTTTACTTTGTAATACTTTGTTAAGAGTAAGAAGAACAAGAAGTGTAAGTTAGCAGAAAGCAAGAGAAAGAAATAACAGCTCTTGCTAAGAGTTAAATAACTGAATGATTAAATATTATGATTAAATTAACAATAATAAAAAATAAAACTCCCGTGCACAGTGTTTTTCTCAGGATGCTCAAAACTTCATCATGTATCCATCATTTATTACTGGGGTCTTCCTGCTAGATCATGTCGGGTAACTCCTAGTTTTGTCAAATTAGAGGTATAGGGTTAAGTAATGATATTTCGTCTGCCCTAAGCGTTTTGGCCCACCGATTAGCCTATATTGAGATTAATTAAGCCAAAAAGATATAATGTAACATCATCGACTATACCTGCATCTGGTGTTTAAACCTTTTACTCCAATCTTCGTAGGGGACGAAAACAGGAGCATCATATTCGCTAATATGGCGGCTTCCTGTTCTACGTGAAGTGAACCTTAACGTAGCATAGCGCTGACAAATGTTATTACGTTAAATCAAGTTCTTAAAAAAATAAATAAATAAATAAATTTAAAAAAAAACGAATTTTCAAAATTAATTTGAATTCTGAAATTATGAATTCAAATTATGTTTTTCGCAATCACGAGTTGAGACAGGGCCCTACTCATTGGGGGCAATTGTTTCTAGAAACAGCTCCTGTCCCCCCAAGCCTACCCCTCCTCCTAGGCGGTTACGTGTGTATAGTTGAGTGTGTGTGTGCAGGCGTGTGTGTATATGTAGGCACGCGTGCGTGCATGTGTAGGCTTGTGTGTGTGCGTATACCTGTGTGTATGCACGTAGGCGTGTGTGTATGTGTGTAAAGGCTTGTGTGTATGAGCATGTGTGTGTGTGCGTGTATATGTTGGCACGCGTGCGTGCATGTGTAGGCTTGTATGTGTGCGTAGACCTGTGTGTACGTACGTAGGCGTGTGTGTATGTGTGTAAAGACTTGTGTGTATGAGCGTATGTGTGTGTGTGTGTGTGAGCGCGCATGTGTGTAGGACGTGGACGCCTCCGACCAGGAGAAGCGGATAGCTCAGGACCGGAAGCAGCCGCACCGCGCCGCCTGCAGAGGGCGGTGCTGCTGGTGTCCCTGGTCCAAGCTGCAAAAGGAACCAGACGCAAAGGACGGTCAAATGAAAGCAATAAGCAATCGTGATTGCTCAAAAAAATGCTCCAAAACGGCAACTCAGCGAACTAGACTCATGAAGCTTCCACAAATAAATAGTGATCTTGACTGCAACCATAAAAAATATTCTCGGTGGCGACACCTAGACTCACACTAGAGAAACCTAGGGAGGACGAAATTGGGCACAGGGACAAAATATGGCTACTTTCTTCTTCAAAAGCACAACAGTCTTTTGCAGGCCAAGGCTGACTCTCTGATTCTCCTCGAGCTGTCCCTATGGCTCTCCATCGCTTGACTTCCCATTAGCTTGAGATCCTTTTCAAACTTGTCCAACTATCGTGTTGGTGGTCGTCCTCTACGTCTATTCCCTTCAGTTTTTGAGGAAGTCACTTTTTTTTGCAGGAAAAGTATCGGCGTATCTGTACAGATCGCCTAGCCACCTAATACGCGAGGCTTTTATAGCTCTCACTATATCAGTCCCTCCAAATTCGCTATATTTTTTGTAAATTTCATGGTTGTACAGAATTCTCGAACTTCTGCTCTCTTGAATAAGTCCAAAATTTTTCCTTTACACTTTTCTTTCAAAAATTAGCAAGTCTTCCACCACTGCTTGATTTGGGGTCCAACATTCACTTCCATACAGAGCAATAGGACTGATTAAAATTATATGTAAATAAGTTTTAATCCACTCTCTTTTTTTTAAATCCCGGACCTTATTATTAATTAAATATTAAATATAGTTTCACAATATCAAGAACATTTTTTTTTTAAAGAATAGTGCCAATTATGTTTCAACGTTTTCTTCCAGGAAGCGGGGGGGGGGGGGGGGTGAGTAGTGATTGCAATGTACTTTTGTGAAGCAAATAAAACTCCAAATATGTCCGGAATCCTCAAACATCACGAAAGTTTATCAGATCAAAGCCGACACTCGATTTCCGGATTATGGCTGAAGAACAATTTCCAATCTGTTCGGTTAACGATGGGATTATCGACGTTCGATTTCAAAAGCAATCGCAGATTGCCAGAATGAAAAGAGTTTCCGCTTCCGGTGGACAACTTGTGCTCCTATAAATTTCGCCTAAGATCGAATGCTTATTCGTCTCCGTCCAACAATTAATGATTTTTTATGAACAAAGATGATATTTTAAAAAAATTAAGTGTAAGGTATACGTTGTTCAAAAATCCCTATTAATTTTGCTTTTATGATATGAAAAAGAGATGAGTTAAGAACAAAATAAATTGCAATTTTGTAAAAAAAACATTGATGGATTGTATGGTCACACTGCTGACATTCTTTTAAGTAGAATATCTTGCTAAAAACATGCCATAAAACAATACTGTTGTTAATAATAAGTTTTCTTGAGATATTTCTACGCCACTAGTTGGCAAGATTTTATAGTAGTGTAATTTCAAACATGATAGTTTAATCAGAGAAGCTCATCTTCAATCAGAGAAACTCAAAGAAACTCAAGCCTAAATCGCCCCGACCATTTCGAGATAATAAAAAAAAAAAAAAAAGATATCAGACAATTTATCCAGGTTCTTCAATTCCGTAGATCAGTTGTTAACTCTTCTGCACTATTTTTTCCGATTTCGCATTTATGTTAGAGTTTATAATTATTTTTTGAAGTGCCAGACACATATTTTGTTTTTAATCCTCTAGTTACTTCAGCTTTTACCTTGGCTATTCCAATTTCACGATACTGATTTAGTTCTGCAACACCACCAGAAAAACAAATACTAACGTAACAGCAAGCTTTTGTTTTACATGTATCATTGGAATGAATTTGAATAATACGTTTTCTTGGATCATGAAATGAAAGTTCCCATATCATATGCCAGTGTTTCTTCAACTGTGTTCCGCGGAACCACGGGGTTTCATGGAAATCACTCCAGGATTCCAGGAAACTTGCATTTTTCCTGCATTTTTCAAAACGTTCCAATTAGCCACTCAAAAATATGGTTTGAGGGAAGTGTTGAATGAGTATTTTCCGAACGAAATGGTTAGAAAATATCAGTAGTGGACCAAATAGCCATTTATTGTCAACGAATGGCCTTCATTTACTGTTGCTCTAAAATACGACTCTTATTGTTTTACTTCCTTTTACAAAAAAGGAAGTATTGTATTCGCAAAAAAAATTTCACTCAAAAATCGACCATAATTTCCATTTTGCTCACCCCCGAATGAATGCTGAGTGTTTCTTTCGACCACACGTGGTTAAGTGCCTAAGAACGTATAGACACGCGAAATATCCATTTTGACGATTCCCGAGTTAGATACAACGAGTTTTCTCGTGAATGTATGTGCGTATGTATGGCGCATAACTCAAGAACGGTATGTACTAGAAAGTTGAAATTTGGTACGTAGACTTCTAGTGATGTCTAGGTGTGCACCTCCCCTTTTGGTTGCATTCGGATGTTTCTAAAGGCCCTCTTTTTCTCCTTTTTGGGGGAAAATCATTGTTAATTTCAATGTAAGCTCAAGTGGTGTTATAATTTGGCTGACACTTGGCGATATATCGCGTCTTTTGTTCGCCAACTTGGCAGTTTTTTAAAATCTGGTTACAATTTGGCAATATTTGGAGAGATAACCATTGAATCATATTAAAACTGCCAATATTGGGAAAATTTATCTGTATAAAACGTTTTCTTTGCTTTGGTTCGCAACAAACCTGGGGTGAAAATATTTAAAGTGTTTCTTTGCTTACTCCGAGGCACTATTATCATTAAATTGGAGTAAAAGGAAGTCATGTGATGCACACATCAGCTTTTTTTTTTTTTTCCCCCGGGAATGTCACTTGATCCTTCCTTGAACCAGAGATTTAAAATGATGCCATTCAATGACATTCTGGTGCATTTTTTTTATGAATGTTCTCAATTGTCACGAAATTTCCTGTTGGCACTTTTGCTATTAGCAACTAAATTTATGGTCTCAACTTATCTATTGACAAAAATAAATATCCTTACAGACTTAGTGCTTAACCTGATCTGAGAAAGCAACTTTAATCCATAAAGCCTGATATTCAGAATTTATCTCACACTGTATAAATATAGGTACTACTCATATCATTTATATTAAAACTTAAGAGAAAAATTGTTTAAAACGAGTAGTAGATGTTTAGAGAAATTTGTGTCAATTTTAAAATTACTTTTTTGAGTCTAAAATGTTTTTTAACCATAAAAAAGTGCTTTTTTTCTTGGAAAACTAAACCATTGCTAGAATGTTGCATGGAAAGGGAGTAAAACGCATGCAACGGTTCTATTGAGACGGGGGGGGGGGGGGGGGGACAGGGATTCCACGAAAAAGTCGACATCCAAAAGGGATCCATTTATCAAACAAGGAAACACTGTCATATGCTATGCACGTTAGTAGTAAACTTCATTTTAATAACCATTAAGCTTCTAACATATATGTTCAGTTCAAAGTTACCATTTAAATTTACTCTTTACATTTTAAGAGAAAAAACTCGTCTGAGAATTACTGCACCGAAGGATTTTTGGCTGTGATGAAAAGGTATAACTTTATCTACAAATAGCTAACATATTGATTTCCATGTCGTGCAATTCTTGGAATTTATCACAAACCACGCCTCAGTGGGTTCTGTTTTGACAAAACAATAAATCATAAAATTAATGCTTAGTGACTTCCCAAGCTGTTTATTTGGCACAACTCAAAGCATTTCTTTCAGCAAAACAAGAGCAGTTCCGTTCATAAATTAATGTTTCTTGACTACTTCCGAGTTTTGTGATGCAAAATGACATTGTCGATTCTGCAACACTGCTACGTGTCACTAGTGGAATTAATTAAGATTAACTATACGGTAGAAAGATAATGATAATTTGAAAGTTGAATCGATACATTTGAGATTTATTCATGAATTACATCTTTTTTTTTTATTCCAGAAGTCAGTCTATATGCTATAAAGGTAGTTTAATTCTTCAAATGCTTTTAACTATATTATTATTTTTCGATTATCGACCTCTCTTATAAATTAAAAACCATCATCGCTCTTTTTCTTTGTAAGAACTCATAGTTAATTATCTCAACCATATGCGGTTTAAATATTGTCAGTTTCTTTAAGCGAGCAGATGATTTACTCAGCGCTTGGTTCCATTCGGTGATTTATTAATCGTCTTTTCTTTTTTTTTCTGTTAGGGTCACGGAATTTTTAACTGTCGTATCAGCATGCTCTCACTTCTTCAAATTTTACCGATTTTTTTAGAAAAAAAAAGATTTTTTAAAATTTATTGATATATATATATATATATATATATATATATATATATAGTTGAATAGATACACATGTATGGCAGTCCGACAGTAGTTCATATATCCCTAGCGTAAGTTAGTTCGTCGTCTAATACAGTCGATTCCGGTTAGTAGGACCACACTGGGACCAAGGGCGCCCATATGGAAAAAGGGTGGGGGGAGCTCAAGCCCCCCCCCCCTTAAAATTAGAACTTCGTTGCTTTTAGTACTTTTTTCTTTGCCAAAATGTAAAAACATTTCTTCTCCAGCAATTAATGAATAAGTTATTAAAAATGTCAAATTTTAATAACTCTAATCTGTACTGAAGTTTCTTCGGGGAAAATATGCGACTCCCCGTAAAATTTTGCATATGGGCGCCCTTGACTGGGACAGGATCATTTTGGTCCTAATAACCAGCTGGTCCGATTAAGCGAACAGGACCTGTGTAGCTTGGCCGAAGATGCTATACACAAACATTTAAAAGCCCTTATGATTATTGTGAGCCCCATATGTATGGTGAGTATACAAAGAAAAAATGCTATTTACGAAATTTTTAGGCTTTTGTATTATTAGACAATTATGCTTGTGTAATGAGATTTTTTTTTGGTTATTTAAGATTTGGTCCGAGTAAGCGGCAGGTTCGATTACCCGGTGGTCCAATTAAACCAATTCCACTGTAGTACATAATTAAAACAACTGCTATTGGATGAATTTAAAGTATTAACTTCCATCACCAATACAGTTCTAAAAAAAAAAAAAAAAAAAAAAAAAAAAAAAAAAAAAAAAAAAAAACAGAGAGAAAAAAAGGAAAGAACTCGAAAAAAAGGGCCCGCTGTTTTTATGACCATGCAACAAATAGTTTTTTTTATAACGATATTATGGATAAGTAAAATTGCACGTAAGTATTCATTCACAACTCAAATTACCCAAGCTATATATAAAAAAAATGATAGCTACAATTTCCAACCCTTTAAGAACCATGGGACAGATGTGTCCCCTAAGTTCAAAACTTATAAAATAAGTTTTGAGAGACAAATTATTTACAAATTACACTTTTTGCACGTTTTCCAGAAACTGAACACTAGCAAACAAAATTAATTATTGCTCAAAAAATACACTAATTTTGTTTTAAAAACAGCAAATGATTTCAAATATCTTCATGTTTGTATTCATACTGTCATATACTTTTACTTAAGATTACTTTCTGGTTATGAATTAAAAGAAAATAATGTTGTTAAATATCTAAATATTTCCGAGTTGGAAAAAAAAAACTAATCAGGTTTTTAAAAGTTGTTGTAGTTTTGCATCTCTAATAGATCATACATATGTCCCATACATTTATACAAAATATACTGAACCAATTTTCATAAAATACGACATACATGTAATTAACATCATCAAATTTTGTGCATAAAAACTCATACTCTACCGCTAAACTTATGTGGTTCACAGGGTAAAAAATCAAAATTAGGTTTTCAACGCAATAACTGATCATCAGTTCAAAAATTCTATTTTGAATTTATCGAAAAAAAAAAAAAACCACCATTTACAGCATTTCAGCTTTGACAACATATGCGCATTTGTTGGTATGAATATGCGACATCAACATAGCATCACACTTTAAAAGATTTTTCTGTTAAAATGGAAGGAAATCTTCGAATACCAGAAACAACCAAATAATGATGTACCAGCAAAACCACATGCAAAACGGAATTTTTCCACTGTAGAATTGACTTCGAAATTCACAATAGCGAAAAAAAATTTAAAGAGGAATGGCAGAGGAAGATCACAGAGCCATGGGAAAGCGAAGTCTCTACAGTACTTAGAAATTTGCTCCAAAAATGCACAATAATGAGCAAGGAGCTCTGAAAACTTTTAAATGCGTAACATTTTATGCGGTCTCGGGAGAAATCTAGGAAAAACTTTTTCCACCTAAGTACTTTTTATTTAATGACATTTTATTCCAAATAGTTTTATTTACTTATATAATAAGAATTTTGGGTTTTAGTGGCCTCTATCATTTTTCCACATTTTTGTTTCGTTGCGACAGAAGTAAAAGCGAGTTTCATCCCAGAAGGACATTACCTTTCCGAAGAAGAAGATTGTTTTGTGATAAAAATTTTCTGCGCAGACTACTAAACGTTTCTTTGAAATAATCAAAGTTGCACCCAGGAAGTAAAAAATAAAAAAAACTTCGTTTAAAAACAAGTCATTTATTTTGTTTTTAAAATTCATCATTCATTGAAATTAAAATTGATATATCGATGAACGTAATTAAAAAAATATACTGCTGCATTTTTCAAACAATGTATAACCACTTTTTAATGAACTGATTTGCGGTATATCATGGCACATATTCTTATGCAAACTAGGATAGAATTAAAACAGTTCGGCAAATTGCCAGATATGCAGAGAGTACAATTTTAGAAGTATTGAGATATGTATGCACTGGGTCATTTTCCAAAAAGTGTAACTTTTCTGTCACACGCCTTTTACTGTAAAAATTTTAAGGAACAATTCATTTAACAATGATTTTTAATTTCATTAAAATATATCTATTTAAACCTGCCAACAATTTTTTAATAATAATTTTTATTTTAGAATATTTTTGGTTCACAACATGTGAATTCTCACCTCCGTGGCATGTCACGTACCTTGTGTAACTGTTTATGTTACTTAATAAATTGTTTAATTAGAAGTATATACGCATTGATTGAGTATTCCTTTCACAAGTGTCTCAAATACTAATTGTTTAATTAAATTTAATTTTTTAATATTGTGTTTTAGTAGGACAAGAAGTCATGTCACACAATAAATTCTCATCTCCGTTACCTAAACGGTAAATGCCATTCCTCATTAACACGTGGTAGTAATGACATCAAATTTTATTTTCCATGATACAAGGAAGCTCCCTTGTTTATTTTCAGCTATAGTTGAAGTTGTGAGATTTTTGTCGAAAAGCAAAAAGATAGATTTTGCTTCTAAAACTTATTATGGTTATTCTGACTTCTCACCTCCGTGAACTTGAATTTCAGGGATGTAAATTAATGTAAAAAAAGAAGTGAACATGTTTTCATATGCTTAACATGTGCAGATTGTAGCAACGAAGAAACAAAATATTTCCATGAAAATGTACCCATTAGGCCTATATTAATGGAAAATTCTTCACCTCCGCGAGACCTTAAATGGCATTATTTCTGAGGTGAAAATAAATGATGGAGGAGAAATACATCAATAATAGGCATTCTACCAAAATTAAAAAGTGCCAGTGTGTCTTTAAATTTACTAAATACTATTTTTTTAACATACATTTGAAACTACTAATTAAGCCGTATTTTAACTGAGAGACCTTAATATTATATTCCCTCTAATCATTAAAATAGCCGATTGTTTGCACAATTAACAGAACTACTACTTTGATATTAAATTGGCCTCATTTTTTAAATATTAAAAGTTTTTTTCTTTTTTTCTATTTCTATGAACAAGGCATTTTTTTAATTTTTTTTATTTATGAGCAAAATAATTGGAACTTAGCTGGGCCATTGTTTATGGTTACTTCTAGTAGGTAACACTTTCATGTAAAAACGAAAAAAAAAAAAGTTTCGAAATTGAAAAATATTTGCATTCAAAAGTTACGTTTTCTGGAGAATGACATTACTAAGAAACATTGACATAAACTGTATTTTAAACCTGGACATCTCAAGGTGTTTCCCAACCCTCGAAGAGTAACCCTCTGATGAGGCAGAGGCCCTTGGGTGTTTAGGGATTTTGATTCAATTTTATGTCCCTTTTTGTTCAAATTTTATATTGCTATTATATATATATATATATATATATATATATATATATATATATATATATATATATATATATATATATATATATATATATATCATTTACATTGTTTGCTAATAAAGGGCGATACTGATAAATACTTTTGCATTTTTTCCCTATCCTAACTTACAGGGTGTCCGAAAAGTAATTGATACATTTTAAAAATTCATAGACAAGCAAAGAATTGTCGTATGAAGAGGCGGCTTGCGCCACAATACTTCAGAGGTTTAACAATTTTTAATGGCATCGTAAAAAAAGGAAAAAAAGAGGAATAGAGCATTAATTAGTATTTGCTGTATTGTCACAGTAAGAAAAAAAACAAATGTCATATGGCGTGCTCAATCACACTATGTATTAAACAGAAAACAAAGTCGTTCATTATCAGAGTTAAATGTGTGTGCCGTAAGTTGCTCGAACTAAACCTTTAAACGGTACACAACATGCATTGAACTCTGGAAATGAAAGGTACATTTCTTTCTGTTCAAAGAAATGAAGTATTGTGGCGCGAAACCGCCAGACGACATTTTACTGCTTTTCAACGACTCTGTATTATATTTTATTTTTCTAAGTTCGCTATTTCTGTATGCAAGCCTATACAGAATAATAGAATAGAATACAATAATATTGTTTGAAAGCCAAACCAGCTGGACTATATAATGATGAAGTATCCGGTCGCAAGGGCGCGTATATGCAAAACTTTAAAGGGGGGGGCTCAGATATTTCCCCCATGGTTTAGCAGGATATTTTCCCCATGGAAACTGAATCCAGTACATATTAGAGTTATTAAAGTTAGACATTTTAAATTACTTATTAATTGTTGGAGAAGAAATGTTTTTACATTTTGGCAAAGAAAAAGTACTAAAAGCAAGAAAGTTCTAATTTCAAAAGGGGGGGGGGCTTGAGCCCCACTTGCCCCCTCTATATGGGCGCCCTTATTCCGGTGAGTGCGTTCGGGTAGCGAAGTGATCTGCTGAGCGAAACTGCTTGAAGTTCCGGGGGTTATCGGGTGGCTATCGTAGTTTAGGAGGATGGAGAGCTACAGCCAGTAATTTTATTGCTTTTTCCCTTGCAACCGCGAATCACCTCGAAATTTATGCTGTTGTGGGCAGGTTAAACGGCAGTATCCTCAGAAATGAGTTTTCGAGATATTTGAAGAAATGTGCGTTGGATTCAATACTAACAATAGGGAAATGTTGGAATTAGACGTTTTCTTCGCGCCTTTTTTTTTCGGCGGAAACCAAATATAAGCAAGCTTCTTTACTAATAATAAAGTTGAAAGTCTCTCTCAGTCAGGATCTCTGTGATGCGTATAGCGCCTAGACCGTTCGGCAGATTTTCATAAAATTTGGCACAAAGTTTGTAGCATGGGGGTGTGCACTTCGAATTGATTTTTCAAAAATTCGATTTTGTTCTTTTTCTATTTCAACTTCTAGAAAATTTTACCGAGCAAATTATCACAACGTGGACGAATAAATTACGAAATTATCATAACGTGGAACCGTAACATGGGCAAGCAAATGAATATAGCAAATTGGCGAGAAATTCATCATCCATTATTTGTACAGGCGAACCAAATAACCTTTTAATTTTCTACTACGGGCAAAACCGTGCGGGTACCACTAGTGTACAATAAAGCTAACGTACAACAGATTTAAAAAAAAAAAAACTCTCGCATTAAAAACCTCTTCTCTCTTTATTGTTACTCTATGACACAGAATAACTCTCAGGTAAATGAACCAAACGAACTTACTGCGATGAAGAAAATGATGTTCGACAAGCAATTCAAACATTAAAAGCTGAATTTGTCTGCATAAGCATTCGAATGAAAAAATAAAGCGTTCTCCCCAGAAAATTTTAAATAAATAAATAAATAAAAAATAAAAATGTATGATGAATCCTCCACGCGCCGTGTTAGTTTTCCAAAGACACTTTCTACCAGCCATTTCCTGAAGGGCAGAATCAATGCTTAATATATTTTCATACTTCCAGCACACAAGGCTCTAAAAGTTTCCCGATATTTTTCAGCTATAATTTCCTAATCATGCAATTCCTTTCACCGATACCCTCACAAAAAGAATCACAATATGTTCATTGGCAGGCATTAAGTATTCCGAAACATATATAAAAGTTTCAGATATTTATTCCTCAATTCTTTTCTTTGATGAAACATTTATTCCCCTCTCTCTCGAGCCATCTTATTGCACGGCAAACCTCAAGCGATTTGTTCGAGAGTTGGAAACTTTTCGTCGTTTTCTTGCCTAATGCAGCCAAATCTTTATCTTTAACCCGGAGCGTTTCGCTTTGGCGCGAATGTATTTACGAGGTAAAAGACAAATAATTTATGAGGCGGCGACAGCTTAGCCGTATCAATAATTCCCGCAGCACAATCAGGAATCTGGTGACAAACCGCTCGGAAACGATGAAATATGAAACAAAACGACTCGATCGGTATTGCTTCTGGCTCAACAAACACTGCCGTCTTACGCTGGCGAGAAGAAAAGGAAGGGCGATACACAAAGCGTGGTCCGTTAGACAGTCTTTGTCACTCACTCAGTTTCGGGATCAAACTTCCAGAGGTCGCTGAATAACTTTCGCTGTTGTTGCCACACGATGAGAAAACTTGTTGGACGAAGAAGTGGACTCAAAAGACGGAAATAAAAGTTTCTAGCAAATTCACTTCCTAAAGCTGAATTTTCTTAGACTATTATGTTGATCTAGAAACGCCTACATTTGGTGCAGCGAGAATTTTGTCAGGGAGGAAGGGAGATAAATTAATCCGTTTAGCTACACATTATACAGGGTGAGTCAAAATAAATATAGCGATTACAAACGGCTATAACCATTTAATGAATATATATATATATATATATATATATATATATATATATATATATAAGATTTACACAGAATGTCGATGGAACTTCACAATTTTATATACATATCTCAGAGATTTTCTATGTGTCTTCCCTTGGTCACACGGACAATATCTAAGCGGTAGTCCATTTCACGCCTTACATTCTGAAGCATTTGTGCAGTAACAGACGCAAATGCGAACTTTCCGTTCTTCAATCATTTTGGGCAAGGAAAGCACAAACACCCTGTCTTTCACATAACCACATAGAAAGAAGTCATATGGTGTCAAGTCCGGAGATCTCGGTGGCCAAGAGCAAAAGACATCGTCGGCAGCTCGTATGTTGTTCGCATTCGGAGGTTCTTGATTGTACCGCTGACGAAATTTTCTCTGTACTGTGATAACAGAATCACAACTGTTAAATTCCAACACGCAAAATGCTTTCTGCTCGGGACTAGCCATTTCCACGAATGAGACGCAGCACTGGACAGGTTTCTTGTCGTTGCGAAGTTTGAATTCGCGCATTTGCAGACTTTCACTTCGCCGCACCTGCGCTTTACGTAAAAATTTTTTGAAGTTCCGCTTACATTCTGTGTAAATCTTATCGATATATTTTTTTCATTAAATAGTTATAGCAGTTTATAATCGCTATATTCATTTTGACTCACCCTGCATATTTTGCGGTGAAGGTCCAAAATTTGACAGACGTCGACACCAGCGGGTGAATATAGCATTACGACGCTGCCAGGTTAGGTTCGCCCCAACTATAGTGCATTTAACCATTGTTAGTATGTTGAAAAGAAGGCCGGTGTGTAATAAGATCCGTAGGATGTCGGACTCGTGACCGAAGGATACCGGGTTCGATCCCAGCCGATCGAAGATCCTTCGCGTTCGTCAATCGTGACTGGAGCACGTTAAGCATGTCGTGGTCACAAAGCCTTCCAAATGAATCAATACCTATAGGGGTGATCGACCAGCTATTGCTTGGATTCTGGTTTGGATTAAAAAATCAGAGCTGTTTTCAGGGTCCCATTCAACCGGTTAAACCACAAATAGTGGTAGGTACGGAATGTAAGTATCTGGTTTTGAAGGGAAATTTTTTTCTTTTTTGGATCAACTAAATGAAAGAGCCGGCCACCTAACAACGGACCATCAGCCAATAATAGAACTACATTATAAGACGGTGATTCTCACCCCAATAATGTTCGCGCGGAGCCTACACTAGCTTCGCGGAGAGAATTGATAAAAAGCGCGTGAAGCCAGAATCATTATTTTGAGAATCGCAGTACGTTTTGTCGCAATTTTTTCGCCTGAAATTCCGAAAGTTATTCGGATAATCAGAGATTCGGATAGTCGGAGTTCGATAATTGGAGTTGCAAGAAATGAAAAAAAAAAAAAAAAAATTAATTTGAATTCTGAAATTTTGAATTCAAATTATGTTTTTCGCAATCACGAACTGAGACAGGACCCTACTCATTGGAGTTATTGTTTCTAGAAACGGCTCCTGTCCCCCCCCCCCCCAAGTCTGCCTCTCCTCCTGGACGGTTACTTGTGCATAGTTGTGTGTGTGCGTAGACCTGTGTGTATGTACGTAGGTGTGTGTGAGTGTATGTGTGTGAAGTCGTATGTGTGTATGTGTGTGTGTGTGTGTGAACGTGCGTGTGTGTAGGGCATGGACGCCTCCGACCAGAAGAAGCGGATAGCTCAAAACCGGAACAGCCGCGCCGCGCCGCCAGCAGAGGACGGTGGGCGGTGGTGCTGCAAAGGCTTCTGGTCCAAGTTGAAAAAGGCACGGACTCCAAAAACGGTCAAATGAGAACAATAAGCAATCGTGATTGCTCAAAAAAAAAAAAAAAAAAAAAAAAAAAAAAAAAAAACACCGTATTTTCAAGCGCAAGCGGACAAAAATTCCAAGATAAATGTAGTACTGTCAGACCAAAGATTACATGGAAAAGATAGTAATATCCGGTTTACAGGCGGAAATCGACGCTTCTATTTCTTTTCAGGGATGGTAGTTTCTCTGACAGATGTGCAAGTTTACCTATTAACTATTTAGACGCAGTTTTATACAAATGATAACGTCCGTTCACGGCAAGCATTTTTTAAATCGAAACTTTATTCGATCGATATTATCACTACAAAAATTAATTGGTATATTCTTTACAACATAATTTTGAGCTTACTATAATATTTTGATTTTACATTTCCGGAGGAAATGAAAACACTATTTTACTTTTGTTTTTTCCATAGAAACTCTGTTTCACTCTTTTTCAACTAAGAGAATGCAATAAATTAATTAGGCGCTAGTGCAGGGGCGGCATTTCAGCATTTCATTTGGGGGGTCGAGTTTCTTAAATATGTATTACAACAGTGCGGTCCCAAACACTCATTAGCTAAGAGGAAGTGGTCATAAAATCGGTTTAATATGAATAAAAATTAGTGTTTAGAAACAATTACAATTTTGATTCACTTTTTGATAAGTTATCATATAATACATCTCGATCCTAAAGTTTTTATACCTTTTAGAAAAGTTTTATTGCTTGATTTTTGGAATTCGGAAGAGCAGGGAATCGTGTTACTAATTTATCAATGCCAGCTCTCATATTGGACATACCACCGATACACTGGGCACACAAGTATGAAATAAGAGGATTTAGCCTATATGAGGAAATGTCTTTTTTAGTCAAAATTAAGCATGGTTCTCTATCAGTTTTCTATGTTCTAAAAAGGCCGAAAAATACTTCATGAATTTCTAAGTCATTATCCAAATAACGAAAAACACTTTTTCTAACCTGGGAATGTGTCAAGTTTCATCTAATAGTTACTGAGAACCAGTGCGTTTTTTTAATGAACATTGATTACCGACTTACCTAAATTAAATTCACCTATTTTCTATCATTCTGCTCAAAAAATTTGGGGGTGCGACCGCCCCCTCTTGACCCCCCTATTTGCCGCCCCTGCGCTAGTGACATTATAAAACGGCGTGCATCAAAATACCATCGCTATTTTTTCCTTCTTCCCTGCTGGATTCATCCAGATGGAATCGTTTTAACTTGGGTGATTGCCAAATTACATACTATCCGTGGTCAAACAGCACGTGCTTTACACATCAATTCAAGATTTTTATTGCATCTACTAGTATCGCAAAAAAACGGTGTACTTTCCGCATCATTAAACCGGTTTAGAATTTCTCTCCAAACCGAGGCATCGTCATTACACCGAGTAGAAATCCAATCACTTATGTGCAGAAACCGGTCTATGATCGTTGCCCGTTTTAATCTTCAGTTTTTTCATACCAATGTTAAATTAGCAGTGTAACAAGCCACTCCAACCCGTAGCAACGATGGTGTGATGAAATAATTATCGGAAACTTTTTAAGCAAGCGCTGATGGAAGAATCACAAGGAAGCAAAGACCTTCACTCATTCCAAAAGATGCAGAAAATCTAAAATGTTTTATAGCACTGACAGGAAAATATATATTGATAAACAAAGCTTAGCATATAATCAAAACGAAAAAAAAAAAAAAGCATAGTTCAAAGCGCACAGTAGTAACAAAATTTGCAGATACGAATTTGGTTGTTACCAGGAATCTCTTTTTCAACACAAGATGTGAGCTTGTGGGTGGAATGCATGAATTAGCTTCTATAAACTCACATATCTTTGCATTGAAAATATAGGTTCATTGTAATCCCAATACACGTTTGCCATTTCAATATTAAACGCTGTCGTCTTGCTCGTTTTAAGCTTTTTTTTTTGATAATATCTTTCTGGTGCTAGAAACTATTACTCTTCCATAAAATGTAATAGTTTTTAATCTTGTGCATATTTTGTAAAATTAAAAATAAGCAAATTTAAGTAAAGCTTAAAAAAAAGAAGAAAAAATCTATTTGAGTTACATCGCGATGTAAGACTAGCGATGCTTCACGATGTAGAAATCCTACGTCACCCAGCAGTAGCAGCTATAACTCCTTCACTCGCAGCACATTTTTCTCAACTCGCGATTTCTTCAACATTTACTAGAGCAAAAATTTAATTTAAAACTTAAAAGAAATATCTCGCAAACAAAAATAACTTTTCAAAGCTGAATAAGTGTAGCGAGAAAAATCTGACATTTCAACAAAATAACATCAAGTACTCAAAAAAGAAAAGTGAACATACACGGGAATAAAATATTTTAAACGTGAAAAGAAAGCAAACAAAGATAGAATTGGATGCATGATAATTAATATAATTCTTACTCTCATTACTCCAGTATTGATTCCGAGCTCGAACAAATATTTTTCTGCGTAACTGAATAAATGAATACTAAAAAGAGTTAATTTCGCTCGAAATTCCTAATAACTATTCCATTCGCTTTCATCCATCTAACTTCCTTGCTCCTATAATTTTCGAATTATCTCTGGGAAAGGAAGAAAAAAGCCACCCTTTTGTTAGGCATTAAAATTTGTTGCTGTCATGATTTCTTAAGAAATCTTAATATATAATAAAATGAAACGCGAATATTATAATCGAGCGAATTCACACCGGGAAACAGATTTTTTTTTTCGTTCTTTGTTGGAATGGTTGAAAAGTAAGTTACAAAATAAATGAATTGATTATCGTCTGAGTAAGAGAGGGAAAGAATACTCTTTATGGGATATCATCACTGTAATAAAGCGAAATGTGTAATTTATTAAATTTTTCCCAAGATACTGCTCGACTCATTAGCACGGAAAGTGCTAAAATTTAAGAAACCAAAAAAGTGTTCAGTGTGATAATGTACGTGAATTTAGTTTTCAGTCACATAAAATGGAATAAACATTAAAAATTGCTAGCAAACCTGAAATATTCACAGAAAAAAAGACGATATTTGCAATACATTTCTTAATAATATATTTTTTTGAGCAATCACGATTGCTTATTGTTCTCATTTGACTGTTTTGAATTCCTATCATTTTATTTTCCCACCAGCACCCTCTGCCAGCACCACCACCGCGTCGACGGGCCTCACGATGCTGCTCCTATTGCGAAAACCGTCTCCAGGTTGCATCCATTTCCTACGCACACACGCCTACACACACATACACACACTCATGCCTCCACACAGACACATATGCCTACATACACATACACGCGCGCGTACACACATGCGCCTACATAAACACACACGCGTATTCATACACACGCACGCTCGTGATTGCGAAAAACACAATTTGAATTCAAGATGCCAAAAAGTCAAATTAATATATTTTTTCTACCTATTACTAGCTGCGTCGTTTACAGTTCTACCTATTACTAACTGCGTCGTTACACGGTCTATCTCAAAAATAAAATCGAGGTCAAGAGACACATGTTGAATAAACAGGCCTAAATAAAAGATGAGAAATTTAGCTTAAAACTTGCCATCAGAACAATGACAGAAGTCCCTAACACATCCCGTTAGAATGAGGATATTGCAGTTCGAAAAAAATGCTATTCGAATAAGGACAATAGTTTAGAAACAAAGCCAAATTTTCCTCAAAAATCCCAATCTCCACCAGACTGAAGGAGAATAGAGCAACACTTTTTTTAGCATTAAAATTTGTTGCTATCATAATTTCTTACGAAATGATAATAAAACGAAACGAAAACATTATAATCAGACAAAAACCACACCGGGAAAGTGTTTTTGTTTTTTGTTTTTTTTTTTACTTTGTTGGAATTGCTGAAAAGTAAGTTTCGAAATAAATGAATTGATTATGTTCTGAGTATGATCGAAAAAATACTTTTTATGGGATATCATCACTGCAATAAAGTTAAATGTGTAATTTATTAAATTCCTCCCAAGATACTGCTCGACTCATTAAGAAAGAAAGCGCTTTAAGTTGATAAACCAAAAACGTATTCAGAGTGATATATTTAACAGAGAAATAATTCATATGCTTAATGCTTTTAGTTTTTAGTCAAGGAAAATAGAAAAGAACCCGTTAAAAATGGGTTGCAAACATATAAAATTTCAAAAATCAGACCCAACATCAACTTTAAATACCATTTTAGAATTTTCTGTTGGTTCCAAAAACAGAAAAGAGCAGGAATTTTTTTCAAAAAAGTATCTTTATTTTTATTTCTGAGAAAATCAGTTTCCCGGAGAAGTGACTCTAAAACAAGTATAGTGTTCATTATCAGAAGACGAAAACTTGAATGGAAACTGATCATCTCGCATATTTAAGGAATTTAGCAGTGATTTTTAATAATTTTCTACTGTTTAAATAATTAACCATACGGATACTTCCCGATAAGCGTGCATGTAATTTTCGTTTTTCAGAAAATGTTTTTTTTTTCATTCAACTGTAGACAAGCTAGAAATAAATAAAATTCGGTCAGTGAATTACTTTTTTTTTCAGTTCTCTGATTTACTAACAAGAAAATTAACTAAGAATGTGTTGCATTAACACATTTCATTTTTTTTTTGTAAGGGTTCTTTAATACAGTGTTTCTCAACTTTTCAGTACTGAGGGTCACATGATACCCATCCGAATCCTAAGCGGACCACATACAGAAGTAATATTTTCACAATAATTATACAGCGAAACCCTGCTTTTACGTTTTTTTAGGGATTGGGTTAAAAAACGTAAGATACGAGAAAACGCAAAATACGAGAAATGCATAGAAAGGAAATAGAAAAAGAACTTAAGACAGCAAAGATGACATTCTCAAAAGGTAAAATAATCGATGTTTTACCGAAGGTGAGAGAGTGAATGAAAGCTTTTTACATTTTTGAACTAAAGGAAATGTTTTAAAATAACTAATATTGTGTTTTCTAACAGGGACGGATTCAGAAGTTTTTGTAAGGGTGGGCGGTCAAGTTTCAAAGGTCAGCTTTATATCTCCAACACAAAAAAGTATCAGTTAAGTAAGAGTGCCCCCCCCCTCAAAAGGAGGATGGCACATCTCCTAATAAGCTACGGAGCCCCCCCCCCCCCGAACGAGATCAAATTTTTTATCCTTTCAAATCAGCCATCCCCATCCCTTCCCTTAATTTTGTGCAACCTGCGCCATGGACAACATTCCTTCAAATTTTCAGTAAAAGTCATATTTATTTAGGTAAACAAGCTGGAAACTTTGTAAACTTTGAATATATTTTTCTTTTGAAATATGACATGTTGAGAAAAAATACCTTGCAGAAGCAAGCAAGCAAAAAAAAAAACTGTCAATTCTAGCCGAGGACTGCAGTTTCGTGCTTATTAGCACTCATCAGCCCGGCAGAGGAGTGACTGAGCCGGAGGTGAAAAACGTCTTAAGGAAGCCAAGAGTGCCAAACGAACTGGTAGCAAATATAGAATTAGCATTGACTAGACGAGTAACCGAAGCAATGGTTCGGTTCAACTCGAGTATTGAAGGTAAGGCAGGTATATTCAGAAAGTTACCGCCCTATAGCCAGGGCTAAGGCATAAATACATCCTTGCCTTCAATATTTGAGTTGAACCGATCCATTGCTTCGGTCACTCGTCTGGTCAATGCTAATTCTGCTACCAGTTTGTTTGACACTCTTGGCTTCCTTAAGAGGTTTTCCACCTCCAGTTCATTCATTTCCTATGCCGGGCTGATGAGTGCTAATAAGCACGAAACAGCAGTCCTCGGCTGGAATCGACTGAGCTGGTGGTGTATTTCATGTATTTCTGCTTTAGCCCGGGCTATAGGGCGGTAATTTTCTGAATAAATAAGAAACCAGTTTCAGAAGATAGGAGCCTGTGGAATGCATTTCTGTTTTCATATTAATTTTCAAAACGTGGATCAGCTTTAAGAAAGCAAGGAAGGAAAGATACTACTTATTTTAAAAGAAAAATAAAACTTTCCAGGGAAAACATAAACTGCGGGAAGTTCCATAAATTGCAAACTTACAATCCGGGTTAAATTAACATTATTAGTATACGAAAAAACATCGGACCTGATGGGGAAAAAAAAAAAACTTAAATTGCGGGAAACATGTAGGTTTGGGAGACTTAAAATCGGGGTTTCACTGTATTAGGTCAAACGAGTTGAATCTAAAAGTTTTTCTACAATAAATTTAATTACAGCTATAAAAATAATGTACATTAATTTTCATCAGCTGTTCGCGGACCCAGATAAAGTTGCTCGCGGACCACTATTGGTCCGCGGAACTTGAGTGTATTGGGAATGAGAAGGTTAAGATGATTTTTTATCCACATCACTTGAAGTTGAGAGTCATTACTTTAGTATTTTGGGAATGAGGATATTAAGAATATTTTTTATCCCCATCACTTGAGGTTGAGATTCATTATTTTAGTATTTTGGGAATGAGGATATTAAGAAAATTTTTTACCCACATCACTTGACCTATTCACTCGAAGATGTTGCAGAAGTTGAATAAGTTTTCATGAATTTGGAAGTTAAGTAGTATGGTGGGTGCTTATGGCACCATTTCGGTTAAATGAACTCATTCGGCACATTGCTGAAATCGCATCGTACCTCCTAATTCCTTAACTCAATATTGAATTGATCCTTCTGAGGCGTGTTTTCTCTGATGACAGCAGACTATTTTTTACTTAGGAGAAACCCCCTTTCCAATCATTTTATCACACGCTATTCATTTCAAGCTCGAATAAACGTGTTTTCATTTTCTGAATATTGGAGCCACGCTTGGCCGAATTAGAGGCGAAAAGGATTATACCGAGCAATAATGAGCCGAGTTCCTACAGCAAACACATCCACACACACATACACACGCGTAAAATCCACTACAATAAATGTATCGAATTTATTCTCACTTTCAACGCTTCGCTTCGAAACTTGCCGGAATCGTCAATCCCCCCCCCCCCCCCCCCCCCCCCCCCCCCAACACTTTCTTGAAACGTAATAATGAGATCGATGGAAGTTTTTGTCGACCCCTTCACCATTTCCTTCGGGGCAACATTGTTTCATTCAAACAAATCTCCCGAATATGAATACTCTCTCGGGGATTTGGCGTTGGAGGCAATTGGTTGGTATTTTTAGGCGGGAAAGTTGCATCGAAGATTTCAGCAATTCTAAATGAATTCGCGTCCGTTGGGTAATAATTGTTTGCAGCTGTATTCCTATGATTTTTTCCTCGAGGATTGTAGATTTTCAGAGCCCAGTGAGTATGGATGATCAGAAGCGGAAATTTTGCTGTTATTCATTTGTTGCTAATTTGGAAATCGGAAAGTGGCTGAGCAAATCTTGTTAAATAGTTTTCTTAAAATACATGCAGTTTCGAAATGTGGAAAAGAAGTTGACTCCCCCCCCCTTACTGGTATGCATTTAAGCAAGCTATTTAATATGACATTCTCAAAAAGTTTTTATTTCTATCGCGTAAATGCACATATTGACAAAAGAATTAAAAAGACATTATGCCTGATCAACTCTAATTGTTTTTTTTATTTCTTTCTTTTTGAACAAAACGTGACTCACAAAAGTTTTGATGTTTAAAAAACAATAAACTCCAATTCAAAACATCAAATTCGGGGAAAAGAAGAAGTCATATTTTTCTGCTAAAAAACACGATATTCGTAAGAAATTATCAACAAAGAAGCATAATTTTTTAAAATGCTAACAAAAAGCTGAAAATATAAATCTTGTTCTTTACTGAAATTTAATTAAAAGATGCATACATTTTTAAATGTAACTAGAGATGATTCAAAATATTAGAATATTTATTCACTCTTTTTGGTTAGAATTTCAAGTTTATATGAGTAAGTTCAAAAGTAATTAAAACTATTTTTATTCATCATCGAAAACACACTGCAAGCGCGCAAAATATTCAAGACGCTACAGAGACATATTTAACAGAGCTTTTGAAATTGATCAGGGACCAAGATTTTTGAAAACTTTCAAGACTTCGTTTCCGAATGAATTCTGGATCCAATGAATCGAATTTTTAGGGTACCAAATTAAAAACCG
Source organism: Uloborus diversus (assembly GCF_026930045.1). Taxonomy (NCBI): domain Eukaryota; kingdom Metazoa; phylum Arthropoda; class Arachnida; order Araneae; family Uloboridae; genus Uloborus; species Uloborus diversus. Next base: position 236,310,288 of record NC_072731.1, on the reverse strand, counting down.
TAATGTTAGTTTTACTTTCGTCGTTTATTGAATTATTTTTCCTCGCCCATAAGAGATTTTTGGGTAATGTTATAAATCTTTGACTGGTTGAAAGACAAAAAGACAGTTTTCTTTTTCTTTTACGTAACCGAATCCGTCTACATTATCGAATTTCCGAATATTACTACTGTAATGAAACAATTTTTTAATGTAAAAAATTACAAAGGCACTGAAATTGGTGCCCAAAAAGAATAAATATCAGACAAGTGCTTTGGAATTACAATTATTCTTTTTTTTTCAATGCAAAACGATAAGTGCTTTTCGAAGGCTAAGTTAGGCTTTAGAACTAAAAGTTCATATAACTTTGAATTTATATACATATATATATATATACATATATATATATATATATATATATATATATATATATATGTGTGTGTGTGTGTGTGTGTCTGTCTGTATTCATTACCTTTTTATGAAGAAATTTCGCCGCAAAAAGAAGGCGGCAGAATAACCACGTCGTAAAAATATTTACGAGAAATTTCTAGCGAAATGAAGCCTAAACTTTACATATTCCGGAAGTAAGAAAGCATAAACATGAAACAAGCTGTCATAAATTGCCAACAAAAGTGTTTAAATTCGACGGAGCATTAATAAACTGTCCTTTTTTAAGCGAAAAGAAATAGCTGTAAAATATTTGACGTTTCAATAATTTTTGCTCCCCAACATGGTCGGCTAAGCACGCGGTTATGATTTGGGCACTACCTATTTAGAGGAGGAGGAAATATCGCATTGCTGGAGGTAGGGGCAATGTTTAGATGAGCAATGGGGTGAATCTATTTCAAATAAGAATTTAACTCGAATAAACAATAGAGTTTGATATGGAATGCTCTGGTAACTTTGTCGTAATGTAGCGGAAGAAAATGCAGTTTTCTTTTCGTGGGAAATGTGTGTGAAGAATTTATTATTCTCACATAAAAGAAAGGGTATGAAAGGTTTATCTAATGATTTTAACCAGCGAAAGAACACGAAAGGTTTTCTTGTAGAAATACAATAAAAATCACGTGATAATTCTAAAGAACTTAATTTTACTGAGTCTGATCGATAGCAGAAGATTTCGGATTTTATGCTATTATCAGATTTCGTACTTTTATTTGAAGAGATTTTTTTCAATTCAATATAGTTTGTAAATCGTCATTATTAGAGACTGAATTTTTAACTTTTTCACAAAAAGCAAAACAGTTACACGTACAGTAGAGCCAAGGACGGATACAGAAAATTTTCAAGGAGGGGGCGATTATCTTTTACTCAACTTCGATATCAAAACAGTTTTGGAGGAGTGTACTGAACCCCATTGCTTACCCTTATGTAATTAAAGATGCCCTGCCGTTGTGTTTTTACAGTTGTCTTCCAAAAAATCTTCACTAACAGCCCTCGAACTTATTTCTAGTATCAGCTAACATCGTCTAAAATTGAGACTTTGGAACTTCAATTTCGAAAACAAACCTGTAGAAAGTTCTGATCTCTAGACTAGAGTGAAAAGAGATGAACTAAGATTTCGTTTTCAAGACTTGTATTTCGTAGAAAAGCTCCTTTACTCCATACGCCATCGACGATTATGTAAAATTGCATTTTTGGAACTTTAATATCGTTAATATACACGTAGAAAGTTCCTGTGCTGCTATCAAGTGAAGTTTAGAAAGGAAATTCAAATTCATAATTAACGCGAACTTTGGCATCGTTATTACTAAAAACTTTCTTTTGTAATTTACAACCCTTTGCTTCTAGTTGCATCACTTATGATTCCTTTGGCTAATCATAAGTAATATAGGAATTTACCTCGCATCAGCGTATAACTGTGCATCATGCAGTTGATCTCTTAAAAACCCCAATGTCTGAAAACCTGTCAGTCTATAATCACAGTATAATTAGTTAAATTTAAGGTACAAGAGCATTCCTCTTCTCGTTTGCAGTAGTGAAAAATAAAAAAAAAGCATTGTTAAGCATTTTAATATTGTGAATCAAACACAAAGTGTTTTATAATTTGAAAGTAAAGTACGATGCGTAATGTGTTTTTTAAGTGTTGTACACCAAAATTTGAATTTACTTGTGGCAAGTGTTTAAACTAAAAAAATACAGTAACAAACCACTGGACGTTCGACTATTTCACTGATGTATCCACGTAGAACGGCAAAGTAAATATTTTCTTACCTGAAAAAAAATAGAAACAATTAATTTCGCTCAATCAATGACTGCAGTCAAATCAATAAAATATCTACATCTAGCGGCGTACACAGAAATTTCTCAAAGGAGGGGGGGGGGGGTCCAGGATCGGAGGTCCTCCATTCTCATATCATACTCCAACACGCATTCAAACATATTCTTTGATTTTATCGATTGTCAGAAACAAAAAACATTAAAAAAGAATTATTGATTAATTTCTTAGCATTAGTTAATAAAATAAACTTATGAATAACAAATACTTAATTAAAATACCAGAAAACATAAGAATGTATGTATTTACTTTTCTCATAGTTAAAAATAAAAACAGCGAAGCCAAATCATCATTCCAGAACAATTTATGTTCACATACAGTTCCGTTTTGTAGAGGAAGAAAGAAAATACATTAAACTTTTTCACTTATATTAAATCTGAAATTATTGTTAGCTTTGCTTGGAATTATTTCCCGTACTACATACATAGGACTACATACATAGGATTATAGTCAATTAAAAAAAACTTAATGGCCATGGGAGGGGTCCGGACCCCCCTGGATCCTCCCCTTGTGTGCGCCATCATATAAATTTATATCATTAACACAATGGTGTACCATATATTTAAACCACAGGGTTCGAAAATATCGTGATATTTTCGAAAATATCAAAAATATCCGATATTTTGATATATGTCGGATATTTTGACATATATATCCGATATTTTCAATAAGCACAAACTAAAGTCTTCGAAGTAGTAAATGCATCCTCAAATCACTCTTTATTTTCTTATATTATAATTACAGCATGTAGACTCAAAATTAAGGTTTCATTATATCTGACATTTAATTTTACATTTCTATCAATTTTAATGGAGCTAATTTAACATTAGCTGTTTCACTCATTTTTCTTCTGTTAGCTACTTTTACACAGTTATATGATTCAGAAATAAAAAATGTATATTGATCAGAGCATAGTCATGAGACATTTTCTTTTTCTCTGACCAATGTTTAATATTTAATTAGGCACTTTTAATATGAATTAAAATTGTTACATTACTTATAATTTTATGAATTTAAAATAAAAAAGGAATATTATACTAGTTTGTTACATTATTGGTGTAATAATACATCATAAAAATATAGTACATAACTTTTTGGTTGTCTTAAATAATAAATGAACAATATTACTATGATGAATATAATTTTTACATTGAAAATGCAATATCATGATATTTTCAAAATAAATATCGGATATATATCGTGATACATATCATGATATATATCGGCGAACCCTGTTAAACCCATTACGAAAATTGTATTATGATTACATTTATGATGCTAAAAATGTTGATAGGGCTACATAGTACATAGGTGATATTCGATCATTCAATAATGAATCACTGAATCCTGTCGCATAAAATGAAACATATTTAGCAGCAGAGGAATTTGACTTTTGCATTCAAATGTTTTGTGATGTTCACACATATGGCTTTATATGCAATTTTTGTTACTCATTAAAAAAAAATATGCCGTAATTTTGTGAAATCCTTTTTGGTTCGCGTAGTTTATAGTAAAAATTTTCACAACACCATTTACATTTTTCTTTGAACAGAGTATCGATCGACTTCACTTTTAATATCTTTTCAAGGCATAACAGCTTACTTCTACACGTACTCATTAAATTTCTTAATTATACTGATTATTCGGGAATGGAGAAAAAAGAAATCCCCTCAATGAATTTTCTAATTAATTTATCAATGGAACAAAAAACTCATTTTTAAAGATAGAGAAGTGCAAACACTTGGCCGTTTGAATTTATCGTCTGAATGGATCCCGCAATGTTTACCAGTTCCACTCCCAAGCAGTCGCGATCGAAATTAATAACGCAATAATGAGAGAAATAATGAAGTAAGTATTGACTCGACGTTTACGATTTAAAACACATAAGTATTGGAAGAAAAATTGCCATCATTTTTCGTTTTGCTTTTTGTGAGTGAAAAAGTTTCTGATAGGTTATTTATTTGCATTCAGTCGCTTTATTTTAGATTAATGCTGCTAAATTTACTTTTAACAATGTAACCAGTTAATCAAGTGCTTAGCTAAAGTGTTCACTTTCTTACTCCGCCTATTAGAAAACAGAAATCATTTGGTCGCCTTTTAAAACGTTAAATAACGCTGGGCAATTCCACCGGTAATGGACTGACATTTTTGAAGCAAAACCATATGCATTTTGTCACATTCCAAGCAAACTATACATCATTTTCAAAATCTTTTCACCTGGTTCGTTGATCTCGTTAAGCTAAATTTAATGATGTAATTAAATTGCTAATTTTTTTTTCTTTAAATTTTTCTCTTTTATACAATAGTTAAAAACATGGAAACTGACATTAATGCAAACAGCATGTCAGTCAGTTACCATAATTTTAACTACTTTTTAAAAATCGACCAAAAGTTATTTTAAGAATTTACACTCAAAATATAAAAAATAATAGAACAAAGAGAACACCTTTAAATTCAGCTTAAAACGAACAATAAACGAGGGAAAAATATTTTTTAAATAATGAATATTTTGTGTAGAATGTGACAAAATGCATATGGTTTTGCTTCAAAAATGTCAGTCAGTTACCTGTGGAATTGCCCTGTTACCATTTTAAAGAAAGTTGTTTTTCTCTCATTCGCCAAAAGCAGAGTGAGTTTCTCAAACTGTGTGTCACAAGCCACTGATAAGCAGCAAGACAGTATTTTATGGGTTGTGAACAGATTTGTTAAAAGTGATTTGTTTAGTCTTACCCTTTAAAGATCGTTTTGCAACTTACTACCTTTTCAAAGGAAATACAGACAAAATTCGAAATTGCAGAGTTTCTAATGAAATAATGATAGTTGGAAAAAATTGAGCTGTTAAGTTTCTGCTTTGTGACATTTTTTACATTGCAATATTAAATCATGATAAATACAGTAAAATCTCATTCAAATGAATGTCTGTAGAATAAATATTTTCATAGTTTACTTCAACTATATATTTGCAGAGTAATAAGTGTCGAGCCTGGTTTGAACTTCCTAAAAAAAAGCAAACTTTGCTTATGGTCGTTTTGTGTTAGTTTCAAACTCACGAACGTGCAAAGAATCTCTAAAAGCAGTGGTGAAAATCGAAAGGCCATTTTTGGATACGCTCGCTTTGTATCAGTAAAATTATCATTTTTCAAAAGTTAAATTATCAGTTTTGTATCAGGTTATAGCAAAATCTAAAATAATATACCAGATCAACTCACAATTTCGGAACATATACAAATCATTGTTAGCAAAATAGCCAAAATACATAGTTTTTGAGAAAAAGCTTAAATGCTTAGTAATTAATTTTTAAACTCTGCCAAAACGTTTGGTATGAGTTCATTTCTTAACTATGCCTAAATGCTTGGTGTGGGATCGTGGTAAGCTGAGTCTATTCGAAGCGCGAAAGACACCATACCATTTTGACTCAATGAACAAAAAAGGAAAGCAAAGCCAATAATAAAAAAAAAACAAGCTAGCATTCGTCAACCGCTTTTAAGCCGATTATTAATTTTCCAGAAGAGACCGCGAAATTGATGGCATTACAAAAGAGGCAAAAAAAATGGCAAAAACGAGGCAGCCGTTGCCCCTCTTTCTGTGATGAAGAGGTTCGGATATATAAGCTCGAACCCAATCACGCAAACCGTTTCTCCTTTTAAAAGGTTGAAGAAGAAAGTCACGGAGGTATATAAAGTCAATATTTGCCTTTTTGGAAGGAAAGGGGGGAGGGGGCTTGGAGTCTCGGATTTTGAAAAGGGGCGGAGAATGACTTCTCTGAGCGGGAAAGCTGCCAGGTGCTCAAACACGGGGCCTTCATCCTTGACAGCAGAATGTGTGACGATGGATTTCGGGAAAACTCTTCCAAACTTGGAAAATGTCATGCGAGGGCTAAGCTACCCTGCGATAGTGTTGGGAAATGTACCAGAAATTCTCTATAAAGGAATGGATATGCAAATATCGAAGAGTTCGGATTGAAAGCAACCCCCGAGTTCTGAAAGAATAGCTTTCCTATTTCACGCTGATTTATAGAAACTTATTCGAAAGATGCTCCTAAAGTAACTAATTAAGAAATACAGGAGAAATAACCGATGGATTGTGGGTAAAAGTTTGAAAGCAAAACTCGTGTCTGATTTAATTAGTAAGTTTGGATTAATAAGTAAATTCGTTTTGATTGTTTCATGTTATTGAACAAAATCAGTTTATTAGAAAACAATGTTTTACTGCACACGGTGCAAAGTACTGAATATTAATGAAAACACAGCAACTAAAAGCAAAAAAAAAAAAGTAAATAGAAATTCCTGAACTCAAATCCTCATATATATAATAGCCAATGATCGAGTAACCAGCGAGTTTCAACAATTAACCTCGCTCCCCGGCATGATAATTTGATAATGTGTTTTGGTAATGTTGAACATTTGCAGGGAAAAGCTTTATTGCGACAAGGCTGAACTCGATCCGATTTTACTGGTCATTTCAGGGGAATGAAGAAACGAAAAAATGGTCAACAATGAGCGCTACCTACTGGAGTTTAGGGTTAATCCTCTGGAGTTAGGGTTACAATTTGAATTGTCAAAATATCACCAAACAGGCAATGGCTTCGTTTAAATGTTGAAGCAATTTTCACCCGCCATACCTTGACGGTCGACTTTCTAATTGTAAAATAAAAGTTAAAATTTTTGAACAGTTGATAAAAAAACACATAATATATTAATGATAAATTTTAAGTTAAGAATAAAAATATGTTAATATAAATGCATGTGATAACTGCTACTATGAGCCCTTCCCTCCCTCTGGGAGGAAAATTTTAGTTGTGACAGTGAATATGTAATTCTTCTAAGAAATATTCTGATGAAGAAAAAAAAATATTAAATGAAAAAAAAAAAAGAAAGAAAGATGCAAAATTACAAAATTTAACAATATCCAAATTCTTAATCTAAATACTTGCTTACTTAATACTACGCACAATCTAAATACTTGCTTACTTAATACTACGCACACCTAATCATTTCATTATTTAAGCAAGCACCTCTACTCATTCTAAAACGATTAATGAATTCTAAGCTTAAATGTGGCAAAATACTACTTACGTTTGAAGACAAAAACGCAGAAAGAATTTGAATATGTGAAAAATCATTCCCAGATTCCGAAAAAAAAAAGCAATCAAGCCAGACGAGACAAAATTCACTAAACTTAATAGCGATTTTTGAGTGGTCAATTGTCGAGTGGTCAATTGTCATCTGTGGTTACCGGTTCTTTTATGTGATATGCTACTTAACTCAAGAAAATGAACAGAATATGGGTTCGTCATTTAACTTGGTCTTATTTTTGAACAGTTGAAGTAAACTAGCAAAAGTTTTAAAGGAAACAAAGAACTGACGTCAGTTCTTCAAGGTTATATTCCACCGAAGATCATATAATGATGAAAATAATAATAATGAAAAGCCGAAGACCATCGATGTGAATCATTTTCTAAGTGTGGATTTCGACACTTTGAGGACTGGCAACTCTTTTCTAAAAAGCATCAGAGAGGCCCAGAATTTATAGAGAATGCCATAGTAATAACCATTATCTTACGAGTACTTTATTCTACTTGCAACCTGATTACGAGCTCGTATCTCATTTCTTGGTGGAAAATTGAACACACGATTTTCAAAGATCGAAACTTTTTCAACAAGAAAAGCGTATTCATTTCCCCTTATGGATCTCGTATCCATTAGTAACCTTTTTGCATCAAAAAGTTATGCTACTTGAGGAATGATGCTTTAAGCGAAACACTATTTTTGATTGCTGGAGTTTATCGGCTTTGTTCAACAGAATGATAATCCATAAATTTTGGATTGCTGTTTAAACTCATGAAATAACGTCTCTAGGTCAAAGAACACGGATTAATCTTTGACTTCACATCAGCACTTCATGTAAATTGAGATAAAGAAACATTCCAAACATTCGTAGGGTAGGGCTTTACTGTCGTGGAAGAGTAAAGAGCAGGACCTGCAGAAATGAGGTATTTGAAGAAAAGTTTTGGATTTCATACAAACAATAATGAAATGTTGGAAGTTGACACTTTTTTGAGTTTTTTTTTTCAGCGGAAATTAAATAAGCAAGCTTTTACAAAAAATTTTAAGTACAACGGAAAATAAATTTTTGTAAAAACGGGAAAACAAACGACATTTTCCTGCGAGTTTTGTATAGAACAGGCACAATTAAAAATATCGACAATTCATCACACTTTGCAACTAGTTGTAAAACAGGATGCATAAGCTATCCCACCAAATAAATGTTCCGCCCTTGCTTTTATGCTTTACGATTCGATTCCAAATGGGATTGCAGCATTTCTACTTGTTATTAGTCAGTTCGTCACAATTGCCTTCAGTCTCATTTTAACTCCCGGGCATTATTGCTTGCCAAGGTATGGAGAGAGCAGTCACCCCCTTTTGTGGGGGCTATATATAACGGCAGACTAATCTTCCGGCAGCATCGATGTTGAGAAACAGCAGATGACGGTTACAACACTATCGGCAGATAGCGTACGTGTATCCTGGGGGTGGGGGGTGGGGGAGCGGGCCGTTAAAGTGTATGCGCGTTGCGAAACCCCTTGTTTAGAGTTGCGCCGGGGTATTGTTGAAATAGATCAGATTGGACTGTTAATTGGCTTCTACTACCGGCCAGATGAGGGATTGACGGAGGGAGAAGAGCCGAGATGTATGGTGCTGTCCAGGTTTCCCAGTTATTAAGTGAGAGATGCCATGTGTTGGAGTGGGGGAATCTCTCTCTAGCTTGGCGAAGGTATCGCGGAGGAATTGGAGGAGAGGAGAACTTGATCGGGATTTTCTCTCTCGCTTTCTTTAAAAAAAAAAATGTGCTTCTCTGAAAGAGGAGTTAGGAGTCAAGTTTCTTTCGCGGTCAAATTGTTTAACATCGCTTAAAACATGCAAATTCATCAAAATTGGAAATTTCAATACTTTTTCTTTCACATCCCTTTGACGTAGAACAGTTATGCTCAACATTCTTTTATCACAGGGTAAGTATGGATACAAGGGATGGGCGATCGCCCCTCTCTTGAGGGGTTCTATCGGCAATTTTTCGACATTAAAGTTCTAAGATTATTTTTTAGCCAATTTGCAAAAAAAAAATTAAGGGAACTGGAACTCTCAACCTTGAAAATTTGAAATATTTCAAACTTGAGGTTCTAAAAACGCGATTTTAAACCATCTTTGATAACGATGGAGGAAGAAATGAGGTTCAAGCTCTCTTTCCTCTGCTAATTTTCCAAAACTGTAGTTCCAAAATTCAATTTTAAACGATATTTGATTGCGTCAGGGGATAGGGTTCGGAAATTGCAATTTTTCCTAAATTGAAGTTCTAAAAACGCAATTTCTCCCCCCCCCCTTGAAGAATTCCTGGATCCGTTCTTACCAGAGGACCGCACTCTTAAGATGAATTTCGCAGACCAGAACATAAATAAAATTCAACTGCTTTTAAAATTTTTCCAGACAAAATGGGAAATCACAGAAAAGGAAAGAAAACAACAAATCAAGAATTGTGGTTTTTATAACCAGTGTTGCGGAGTCGGACTGACTTTGGGGTGAAGGAGTCAGAATCAGGTTTCGGAAGCTTCAAAATTCTAAGAGTTAGAGTCAGTAATTTTCCCTAAAAGTCTTCAACTCAGCCAAGGCTGGGGATTAAGAATCGGAATTGGCCGGATTTTTTGGTAAAGGAGTCGGAGTCGAAGGTTCTAGAATTTTAGGAGTCCTTTTTTTCCCCTCTGATTTCGCAGTCCTGATGTGAGTATACGCTTATGAATATGAAGTTTTAATCTGTTTCATTTAGAGACTGATTCCTGAATATAACAAATGAAGTTATCCGTTTTTCTGGAATGCTCCAGGACATAGCTTTCGATTCGTAACTTAGAATATAATGGGGGGAATGGGTCAGTTTTGTGAATTCCATAAGGCTCGCGGGTTGGATGCCACTGATGCAGAAGAAAATAAAATGAAAGAACATATTTTAGATTTTTTATCACTACAACTGCAATTACGTATTTAAAGCTAAAAGCCTTGAATATGGATAGATTAAAAATAGTTTTTAGAAGAATTAAAGTTAAAAGACAAGATGATATGGTACAACTATTATTATTATTACCAACATAATCAAGGTTTTTCAATCGATCAACTTTAGACACGATGTGGCTTAGGATAATCAAAAAAATACACAATTAAAAACACAAAATGTTAAAATAAAATTTCCCTAAAAACCGATTTAATCCTTTTATTTATTCCACTTTCCAATGCGAAGTTTATAACAAGTTTATCAAACAAAGTATATTAAATTTCATAGTAGAATCCAGTGAAGTTTTGAATACGCGGAAGCGTCAGACAGAAAATTCTTTATTTATTTCTTAAAAACCTTTTAATTCTACTCAGTTTAGCAGACACGTGTAAGAGGAATGTAATGAGCTTTGTCAAATTTTGTAACAAATTAAGAAGCTTAGAGACTGAAATTGTTCGGTTAAAAAGTAGGTACCAAAATTTAAATGCCGTAGGAGTACTCACTAGTAAAGAAAATAAAGATGTTGAGACCTTAGAAAAATACTATATTGTAAAACCATTTTAAGATTACACATAATCATTGAATGAAAATAATCAAAGTAACTTACTGCAACACAGCATGATGTTTTCAATTAAAGTGTAATTCATTAAAATAAAATTTAATATTCAAAAAATGTATTTTATGAATAAGGGAAACGGTAAGAGTAAAAATAAAAGAATAAATTCGAAAGAAAGGATAAGAAAAACGAAAATTATAGGATAGAATTAAGAAAAGAAAAATCAAAGGCTTGGTTCAATGCGCATTTAGGTTTTCCAGTTATCTTCTAAAAATACTCAGAAAAAAAACAAAAAAAAAAAAAAAAACAAAGAAGTAACAGTAAGTCATATCACCTGGTGAATGAATTCGAACAAATCCGAATATTTAAGTGGTATGATACAGAAATGGAAAGAAAATGATGACAGTTAGATAAAAATGATTGATTAAAGCACCGAAATGGAATATTCGATTGCAAATTGCCAAGTAAAGTCTTTGAACAAGGGACTTTTTATTTTCATCAAAAAAAGAGGGAGGAAATTAGTCACTTTTTTTAAGATGCCAATGTGCAAAATATCAGCTTGGATGCTGTTACGCAGAAAGGTCGCCCAAAAATATTACTGTTAGTTTTACGTAAATATATTACTTAAAACATTTGTGAGCTGTTATCATATTTGACATGAGTAAAAATAAATTAGAATAATCATCGTCCAACACATTACAAGTAAATTAAAAATGTGGCGTATTGATTACTTGAACTTCGTTTCATTTAAGTAATACCATAGCAATTTATTAAAAAACTAAACGAATTATATAAATAAAGCTAAATGAAAAGCGATATTTTTTTAAGCATCACATTTCAATGCAATTAATAGTGTAATTAATGCCAGCATATTAAGGTGGTGAGCGAAAGAATTCCGTAGGAAGGGGGGGGGGTTAGGAGGTCAACCGCTTTTTGGTTTTAACACATAATTGCCAATTCTGATGCGGTAAATTATGTGAAAGTATGAAGTGTTATGACCAAGTCTTCCCTCCCTCCCTCAGAAGGTGGCCATACTGGCCTTATCGGTAATGCGTCGGGTTCGAGGATCCAGGTTCGATGCCAGCCGGTCCAAGATTTCCCGTGTTCGTTTATAGCAAATGAGGTGCTTTACATATGTTCGTGGTCTTTAAGTCCTCCAAGTTCCATTCCAAATCAATTATTGTGGTTAATGAAATTAAATCAATACATGTGGGTGCTGGAGCAAGGGCCGTTTGGCTCCTGGGTGGAACCCAGCCGCAAGCTAAGTTCGAGTTGATTAGAATACTACTTTGCGACATTTTTACATCACAACCGATCACGTAAGCGAGAATCTCGATCTCGCAAGCTGACCAGCTTGGAATGACTGCCCTGGTCCGATTCAAAAAACTGAGGTGTCTTTCAGAGCCCTATCCAATCGGTTAAAGTACGCATAGTGGACGGTACGGAAGACAATGCAGTGAAATGTAATGTATCTTCTAGAAAGTAAATTATTTTCGTTCAAAGTTTTTTTTCATTAAGATTCTACTTTATCTTTACTAATAATAAAGCTGAAAGTCTCTCTGTCTGGATCTCTCTCTGTCTGGATGTCCGGATCTCTGTCTGTCGGGATCTCTGTGATGCGCATAGCGCCTAAACCGTTCGGCTAATTTTCATGAAATTTGGCACAAAATTAGTTTGTAGCATGGGGGTGTGCATCTCGAAGCGACTTATTTTATTCTTTTTTTATTTCAATTTTAAGAACATTTTACAAAACAAACAAACATTTGCAAATTATCATAACGTGGAACCGTAACATGGGCGAGCAAATTGGCGAGAAATTCACCATCCATTATTTGTAAATATACAGGCGAACCAAATGACCTTTAAATTTTCTACTACGGGCAAAGTCGTGCGGGTACCACTAGTATATTATCAAGTAAAACATTTTACCAGGTTGGATTAAATTAGGTGATAATGTTAGCAACTTAGCGCTTTTCTTGCCATATTTTTTAGCTCACAAGGAAAGAGAAGGAAACAAAGATGGCGCCGGTTCTTGAAATGATTTGCTTGACCATTTTGAAAACTTTATCGGGCAAGCTCCTGGTCACCCGAAATTTAAGGTAACTTCGAACTATGCTCAAAAACTACTTTGAAAATCATAAAAGGAGAAATTTGGTGCTAAGTACCAACTTAGATATTTTGAGTTTTCGACAGCTTAAACCATTTTTTTGACACTTGTCAAAATACCTGCCACGTAATAACGTAATACACATTAAAAAAAAAAAAAACACTACTACTGCAATTAAAGTAGCTGAACCTATGACTTATTGCGCAATTCCAAATTTCAAGCGCATGAATCTTGCGGGAAAAAGTATCACATGTATTGATAAAATGATACTTGGATTTTCAATTTTTTTTTAACCTCAGTTCTGGATAAGTTTTGAAATTTAGTAAACATAAGCACTTATGGAAAAAAAAAATAAGCAAGAAGTTTTCTGGGGGTATATCGTATTTTTCTTTTCTATTTTAGCATCCTATTTATGCATTTTCTTATTTTCATTTTGGCTTACTGCACTTCATTAACACGGAACAATACTTTGAATCCGAAATAAATGTTTGAGCTGGAAGAAATCACCATTAAGTATTGGATTAAATCAATAACTTTACTCGAAACGATTTGAAGTTTTTAGCCATACATTTACCTTGAGCCATTACACTCGCATAAGTATCCCAAGGAAAATATTAAGCTTCCCATGCAGCAATTTTTATGGCATTCTTTTGCAGAACAACTTCTAATACTTTTTGCGGAAAAGCTTCTATCACACAAAAAGAATAAATTCTGAAGAAAAAAAAAAAACTTTTGCAGGGCAACTTACTTCTACCATTTTCATCACCTATTTTTAGGCTTCTCGAAAACAGAAATTGTTAAGAATATTGAAGAATGTACAGGGAACTGTTGTTTTATCATCCAAACACAAATTCCATCCTCCGATTTTTTCACAATATAACTGCCCTTGGGTCCCAATTCACGAACACAAATGCATTATATATTTCAGTTTTCCTTATGGATTTTCCCTACTACTATTCCATGTTTTTGCATGAAAAGGAATTGTGGGGATGAGAAATATATTGCCTATTCGGGCATAAAACTGCTCGATGGATCGCGCAGAGAAAACGCCATATCGGATTTCGTGTCTGGTGTTCCATTTGGGCAAAAGTCATTTTATTTCTTTGCTAAATATGGATGAGGATTCGGTTATTGAAATGATGATTTTAATAGAAAGGTAGTAGGAAATTAAGTCGAATGTCAACATAATTTTATCAATATAATTACAGGATTTAAATGTAAAATGTATAAAACTTTCTGTAAATCTTTATTTAAAAAAGTGACTGATTGGAACTTCATTAATATTTGAAAAAATAAATAAAAAAATAAATAAATAAAAAAATAAATAAAACTAATTTGTTCTTTAATGAGAAAATGTTGACTATGGTCATTTCACCATCAAGTGTGGCACAAATTGGACTAAATTTTGCCTTACATTTATATAAAATATATAAATTATTTCAGACTTAAAGTTAAGAATTTGCTGATAAAACTTTATTTCTGTGATTTGTTAAGCAAAAGTTTTTTCCAATATGCTTTTTAAATGTTGTATTCAAAACGAAGTTGACCCATCGTAGGATACACTTTCAAGCATCAGTTTTAGTTCTGCAACTCCAGCAAAATATCCTCCGAATCTACTGTTGGAAATTTTTAAAAAAATAACTGTGCTTTCCTAATAATTATGTTTCAGGTATAGTCAAAAATCAATAAAAAAAAAAGGTCATTCCACAGAACATTTTTTATTGCAAGTGATAATTCTCCTTTATTTTATTTCAAAAGCAATACTTATAAAAATGCAAGAAACATTTTTTTGCCCTAGAAAATATTGTTTATTACACGTTTTCAAATGAAATATACAACTCTCACCATACTGGATACTGTCTGACCACGGATTGTATGGAAAGACGAACATCCGTTTTGCAGCCGTATATGGACAAATCTATTATTTTTTAGCGATGCCAGCTTTTTCAGAAGCAGAGTCTCATTCAAATGAGCGGAGTACCGGCATCAAATATTTTTACTTTTCCTCCTCATTTAGATAGATTCGTCTTATCTGGACATTTGAAAATTCCATACTATCCGTGGTTGGACAGTAAAAAGTTTCAATTTTGGCGGAAGGGCGCATTGTCACTTTTATTCTAAATCGCGAAAATTGCTTGAAAACAAGGCTCTGAACGCTACGCATCAAATACGGTGAGGCAACTGGTTTTATTCGATTTGCAAAATGATATTACAAACATTCATATTTCTTCAACAAAATCTATTTAGGATTTTTGTTTCTGGTACAGAACATCTTAGAGAAAAGCAACTCCCTTTGAGTATTTTTTAACTTGATCTCAGTCGTAACTGAGCATTTCGTATGATAAAACAAGGAAGTTTCCCCATCAGGCAAATTATTTTCCTTTTTTCATTTTATTGCATTTTTGTCATCTATTGTTCGGCAGCTTTATTTAACTATCTTGCGAATTTGGTTTCCGGTGAAAGAAAAAAAAAAGCTGAAAAAAAGGTCTAGTTTCAACATATTCCTGTTAGTATTCAATCCAAAACACGTTTCTTCAAATATTCCAAAAACTCCTGCAGATACTGCCGTTTATCTGCCCACGGTAGACTTCTCATTCATTAATATTTAAATTTATCGTCTGCTGTGCTTCATTTATTTTTTACCAATTTATTACATAATCGTCTGTAATGTTTTTTTTTATATTTCTCTACCTATTCTATTATTATATAAAATATCTATTGTTATATAAAAAGGTATCTTTTACACCTTTTTGGGGGGAAATCATTGTTAATTTCAATGCAAACTCAAGTGGTGTTATAATTTGTCAAACACTTGGCGATATAAAAATTTGACGATTTTGAATTTTCTTTAATCTTTAAATCTGGTTTTAATTCGGCCAATGTTGGTGATATTTAAAGAGTTAACCACTAAATCACATTAAAATTGCCAATAATGGGGATATAATTCTGTGTAAGACGTTTTTTTGCTTCGGTTCGCTAGAAACTAGGGTTGAAAATATTTAGTGTTGCCTTGCTTACTTCAAGGCGCTATTATCATTAAATTGGCGTAAAAGGAAGTCATATGATGCACACATCTCGAAGGCCTCGCACATCAGCTCGTTTGTAAACGATAAAAAGAAATCGTCAGTTGAAATGTCAGGTTAATCGAAATGTTTGGATGGGACTGCGAATGTTGCTTCTCTCCCCGTTATTGGCGGAGACCATTATTTTATAATTCCCGTAAATATGTAACTAAAAGTCATTTTTTTAAATAAAAAGTGCAGAATTTGACTTTTTTTGTTACATTAAATTTAAAACTCCAAAGCATTGGGATGGAAGAAATACAATGTCCATAGATTAAGCTTGGCATTAACTAAACAGATATGTACTTTCATTGAAAAACAAGATGACGTCGTTGACTGCAAGCGGGTTTAGTGATAAAATTTTTTGAAAGTTTATTTGTTAAGTCAAAATTTTGTGCATATGACATTTAAAGCATTCTTATATTGGCTAAAGTTGTTATCATATTCATAAGCAGAATCCTAGCTTTAAATTAAAATCTAAATATAGCATTTAACTTTTGTCTGTTCGTTGAAATAGCTCTTGAAGGATTTAAATTCTTTCTCTTATAGTGAAAAAAAAACTGTTTAAACGTGGGAGACGGCTAAGACTGCTATATAATAACGACATACAAAAGTTTTCGAGGTTTTGGAATACAAATTTTCTGATTCTTTAATAGACATGATGTAAGCATTGCATTCGATGTCTAATGCCATCTTTGAGGGGGATATTTATACTATTCTTTCCAATTCGTAAACCAATTCTCTTCACTTCAAAAGAAATTTATGATTTATTTTAGATACATCTTTCACTAGAGTAAATAACTTTTGCTGGAGAAGCAGATTCGAAAAAGAAAAAAAAAAATCTCTCTTTGAAAGTCTGGCAAGTTTTATTTGAAAGCACTATCCTACCACAAATTCAATTTCTTTACAGAATGAAAAAAACTCACATGGGTATAATATTTTGGCAACGATACTTTTAGAGTTGGTGTTTTTGAATCTTTACATCGCATAGCTTATGATTGATAAATCTGTTTTCTGAAAGATTTTGTATTTTCTAAGTGTATTTGTTATAGGATTTTTCGTAAATTCCTTGTTATTTTCCATTGTAAGTTCAGTGGATGTTGAAATTAAGGAAAATTTGGAAAACCACTTTAGAATTGCCTTCGGTAACTTGAATGCAACAAAAGAATTTCCATTCTTATGCATTTCTCTCAACAAAAATAACGGAAATGAAGGAGTTATAAATATGCACGCATGAAAACAATTAAAATAAAAATTGGATTGACAGGGAATTTTGCTTCTCACGTTGAATTTTACAAATACAGTGAAACTTCGGTAAGTCGAACTTCAAAGAGCCGAAGTGAGTATTTATTGCCGTTTAACTGAATGGAAAACTAATGTTATTCATTCTCGATAAGTCGAAGTTTCGTTAAGTCGAAATATTCGATAAGTCGAATTTTATTTTATGACCGTCGTTAAGTTTCCTTGCTAACGTTCCACTATAAGTCGAAATCTTTTCCTTTTTTTTCCTTCTCCCCAAAAAGTATGAACAAAAAGAAAGAAATCGGCGCTATTGCATAGCATCAAAAGGCATCTAGATAAAGTGGGTCGAATAAATAAATCCCTGAAGCCAATTATTCGGACATAATTTGGCAAGTTTTTTTTTTCGTTTTCGTTTTAAATTATTGTTTACTTAATATCCCTCCGTAAAAAAAAAAAAACTCTTATGGGGGAACCAAAGCTTTTAGTACAGCCCGAAAATGGGATTTAAAAAATTACGGAGAGCGGTGCGTATATTTGGGATTAAGGAATAACTCCACTTTTAGTGACAACGGGAGGGTTATGGACTATTTTTGGGATTTTGCGGTATTCTACGAAGCTGCTGTTATTTCCAAGACTAGCTTTTTTCTTTAGTAGTTATAGAAAGCTAATGTTTGTTGTGCCGTTTCATTGATTACTGAACGTTTGGTATTGAACTTTAGAATAGACGAAGACGTAATATTTAAAATTTTAGGCTACCAAGAAAAAGTTGAATTTATTCGACTGTAGCTTACCAAAAAAGTAGGATATTTCATGCAACTAAGTTTTGAACAATTTTAAAAAATCGAAAAACTTTTCGATTGGCGGTGCCACCTCTTTGATGATCCCCCTCCCCTCTTTGACGCTTTAAAAGTACCCAAGGACTATTTAACGAAAGAACAAATTTCTGCTAAAAGTAATGTTTGATAACAGCAAAGAGAAAAATTATTTTTAAAATCATTTTTCTCCCTGTTCATTGAAAATTGGTACATCCAACATAAAGTTATAAATTCGTTTTCCAAAGTATTCAAATTCTTGAATTCAAAGCATCATGTTATACATTAGTTATGTCAAGTATATATTGCCACCTCAGAACAACAGTAAAACAAACAGTAAGAGAAGATATAAATAAGAAAAACAGTAAGATATCCTACTGTTGCTTTGAGGCGACGATATATTATCTTTGATACATTATTCTATCACTTTGATAACATTATAAATTTAATGAGTGTCAGTGGCGGTATTTTATATTATTCTATAGTTCTGTTTTCGTATTCAATAAGACAATTTTTCGATAACTCGATTTTTCTCGCATTTTTGCAACTTTGACTTATCGAATTTTACTGTAAATGCTTTTCCAAATTTTGTGCCTTAATCAGTCGGATTTCTTTCAAATATGCTTAAATGAATTTCAGTTTCAAATAAAAATGTAAAGTGCTGAATCAGTATTTAAAGATTCTTTTTTATTTCAGCAGACAATGTTGTTATTATGTTGATTGCTTATTATTGTTAGTAATACATTGCACAAAGAAACATTTTACTAATGTACATAGAATGTTCAATATGTGAAAAAAAATCCACTGCTTGTAGCTCCGATATGCAGGGTGAGTATAAAGTCTTGCACATATTTTAATAAATCATTAAACTACTTCAAATTTATACATGGTACTTTTTTATTCAGATCCTTATCTCAAAAAAAAAAAAAAAAACCTTACAACTTAATGCGATTTTACTTGTGCACCTTTTGTAGTTTAAGAAGATTTACACATTTATCAACTTTCTTAGTTCTTTTCAGACCGTGCCAGGCACTAAAGCTTCCAGAATGTACCTGCTGGGTCTTATCTGGAATATAAAGTGTTATAGTAATAACTGGCAATATGGGTTAAAGCCAACATCTAGTTGGGGGGGGGGGAGAGGACCCCAAGGAACCTCTCTCGCGGCACACCTAGAAGTTTTTCCTTATACAGACGCCATTTTCAGTTTTCGATGTCAGCGCCACCTACATGCTAATATAGTGAAACCTGTGTAAGTTGACCACCTGCGGTGCACTATTTTAGTGGTCAACTGAAACAGGTGGTCAACTTACAGAGGTTGATTTATATGGTCAGGACTATTTCCGTGTCTGAAAAAAGCGGTCAACTTAAGACAGGTGGTCAACTTACAAGGGTGCAGTAGTGGATTTAAGGGGGGGGGGATAATATAACTATTTTATTTATTACTTTTTAACTGATGTTTCCTTTACACTTTTTTTACGTAGCTAATTAAAAAGAACACAAAACATACACACACAGCATATTTTGAATAAAAGCATTTTTGTTTGCTAAAGAAGTATTACTGGAGTCAGAGGCCCAGAGTTGCAGAATAGATTTAACTCATTGACTTCAAATTCAAGATACCGCATTATCGCGATTCGTCCATTAATTCTTCTTTGATGGAATCAATAATTAACATTTTTTAGAAATGTGTAGGCGCATCTAAAAGAGTTATTTTGATCTAGGAACCTATTTGCGAAATAATAGATTTCTTTTTCAGCTAATAAAGAATGCAAAATGAAAGAAATCATGTGGTAGTTTCTTAGAAAAACCATATGATTTTAATAGAAACGGCATGTAGTATCAATATGTTATCTCAACTGTATCATGGCTTTAAGAACAAATCAGCAATTGTTTTGAAATTCACACAGAAATAGTTTCTGAATTCTTCAGTGAAACTTATATATGTTATGAAGTTATGATTAAATTAATTTTAAAAAACTCAAGAGAGGTATGGATTTACTTAATAACCTTGCCCTCGTGTTATAATCATTATGGCAATGTTCCTAGGTAAAGCCGCTCATTGTCGAGCATCTTGGTGACATTATATTAAGTTTAGTATTTAAATGGCTTGAAACGTTAAAGATGTATTCCGTCCACATTCAAAGTATATTAGTGCATAATATTCATGTACTTAGAAGTAGATTCATTGATTTAAGGAATCCTAAATAAATGAATAAATAAATAAAAAAAAACACGCACATTTAAAAATAAAGTCGACAAAACTTTGTTATGAAACATAGAAGGCGGGGGAGGGGGATTCAATTTCCCGTGCCCCCTCCAAAAGATTTTTCTGTATCCGCCCCTGCAAGGGTGGTCAACTTTACAGGTTTTACTGTATTGTTTTCCAATGGTCCAATTTGGAAGAGAACTAGATGACATTAGGACCAAAAATAAATAAATAAATAATAAACAAAAAATAAAATAAATAAATACGTTTAAATCTGTATTAGTATTTTTCTTTATTTATTTTAATGAATTTTCTTTATCAGTGCAAGACTTTACAAACACCCCGTAAAACTACTTCATATACTTGCTATTTATGAAAACAAAAATCCCAAGCAAAGGCATTATTGATTGTATCAGAAACTACATACTTCGCGTTGGAAGTACGTTCGCGTTTTACTAAGTGGTACTTTTTTTGTAGTATTTATACATTGTCGGACGCATCATGAATGAACAGCTGTTCGGCGGTGGAGATGTTGCGGGCGGCGGAAGAAGAGAGAGAGAGAATACGAGCCCCATGATAGAACGACCACATCCGTTAACAACTCGAGTTGAGAGGGTGTCAACAGGCTCGCGGTGGGGGGGGGGGGATTCGGAGGGATGGTCGGACAGATCGTTGTTCCTGACGTGGCATCGTTTACCAAACACAAGTGGGCTCCTCTACACGGAAGGGAGAAGTGACATTGTGTACGTTGTTATAATCGGTAAAAAAAAAAAAAAAAAAAAAAATTACTCAGCGTGATATGAATTCGTGTTTGTAGATAAAATTAATAAAACATATTATTGAAGCGCCGCGCGCGCACTCGTCAACTTTTAAAATGGGTATCATTAAAGCTCCTACGGGAACAACTTGATCCAATTGCAAGTTTGCTTGTATTAAATATAAATTACACAAAAGTAAGGATGATGTATAAAAGAAAGCTGATGGCAAATAAGGTTAAAATATTTAATAATTAAGTTACTAATATGAGTGTCAAAATTTTAAGAAAGGCTAAATGCAATGAAAAAAATTTCTGAATTTCAGCAGCACGCAACAATTGCCATTTTTGCATAAATTTTACCATCAAAATATCGAATTTTGATACTCAATCACCATCTTAAAAGTCTGTAATCAATTTTCAAGCCAACCTTATTTTATAAAATCTTCATAATAAGCATCAAAAACTTGTTAAAATCAATTCAAATTTTTACGAGTTTTATCTTGAACCAACTGGTGGAAAATTTTGAGAGGGTGTGTAAAAATGTCGAGCGTGGAGGTCCTCCACTGCAGAATATGAAATACGAAATTAGTAAAAATGAAGGTAAATACAAAATTAGTGATGTCCCCCAAAGTAGAATATTTGACGATGTTCCTCTACATAAAATTATTTGACCAAGATTGTTCTGCAAGTACTTCAAGCATTGTAAACAAACACAAGCAACCAACGTGACCTTTTCCACAATCCGGAACCCTAAATCAAAATCTTTAATACTGAGGTTTTTTTTTTTTTTTCAATTTTTAAAACTTCACTGTTGCTATGCATTTCTGTGGAACCTAAACCGATTGATATTCTCCAAAAAATATTTTATGTACTGTCTAAAATGCATAGAAAGAGCAAAAATGTAAAATTTTATAAAAATCGTATCCTGGGTGTCAAACCACGTTTTTTGGTTAATTTTACATGGCATGAAGGAGTAATTAAAATAATGTTAATAAATAAATAAATCACTAAAAGAATAAAAATGAGTCAAGTTAGGGTTGCATGTAATAAAACACTTTCTAAATTTATTGAAATATTTTCAGGATGCAAAAGGATTGAAAAAATCTCAAAAAAAAAAAAACAAAAAAACCCCGCAATTTTCGGCAATGAACGTGTTTTAATGTTGACATGTTTCCAGAACATAAGGTTTTGGAGGAAATTGCAGTAGATGAAAGTCGATTGGGAAAAATAAGGAAAAGGGGAACCAAAAACGCAAGAAAAATCAAAATATTTTCAGATTTAAAACATGAAATTTCTACAGAAAATTTGCAGAAACTGTCATTTTTCGACAAATATCCTCCAACTCAAGATAGAATTTTGCACAAATTCTGCACATTTCTTTAAATTCAGAGTAAATTTGAAGTTCAAGCAGATGACTTATTGGATTCAACATTTTTCGCGAGCTTTTATCCGAGTTATCGTAATTTCCGATAACTTTAGATTTTCTTCTAATTTAAATAAATGTGCAGAATTTGTGCAAAATTCTATGTAGAGTTGGAAGATATTTGTATAAAATCTGCAGTTGCTGCAGAAATTTCACTGAAATCGGTAGAATTTCTGCAGAAAATTCGTCTGAGTTTTCCTCTCCCATTTGAACAGAAATATTCTGCAGCTCAGGGATTTCTGTTCTTCGACGTACGTCCCAAATTTAGTAGTATTCTGTCTTCGGTAAAATCACATAGTAAAAAAAAAGCGGGATTAACGGAGGCAGATCTAGTCAGATTTCAAAATGCGTTAAAAATCATGACTGATGCATAACAGCAAAAATCGGCTAAGATGCGTAAATTTGAAGCTAAATGCGTAAAAGTTGGCAAGTATGAGCCACTCGTAGTTGAATCAACAGACTTTTGGAACATTTAAGATTGATGCGACGTAAGGGCGATTTTGTAAAAAACAGTTTCTGAAAGAGGCCAAAAACTTAATCTAAAAAGTAAAAGAATAAATACTCCGATAAACAAAGCTTTTAAATTACAAATGCTAACATGCCTACATTTAATTGTCGCAAGTATTAAAATGCAAAAACCTATTTTGCAGATGTGAAAAAGGTATAAATGAAACATTTTGATGTTTTTTAAACAAAATTTTTAATTCCTTGGCAGAATTATTACGTTTGGCCAGAAATAATCTCACTAATAGACGGACATTGTATTTGTGTCACTAATAGACGAACATTGTATTTGTGTCACTAATAGACGGGAATTGTATTTGTATCACTAATAGACGGACATTGTATTTGTGTCACTAATAGACGGGCATTGTATTTGTGTCACTAATACACGGGCATTGTATTTGTGTCACTAATACACGGGAATTGTAATTGTGTCACTAATACACGGGCATTGTATTTGTGTCACTAATACACGGGCATTGTATTTGTATCACTAATACACGGGCATTGTATTTGTATCACTAATACATGGGCATTGTATTTGTATCACTAATACACGGGCATTGTATTTGTGTCACTAACAGACGGAATTGTATTTGTATCACTAACAGACGGGCATTGTATTTGTATCACTAATAGATGGGCATTTTTTTGTAAATCACTGCTACGCATCCCACTGGTAGTACATTCAGCGAGGTCGTCCTGTCCTGATCTGTAGGGCATTGGACTCGTAACCGAAGGTCGTGTGACATCGATCCCAGTCGATCGTAGATCCTCCGTGTTTGTAATGGTGACTGGAGCTCGTAAAATATGTCGTGGTCACAAAGTCATCCACATGAATCAATACCTCTGGGAGTGCTGAAGCAGGAATTACTCAGCTTCTGGGTCTGGCTCGAAAAAACCAGAGCTATCTTCAGGCCCCATCCAACCGATTACACCACAAATAGTGGCAGATACGGATTTTACGTCTTTGGAAGCACACTTCACGCAATGAAAATAGTTAATAAACTTTAAAAAGTTAGTCAAGCTTCTCTTCACGCAATAATATTTAAAATATAAATGTAGCATCGCAGAAAAAGGAAAGTTAAAAAGCAAATTGGAATTTTTTAAATGTCGTATTTGATTGATGTTCTTAACTTTTTAAAATTCAAATTGTCAAACACTCTAAATAGAATGCATATATCTTTTCCCTACTGCCTTCCATTTCATCCGTTAAAAAAAGTAAACTGTTTCACAACTGCAAATTTAATTTCACTCCTCCAAATAATGCAAAGGAGTATTTTCAAGCCATGAAAAAAAAAAAAAAAAAAAAAAAATCTTAGTTATAACTCTGGTTGTACGCGAGTTAGAAACTTAACCCACTTTAATTGCAAAAACTTTTTCATTCTTATTCAGCATAACAACGAAAGCACAGAGCGACAGTGTACCTGAATCCATTTTTTATTTCTGGAAAAAGGGAACTTTAAAAATAATTTCAGCTTTTTTCCCCTCCCTTCCAAGAGCGTAAAACAACAGCATATCCGAACATTCCTTCTCGTTCTCCTTTCCAGACACGTGTTCCTACTCTTCGTACGTCTCCGCTACAGTTACAGTTTTAGAGCCAGACAGCTGTCAGTTCACAAACTGTATCATGCTTTTGTGTCCCACCTAGAATGGAGCAGAGCAAAATTACATATCTTTCGGAGGGTGTTATTCGGTTAGCCCAGGGAGTTTTGTCGCGTGTATTTTTAACTACTCGACTGTTCATCTTAGCACTATGCAAAATGGAGAAAGGAGATTTATTTTAAGAAACGCGTTTATGTTCTTTAATTTGAGTTATGGAAGGCACACTGGAAACTTTCTGCGCGGCTGGCTCCGAAGATTGCGGCGACAGTTGTTCTTGAAGAAAAATGCAGAGCGTTGGTTGTTTAGAGAAATACCGAATATTAGGTAGCTGAGGCATTCAGGTTGGGTGCGGATAAAACAGTTTTAGAGTTTGTTATTCGTTGGACGTTCATTTGTTTTAAATTTGTTAAGTGACAAAGTGAGACTTTGCTTTTTTTTCCCTCATTAAATTTTCATCCCACATATATGCTACTCAGGGTAACGTTGAGCATAATTTTAAACTAGTTTGCTCATATTGTAATAGTTTTATTCTATGTTTTTGGAAGAAACATTCCTAAACTGCTGTATACAGTGCTGGCCAAATTATTAGACTAAAGAGTTTTTTTTGTTTTTGTTTTTCGTACACTATTTGTACTAAAATACTATTTATTTTACTGTTAAAGTATAGTACATACTGTACACTGATTATTACGTTATTTTAGCATAATTTAATGTTTGCAGGTGGCAGCACTGTCTGCTTTGTTTATGTTCTTTTTTATCTATCTACCAAGAACATAACCTCAATCAGCTTAAACAGTTCACTAGTTCTTTTTATTAGTGTGTTCTGTTACATTTAAAGTTAGTTGTAGGTAATTAGTGAGTATGTGTATGTGAGTATATATAATAGTGAGTATAAACAATTTTTACCTCCTTTTTTAAAAATTAAGAAATTGTGTTAAACCTTGTGAAAAGTATGCCAAAAAGATTTAAAATGCTCATCAAGAACAAGGGAATGCATACTAAATATTAGATAATTAATTATTTCACTGTTCGTTAATGTGTCTGTAGTAATGTAATCCATAAAGAATTTGCTTTTAAAACAGTCTTAGTCTATTAATTTGACCAGCACTGTAGTTATCCAAGATTAAGAAATAATAATTATGAAGCCCATTTAAAGTTATATAAATAAATTAGCCTGGTTCAAAGCTTTCCTTTCATTCAAGTGAGTGTATGTGTGAGAAAGAAGGCGTTAGCGTGTGTGTGCTCAATTTCCTTGCACTCAATGAATGAATTCATTTTTCACGTGTATAAAATTTATATGGCAAGATAAATGTCAAAATAAAATTTTAAAAATGTTTTTTAATACTAGAATATTTTTAAAAGCTTGATTTGCACGAAAAAGTGTTTCTTGATTACAACGCTCAAAAATTGTAGTAAATCATAACAACGGTTTGTAGGTTAGTTCTGAAGCAGCCAAGAAATTTAAATAAAAAATTTGCGGGAAGAATAATTATAGGCGGTATAGTAAAAGCAGTTTGTACAAAACTGTGTGTTCCGCCTTTCTCCTTTTTTCAAATTTTTAATTTAAATTTTATTGGCTGCTTTCCTAAATATACCGTTATTAAGATGAACCGCAATTTTTGAGCGTTGTAATCAAGAAATACTTTTTCGTGCAAATCAAGCTCATAGAAAGTCTTTAAAAAACTGAAAATATTTTTTTCAATTTAGTTTAGAATTTTTCATTTTGAAATTTATTTGAGCAGATTTTTTTTTAAATTTAAAACATAATTACCTGTTTGTTACAAATCTTTATTAAAAAAACTTTTGTTTTAATATAAGTGAATTGCGCATTAATTTACTCCAAATATTGCAAGTTCGCATGCTCAAATTCAAAAGCAATTTTGATCAAGTATGCCCAAAATCCAGAAATATCTTTGCTTCAGTTCGGCCTTGAAATTAATTTTTTTAAATTTATTAATAAAACTAAACTTTATAATTACAATAATTCTTCATAGTTTTTGGCAACAATTAGAAAACGGAAGTAAAAGACAGGCATTTTGACAGAGAAAGTAAATTAAGAAATAATCTTTAAAAATAAATAAATAAATAAATAAATTTAAATTTCGACTTTTTTTTAAAGTTCAAATTATGCTTTTCGCAATCACGAGTGTGTGTGTATGTAGGCGTGTGTGTCTGTGTGCAGGCATGAGTGTGTGCAGGTGTGCATGTATGAGTGTGTGTGTGTGTATGCGCGTGTGTTTATGTCTGTGTGCATTCATGAGTGTGTGTGTAGGTGTGTGTATGCGTGTGTGTATGTATGCGTGTGAGATATGGACGCAATATGGAGACTGTTTTTGCTAGAGGAGCAGTATCGGGAGGGGGCCGGTCGACGGTGGTGCTGCAGATTGAGTGGGAAGGGGGGATAAAATCACAGGAACATCAAAACCATCAAGTGAGAACAATATGCAATGTGATTGCTCAAAAAAATAAATAAAAATAAAAAATCTTTCGATCTCTTATTACGTAATTTTTAACCCACGCGCAATTGTTTGCATACTGGTAGTGTCTTTGGTGGAAGGGGAACAATTTACATCTCACGAGTGGAAAGAACACTATATTTCTTTAAAAATGTTTACAAAATTGAACTACTTTTCGAGATTATTTCTTCTTATTCTCTATCTTTCTTCTTTTTAAACGACCTAAGTATTACAGTCCTACACATTGTAGCATCGGTCCGATCCATACTCTAGTACCCGCTTATATCTTACTACCTGAAAAGAGTCACCCCCCCCCTCCCCAAACATTAATGAGCCAAGTGCCGAAAGATTCCTCGTTTTCCTTTTATTACAACATGCTATTGAATTTAATTACCTGCGTACAAATTAGCAAAATAAAACTGCTGAATCGAGACCGGAAGTGATTAGGATTCGATTGTTGAAAACTGGTGAAGATGAATAAATAGTAACTGATGACGTCGAAGCTCGTTTTCAAATACTTTCGACCGAATAATTTCCTGAGTACTGTTGCTGTCACAAAAATAGTATTTTGCACAATTGAAGTCATTTACATGTGTTTTCATTTGGAAGAAATTCAGACGAATTGCGACATTATGCACTAAGGCAAAATAGTCGCAGAAAGACGAAAATCATTATTTTGAATGAGGGCACTATTACTATTCATTGAATTATTAGTTATTCGTCCCATAGACTACAGGGGGAAGTGGGGAAATCCAAAGAAGGAAGTGTTTGGGTTCCCTCCCACTCTTATCACAGTTTTTTCCTTTGAAAAGTAAAAACTCGTCCACAACGAACAGCAGAAAATCGGACTATTAACAAACAAAAAAAAAAAAAAAAAAAAAAAAGGAGTTCCTAAACAATGAAGACAGTAATAATATGCACTGTTCGCGTCATAGAAGTAAAATAAATCTATAAAATTTTCAATATTAAAAAAAAAAAACTATAAGTTTGGTTTACAATAGAAATTTAGAAATAAAATACCGTATTACCCCGCATTATCCGGCATGCTGCAAAATTCGGAGGTCACCAGATTTTCAATAACACTTGACGGGTCCTTTTCGGCATGCCGGAAAAATTGAGGTTAGGGAAAAAAAAAAAAAAACTATAAAAAATATATGTTCAGCTTAAAAATGAATATAAGTTCTATACATATCTTATTAGTGTTAAACAGTTTAATTTTGTAAAAATATTTACTAACAATGTCATTTGTTATTTTAACAAGAAAAAAATTGTTTAATAACTAAAACTTTTTTGTAAAAAATAAATTAAAACTAAGTAAGCAAACATTTAAGCAATTATTTATCGCTCCTAAACCAGTGCTTAAGAATTTACCATAGCTATTCAATAAATAAAAATTAAACTTACCTTAAAATAATTTATTTTAAAAAATAAGGAACAAATCACAGAATCGATGATTGCTTCTGAATTGATCACTTTATTGGATTATGAATAAATCCATAAAAATGACTTACCATAAATAACCAGCACATATTGTATGCAATACACTTTTTTTTTAAAGAAAATTATTTTTGGGGTTTATTTATATTTTTCCTTACAATGGTTTGGTTTCTGATTGGAACTGAAGGGGCAATTTTACTTTTGTTTTGTTGCAAAATATACCTCAAATTATCCGGCATGCTGGTCAACCTCGCTTTTTTCCGGCATGCCGGATAATGCGGGGTAATACGGTAAGTCTATGATTTCTTGATTACAACACTGAAAAATTACAGTTAATCTTAATATCTTCATATCAAGGCTAATACTAGAGCAGTCAATAAAATTTGAATTAAAAATTTGGGAGAAGAAATAGGCGGTAGGATACAGCTAGTACAAATAGCGTTTATTATACCGCCTGTATTTCTTCTTTTCTCATTTGTCAGACATCACAGCTCCGCAAGCAATAATCATACAGCACGGCTCTAATACGATGTCTTCCGATTAGAGGAAATTTAAAGAAATACATTTGTTAAAATCGGGCTGAAAAATCGGGTTTGCTTCCAAATAATGGTTATTAGAGCAGGGTCCAATGAAAAAAGTTCTCCAATCTTAACATAAATGCAGGGGTGATTGTGACTTCATCAAAAAATACCTGAAAGTTTCAAAGTGAGAACGGGGGGGGGGGGGGAATCTTTGGCCCCTATTACTCAAGTGCACCTTTACCATAGTATTAAATGGTTCTGAGTCAAAATATTGTGTGTACATTTGATTAAATTTTTAATGGGTTACACAGTTACTTTTGAGCTGGTGTTATAAAAATTATCTTGACATTTGTCCATCTTAAGGCTCTTGCAAGGATATTTGATGAGTATTATATAATTTTTAAAAAATGCGAAGATAGGGAGATAAAGCATAACAAAAAAAAAAAACATAATTCCGGTACTTTCGGACATAAAAATACCGGAAATACGTCCAAAAATACCGGAAATTCGGTAAAATACCGAAACACAATCACCCCAGCATAAATGAGCTAGTGCAAGGTCAAGAGTCTTGTTATTAGAGCCATAATATAGCGATTTACAATTGAACTGTAAAAAGTAAAATTAACATCGCTTTGTAAGGCTTAACAAGACTAATCAGGGCTCTCCGTGGTTTAACATCGACTGTGATGGCGATTAAGTATGTTAGAAACTAACAGTGATGTTCCCATCAATTTTTCTGAGGGTATACTCCCAGTAATCCACTACGCACAATTTGTGTATGTGATCATACACATAGTATATCATAATATGAAAATTTATGAAGTTTGAGGGTATACGCTATATGCCTAAAAAATGTTTGAGAGTATACGGCGTATATGGAGTATAACCCTATGGGAACACCACTGGACACTAATAGTACTCTTAAATAAAATTCAATTACTCTTAAATAGTTTTAATTTAGAAACAAATAAATAGGTTGTGTCCAGTTAAATTAAAGAAAAAAAAATAAGGAAGGGGTGGGGAAGAATTGGAAAAAAGAATGAAAGAAAAAAAAATCGTGAGCACATCAATATTACATGATACTCAACACTCTCATTTTAGACTTTCATATCTTACAGGTGTTCGACACTGTATAGAAAGCTTTCAATCATAAACAGAAAAAAAACTGATAATGATAAAAAAAACTCATTAACGTCCAATGAACTATTGTATTTTCACCTCCCTGTAAGTTTGCCAGCTGGCATAAAAGCAGACGACTTTATATCGCTTAAATACATGCATTGTTTCTCCTTTGCTTTCATATAAATAATTACTCTAAAACTGTATCCGCCATCAATGCAGTTGGGGGAAAAAAAAAGGTTTGCTTTGTAAAGTAACTTAACCATTGGTTTCTGATCGGATAGAATGCATCAACCTTAAGCGACTGACGTATTGCGGTAGGGAGGTGATATTTTGAATGAGGCCTTAATTGTTTTTCACACCTCAGCACATCAGCCAAAACCGATAATGTTTCCTGATGTGTTTAGTTCATGTTACAGAACATTGTATTTTGAGTGTAAAAAAAAAGTATGGATTTTGTCATTAATGCGTGATACTACAGTAAAACTATGAACTTTTGGTGGAATACTTTAGGTGACTTATAACCAGGGTCCAACAAAAACCGGGCGCCAGGGAAAAATTTTAGGCGCCGGAGAAATTATTTATTTAAGTTTATAAGAAAATGAAGTGCAACATTGCTCCTGAAAGAATCTTTTTTTCAAAGAATTAGTCGCCAAGATATTTTTAAAAGTAGTCCGCGCTATGAGCTTGCTTATACAACTACACTTAGTACTGTTTCTTTCTGCGTGAAAAAAAAAGAAAAGGAATTCATAAATAAATGAACAAAAACTTCGATAAGCATTGTAAGGTCGAGTTGGAAACATTGATAGCACTAAAAACAATTATAACTGAATAGTTATAGAAACGGTATATATCGTTTTAGTTATAAAAACAGGTTTAGTAGCTCCAAAAAAATGCAATGCATCTAAATAGGAACTAAATTTTAATTTGGGGACACTACTAATTAGGGTCAGAAACAACAAGAGGGTGCTTTTTAACCACTTTGTTAAGTATTTTTGTCATTTATAATAGACACTTAACGATGCAAAATATTTTATTTCACCAATGTATTTGTTATTTATTTTTTTTGTCAAAAAAATGTCATATACAGTGGCTCTCAAAAGTGTTCGTACACCTACGACTTTCAACGAAATAGGCCCTTATCCATTGGTTAGAATTAATATTTCGGAATAGGTATTTTATTATAAGATCTATGCTCTGTTTTTAACAAAACTGCATGAAAATTTTTAATAAAACATTAAAACTTAATTTTTAAAAAATCAAAAACCAAAAAGTGCTGGAAAATTTATCTCACAAAAGTCTTCGTACACTTTGAAAAAATGTCAAAAAATTAGTAAATAATCTAACTTTTTATTAAGTTATTATTTAGTAGGATATCATGCAGTAACAACAACAGCCTTTAAACGTCTGGGAATAGATTTCATTGTTTTTTCTTTCTTTTTTTTTGTGCAATTTCTGAGTAAGTGTTCAGCCGCGCTACGAGTCTTACTGTTTCTAGTTCGCTTTTTGTTTCAATGGTGTATTATGGTAATCTAGCCACCAGATATCTCCAAATATGTTCCATCTAGCGATTGAGGAGATATTTCTAAGCTTAAGGACAAATTTTGAGGCGCCAAACGCGAATCGTTAGTTCTTATCGTTATCTTGATAAAAAACAAAGTTGTTTCCGATTACCAAATTTTGGGGTAATGGTTTCAAATTGCTTCTTAAAATATTTAAATGAACAGCATAATTCATTATTTCATCAAAAAATTCCAAATTTCTGATTCCTGATGCTGAGATGCACCCTCACACAAGAACACCTTCACCGTCCTGATTAACCGATCCAACTAAGTTCTTAAGATTAAATTCCTCATTTTTTTCTTTCATTTACAATTATACAACAATTTAACCCAAAATGTTGAATTTATTTTCGTCTATGAGTAAGACGTTGTACCAAAACGTTTTGACCTTATTTATCATTGATTTTACGACGGAAAGTGTAAGCTTACTGTTTTTCGTACGAACAAGAAAATTTCTGCGGGAAGCGGTCCTATTTAATCTAATCAGAGAACTTAGCGAACAATTTTAGGTAAAAATTAAACGTAAAATGTTTCATTCAATTCTGCAGAAACTTTTTCAGTTCTGAAATGTGTATTTTTCATATTTTTTTTTAACTGTAAACCTCCGATCACTCTTTGTTAACTTTGCCAGTTGACCTTTTCTTACCTTGTTTTCGATCCGATTCTTGACTTTAAAGCATTTTATCAAGCCCTTCACCATAGAATGGTATAAATTAATCAATTTAGAGACATTTCAAACCAATTTACGGCTACTGTGAGGGAAAAAATCAAATTTCGAATCGTGTTTGTTGTTTTATACGCATACCTGCCATTTTAAAGTATTAAGCAAAATATTAGGGAATGAATACACAAAAAATTAAAGGCAAATGACTTTACAGTATCATTACAACGCAAAAATAATAAAAAAAAACACATATGATAATTCTAATTAAGAATTTATTCGAAACTATTTCAGTGTACGATGACTTTTGTGGCGTATTTTTTCTCTGACTCTTCGTTTTTTGACAAATTTCAAAAATAAAATCTGGCAATATTCTAAAAAAACTACTGGGTTTTATTCAGAATGACATAGGAATGGTGTGAAAAAAAATTGGACTTTATATTCGAATTCAGTTTTGAGTTATTTTGGTTTTACTACAAAATTTCAAGGTGTACGAACACTTTTGGGAGTCACTGTAAGTTTATTAGTAGCATCTTTTTTTCCCCTCGAGGTAAATGAACTAAACATGTACTTGAAAGCCAGTTTTGATTTACTAGTATTTTCAATGGCGGAAGAAATCATGTCAAAAACGTCGCATGCAAGGAGCCCTAACGACATAAAGGCTTCGAAGGGATTCCCCAAAAAGCACATGAAAAATATTTTACGTAATTTATCGCTAAAAGGCTAAGGGTCCTCAAAAAATATGCTCCGACGAGCCCCTGAAGGGAATCCAAAATCTGCCTTTATGCCAGTGTAGTATTGAAATCCTGACTTACTCAAAAACTGCAACATACACGAAAAACAGAGACAATGAAAAAGAGTCATTTCTGAAAAACACATTGTGTTTCATCCCACATTGTATTTTGTATTCTTAATGTAATTTCATTTGATGGGTTTTCATACAAGCTCTTTGCAATGTAGTAATGAACTATTTTCTTTGCCTAATGCTTATGATGTTTATTTCCATGCTTTGAATACCAAGCTAGAACAGCTCTCTTATGTAATCAATTAGTTACTAAAAAGTAAATATTTACATCAAACTAATTTTCTAAATCGTGTTAAAGATGAAACAATAACAGAACTTATCAGCTTCGGAAGAAGGATCTTATCAATTATCACCTTAAAAAAATTCAAAAAGCATTTAATAAAAAATCATTCCTCCCAAAAAAAACCAAAATATCGCTAATCAAGCTGCAAGGTAAACTTTCACCGAAGTTTTATTTACAAACCAGAAAACGCAAAAGAAATACGTTTCAAACTGTTTTTCTGCTTACTTTATCTGGATTTTCTTTTTTACTTTTTGCTACATTTAGCCTTTCTCTTACTAATGAAGCCAACAATAGCGAAGCAGGAAAATAAGACAAAGGCTGAATGCAGTATTTCCGCATCTAATTGCAACAACGGTGAGATTTTTTTTCTTCCGTTTCATTTAGGTTCTGTTCTTACCACGGCAAGACCTAACTCTTCCAAACTTAATTTTGTGCCCTTACGCTCAGACAATTTTGTAACACGAGTCTTGTTTCCCTTTTATCAACATTGGCTTCATTTAATTTCGACTAACAAAAGAGGCCTGATTGAAACCAGTGCAATAAGTGATAAAAAATAATTCCCGTTTCATCATCCCCTTGTCTCAAATTCGTAACATTTGAACATTTTTCTCCCTTAAAGAGATAAAGGGACTTACAAAGATGTATTTAGCTGAAACGATTTTTTTGAGGGGTTACAATAAAACATGACAAAGGACTTTGCAGGAATCAGTTGGGTATGAATACAAATTGTCCTTTGAAGAAATGTCTGAGCGATCTAATTAAAATGACACAACGCCAACAAAAGGCGTGTGAATTAAGGATAAAGGGTATCGATTATTAAAAGGGAGAGTGAAAGGCTTTTTCTATTGATCCGTAATGAATGAGATATTAGTTTAGCTATTCCAAGAAATAAACATTAGACTAGATGAAATAATACCAAGTCAAAAGAAGCCGAGATCACGAGGGACTTCAGAAAAAATAGAACAAAGAAAATTTAATCTTCGCAGCGAGAAGAAAAGATTAAAAACTTCTTCACTTGACGAGGTCAAATATAGAACATTAGTTGCAAGCTCAATTTTAAGGTTTAGATGTATTTCTCAATATAGGGCCAAATGAAATGTAGGCGTAGAAAATATATTTTAAATATTACATAAAATAGAGTTATTACTTTATAGAAATAAACTGATTACTTAAGAGTTGCTTTCCGTGCTGAATCCAATTTAACAAGCTGCCAACAGAAACTCAATTATTCTGAAACTACTGTTTGATCTCAATGCACAGTCAATCTCAAAAATTTTGAGACTGGAGACAATTTTATTAAGAATCCTCGAAACTATAGCACACGGTGAGAATACGGAATTATTCCAATTGATCACAGCAATAAAATTACCGGGAATTGAATTTCGTCGGAATAGAAGTATGAAATTTGAAACTCAAAGCAATAGGGACGAGAAATTTTGCAAAAATATTTAAAAGACTTATTGAAGCACATGGAAAGGATTTCCAATAAATTCAAGAAAGTTACAATTAAAATTCATCAAATACGGGCTGTGCGGTTAAAAGCTTTATTATGTCTGAAACAAAAATAAGTGTACTTAGTTGAAGTTAGCGCGACGTCAGTGATTCTCAAGCTGTGGTCCGTGAGCATCTAGTGAAAATTAATTTTGGATCTGTGGGCGAAAATTAATGCACATGCTCATTATAAACATGAAAATTAATGCACAGTCATCGCATTTTACCAAGTATAATTGTTGTAGAGAAATTAATATTTCTATTGCATGTCTATGTGGTTCGCTTGGTGTTCGGAAAGATACCAAGTGGTCCTCAGTAGTGAAAAGGTTAGAAACTAGGCTATCAACACACAATAGCCATTAAATGTACGTTATATAAGTCGGAAGCGAAGAAGCTTGGCAGACGATTGGTGATAAAATCATTGAAATTAATAAAAAGTTATTCCACTGTTTGAAAGAAGTGCTAGTTTGTTGGTGCAAGGTCATGTAAATATGGTGCTTGACAAAAAGACTCAAACTTCATTTGTTGTTAACGTGTCTTTAGTGAACAAACACTGCGGAAAGATTGGGTGCTGTTGCCTCGAAGACAGTTTTACAGCACAAATAGGGGAAAAAACACCCATGTCACCGGAGGGAATCGAACCCACGACCTCGTGTACTTGGCGCTAGAAAGACGATCACACAGGCAGGGAGACCCCATTTAACGTTCAGTTCTTGAAGTTTATGCAACACTTTTGTCCGGCAAAACAAAACATTGCTGTTCTTGGCAGAATGTGTGTAAGGGCGCCCATATGCGAAATTGTAAGGGGGGGGGGGGGCTCAGATATTTTCCTCATGGTTGAGCAGGCTATTTTCCCCATGAAAACTGATTTCAGTGCAGATTAGAGTTATTAAAATTTGACATTTTTAATAACTTATTCATTAACGGCTGAAGAAGAAATGTTTTTACATTTTTGCAAAGAAAAAAGTACTAAAAGCAAGGAAGTTCTAATTTCAAAGGGGGGGGGGGGCTTGAGCACCCACTCCCCCCTATGGGCGCCCTTGAATGTGTGGTTGAACGTTTTCGTGTAAGATGCTTGGTCTATCTGTATATCGAATAACTTAGGCTGTTTTAAATTATAATAAGCTTTCTTAACCTTTGTTCTGGTTACAGTAAACTTCAGCTGAAGTTATTGACCTGATTTCTGCAGTAACTGTTTATTTATAAAAAACTAGAGGTGATAACACCAGTGATGAACCACTATACTTTTCCATCAGTGAAAAAACAGTTTCGACAACATTAGCCTACATTGAAGCAGTCTTCTTTTTTTCTCCTCCATTATTTTTTTTCCTTTTTCTTTCCGAAAATTTTCGGAAGAAATTCCGAAATAAATTAAAGAAAAAAGTTTCAACTTGATTTACCAATTGAAATTGATTATACATCAAATACTCAAGGCGATCCAGCTAGATCAAAATTTGAAATCCGTCTATGAAACCCAAATGAGTGATACTCAAAATTTTACCATACGTGGAAAAGTCCTTTCCTTATCTCGAGGGAAAACACATCATTTCAACTGACCAACATTTATCGGCAGCAAAAGCAATAAGGCAAAATTGCTCGGCTATGAAAAGTCAAGTCATTCTGAGAGAGTTGATCTTTCTTACAGAAAAAGTGAAGAGAGAGGAAAAAAAAAATCTCTTTCGAAGCAATACAACAAATGTCATCGAAATAAACCCTTCCTGTTATTCTACCAGCATGGAACATCATTTGGAAGAAATTGAACGGTGAGCTATTCGTCCCAGCGAAAATCGGATTCTTCAAGCAATCCCGCTGTAGAGCCCGCATTTTGGCAAAGCGGCGACGGGCTTAAATATGATCCGTTTTAATCTCGCACAGTTTTTATGGAGAAAAACTTTTCTGATTGTACATCCCTTTTTCTTGTTTGTTAAACTTTACGTTTCCTTTTCGTTTTTCTTTGTTTCTTGCCATCTGTCGATGAGACGGACTACTGGAGCAGATGGACAGGGATTAACCTCAAAGGAAAGGAAATGTTCCTCGTTACACTTTTGTAATTTCCTCTCTCTGCGCACGTTCTTCGCTCGCCGAGCAAAAAGGAAGGAAATATTACGGAATAAAATCTCGGAAGACAAAAATTGGCTTACATTGTCCACAAAGTAATAAATCGGAACACGTTTGTCTACTACTGAGTGAGATTTGGGTGCGAAATTGTTGCTGAATGAAATAAAAAATGTCGAGACAAAATTAAAACAGATTAAATAACTCAAATACGATTGCAAAAAACGAAAAATTTCCTTTTCATTTCAAAAAGGAAATGGAAATAGTTGTTGAAAAATATAAAGTTTTTGCTAGCAGCTCCAAGTTTTAAAAAGTTATAATTTTGCATTAATTCTGTCTTCTCATATCTTCTCAGATTTTATTTCAAACTAATTTTTTCTTAAAAAACGACACCAATAAGTCTCCTTAGATTGAAATTCAAACTTAATGTCATAAAAAAGGAACAGTAATAACTCTTCCCAGACTTTTGTTCAAGCTGAATGCCTTAAAAAACAACACTGATAAATCTGAGAGATTTTTTTTTCAAAAAAAAAAAAAAAACAAAAACAAAAACAAAAAAACGCACACACACATACACACTTTTAATATTCTTATTCAAACGAAATTTCATATAAACGAACACTAAAAAGTATTCTCCGATTTTTATGCAAGCTAAATGACATAAAAAACGAACAAAAATAAATCTTCTCAGGTTTTTTATTCAAACTAAATATCGTGAAAACGAACATTAATAAAGCGAAATACTTTTCATAGTTCATAATAAAATCAGAAATTATCAAAAAAAAAAAAAAAAAAATCTATTCGGGGTAATAACCGCGCGTAGTTGAAATATCAAATAAATGATACAATTTTTAAAAATGAAATATTAAAAAATAATATAAGTAATAAATTTAATAATAATAAAAAAGGCAAAATGACAATAGGAAACTCATTTAAATGTCTTTAATGTAAGAAAATCTAACGTTAGACATGTTTTAAAGAATTATCATTCACAAACATCACATAAAACGTTCAAATTCAAATAATAAAATGCTAACGAGAAAAAAGACTATTTAATCCGAAAGAAATTTCCAAAGAAAAACGAAAAGGAAACACGAAAAATATTAATGAAGTGGGAAAAAGATTATCGCCTCAAAAAAAAAAAAAAAAAAAAAGGAAGGGGACGCGACTCCCACTATTTACAATAATAATAGATTGAGAAACGTCAATCGTAAGAGAAAACAAAATGCAACTATTATATTTGGGGCAAACCTAACCTGGCAGCGTCTAATGTAATAATTCGGATCTGTGTATCCTTAACAAGCTGCCAGGCAGAGAGAGAGAGCAGATATGCAGATATAGTGATGACGACTAAAAGATATTCCCTCCTCCCGTATTTCACTAATAATGTTTGTGTTTAAAAAGAGGAAGAATAAACAGAAGTATTATATTTTACTACAAGGTGATAGGGCTATATTCATTTTTCATTGGACATCTAGATATGTGTAGGAAAAGACTTCATGAAAAAACAGTAAATATTTAAACTCGAAGTGTTCAACGGGAAAAATATATGGCAGTTTTGAAACACAATTCAAACACAAAAATTCAAAACACAAAAGCCATTGAAATATTTTTATCATATATATTTAAGCAATGTGATCCATTTTACGACCACCTTTAGATTTCATTGTTCAGTCACGAAACATTTACATTAGTATCGAACTCTTTTCGGTTTTTCTTTTTTCTTGTTTCATGATGTGAAGCATGAGTACAGAATTTCGCATGCTGTTCTGTTTGCGAAAAATCGACAGGCCATCCCTCCGAATGCGTTATTCTATAAAAGCTTTCAGTAACGTGGGCTTTACGTTTGAAGGAAAAAATCGCAGGCTGTTCTCTATTTATGTTGAAGTAAAGATAAAAATATAGTAAGCAAGTCATCAACCAACGACGAAAATAGTTGGGGATATATGTATTTGATAAAAACCATTTCCCTTATTACGTTGAAAAATTATATATTTGGGGATGTGGGTCAAAGGGAAATAGAGAGGCAAAGTGAAATGTAAAAAAAAAATATTTTACGTAGTTTGCAGTGCCATCTATCTGGAAATACTTAAACTATGTTACTAAACTTGTAACTGATCCTACTCAAAAAAAAAAAAAAAAAAAAAAAAACAAAAAAAAAAAAACAAAAAAAAAAAAAAAAAAAAACTAAAGTTACCTTTGAAGATCGAAGTTTTGGATAATCCAAGCCGTTTTTAAAATGTGATACATTTATAATTTTTTGTGGTACATCAACAATATTTTGGTTATTATTAAAATATATATTTCTTGCTATTAAAATTAAAAATATTAATTGAAACTTATTGATGTTCGGCGTGTTTTGATTTTAAATGTTTAGCACATTTTGACTGGGGTAACTTCCAAATACTTAAAAAAAAATTGATGCGGAAAATTGAAAATAACATCACAACATACGTTTTACAAAACCCATTGCTTTCTTTTTATGTTCTGTAATTTCTCAAAAAAAAAAAAAAAAAAAATCAATTCAAATTACTGAAAATAGTTTACATTTTAAAAAATGTAAGCTATTTTCACTATTTCACTTTGTCCCACATTCTCCTATACAGGATTATTGCCTTATTTATAAGGTAAACTCTTCCTTAAGAACGATATAATTAAAGGCTTTTCCCGTGAAATTTGCAAAAATCGAAACATATGGTTTTTCAAAACACGAGCAAAAACGTATATTCAGCAAGTAAAAAGTTTTAACTACAGCTCCTACTTTTAAGTTTAGAATGAAGAGGAAATATTGTAAATAAGATTTTTATATTTCATAGAAGTTAATAAGGCAAAAAAAAAAAAAAAAGCTAACAGAAAACTCAAAATTACAAATTACTTGAAGTCTTTTAGAAGCAGTGTTTCGGTATTTCATATTTTTAACAATTGCATATTGCATTTCTTGTTAAGAAATTCTAAATTTCGAGATCAGATATCTCCTACATATTTAAGAACTTGTATGACCTTGCCCATTGCTGGCTTACCAAATAAATGCCCTGTAGCAGAATAAAAGCACTTGAACAATAAAAGTTTTTTGGAGTCCACCGCTCGTTATGAATTTCCAGTCTGTGATTGGAATGATGGCAAGCCATTAAAAATAAGCACTGAACCTTGACCAGTTATTTTATCAAACGATGGCAATGGATAGATTTGGCTCAGTACGCCCTCTAACAGAAATTTTTAAAATATGGTCGATGATCTCATTAAGATCTATACGCATCAAGCATCCGACTCCAAGTAGGGAGGTTCGTTAGCTATGGCTTTCTAAATATTTCTTTTTAGAAATAAAATTCGAAATATTTTGATTGATGTAAGCAGAATTTAAGATGTAGATATAAAAACATTTATGCATGTATTAGTAACATTGTTTATTTTGTGTTTCGTTACGCATAAGGACAAAACAGAAAAGTGCTCGGTTAGCTCGATGCTAAAGTAATTCTAGTGAAAAATACCATTCTTGTTAAACGTTAAAATGCAATAAATTCTTGAAAAAGGTTAAATTGTGTAACATTGTAAAAGAAACAAAGGCAAACAAATATACAAAGCGAAACAAACAAATGTAGTTTTTTGATTACATGATCCAAAATTCAGATCTCTTACAGTAAGGTTTTGATAAGATGGGCTATGGGTTTTGACTTTGTTTACCCCTTTTTGTGGGTGATATGCAGTGCCGCAGGCGGAGAAAAATATTTTGGGAACTAACCTTGGGGTTTGGGGGGACTCTGCAAAAGAAAAGGTAGTTTCAAATCAATTTACATTACATTTTCATTATTTTTACAATAAAAAGCCTAATATTTCGGGGGACAGCGTCCCCCCGCTTTCGCCCCCAACTACAGCACTGGTGATATTGGTCCTGAGTTGAGTTTGGGTTGCCATCGTAGTAATTTTTTAAAAGTAGTACAACTTAAATCCACGCCAATAATACGTTCCCTTTTTAATGAACTACCAAAAAAAAGGAAAAAAATTGTCAAGATCCTGTCTCAACTAATCGGAATCACACTATACTATAGTGCACCTCACTATTTTTGACATTTGTCTTCGAAGTTACAGATTGAAAGCAACAGTTTCCTTCATGTAACGTCGTTCTTTGTTTACAATGGGGTCGTTTCCGAAGTTTTAAAAGCATTCCCCCCCCCCCCCCCCCCCCCCCCCGAAAGAGCATGCTTAAAAACATAGGATGACCATTTTTTAAATAACTTGACAAAGTTTACTTTTTCAAAAAAAATAAATTTTAATCGGTGCGCAGACTCAATTTAATTTTTTACGCTTCTGCGTAAGACATCGCAAATGATGAACTGCCATTCACTGATTCCATTAGCGCAGAGCGAAATATTTAATTCGCTTGAGAATTATCATAACCTTTAAATGCGGTAGACAGCATGCATAAACATTCAGCGCGCCAGTGGAATTCGCCAAAGTACAGCATTTGTAACGTCATAAAGACCATGAAATTTGATCCCCCCCCCCATTTATTTCATCAGTAAGCTATTACGAATAAGTTATTTTGCGTCCACTCTAACAAAAAATGAAAAAGTTACTGTTAAATGCAACTGTATTCAATTACTAGATTTCAAAAATACAATTTGAAATGACACTCTAACAGTTATTTCACATGTAGAAAAATATTTCTAAACGTGGTAGAAAAATTCAGTCGTTGACCGTGGTTTTAAATTTTAATAAGCCGCACAAGAAGATACAAAAGGAAACTTTGATGATGAAAGTTTTTGCCGCAGCAACTGGACAAATTCTTTTCATTGTTCTTAAGAACAATAACATTTCAGCTCGTTCTAAGGATCTTGATGTAATATTAAGTTTTTAAGAAACGCATTGAAATTGGAACCGTTTCAAAAATAATGCCACATGCAGCTACGTAATTTCACGTTAAAGGTCGCTGCATGTCACTTTTTTAAGAATGTAAAATCATGCTCATGGACAGCAAGGAAGGCATAGTTTATCCAAAGTAATCCGAATTTCGTTGTTCATTCTACAGGATAATTTTCGTGTTTACGGAGAAAAACTATGAATGAAGTTCACTTAGAACTTGAGGGGTAGGGGATGTGGCTCCTGACCCAATTTGAGGCGAGTTGCAGCATTAATGATTTTCCTAGGCTTACGTTTAGAAGATCGCTTCAAGTCTTGCATCAATCACTACAATTATGAAAAATATAATTTGTCAGCAATAAATTCCTAGACATTTCAGAACATTTTGGCTTACTTAAAAAACGAACATAATTGGCAAAAATATGAAGTATATATTTTCGTTTAAATTTTTACTCTTTAAATTCTTTTGTATGTTTAATTACTATATGTTGTCGAGCTAGTAGTGCTAAAAACAGTAATATCCTACTGTCATAAAGATGGATATAAAAAAACCCCGAGTTTTCTAATATAATAAACTTTTTGTATTAAATGAATAGAAATAATTATGTTTGACCTCTAAGTTTTATATATTTGAAATGCATTTTCATTACATTGAAGGTGCTTGAAGCTTTATTGCAACTACTTGACAATTTCAAAGAAACGAACTTTTCATGCGGTTCTTTATTGATAACGAGCGATTGCGCTACCCCCCTTTTAGCTGTTGACACCAAAATAAAATCAGCTCTTATATCCACTAAGGGCTACTTGTCAAAAAAATTTTGTTTGATTCCGTTCGTTATTTCTTGAGATACAGCAGTCACAATTGACGATAAAAAACGTTCTATAACTCAACCCCCGTTTGAGCTATTGACACCAAAATTGAATCAGCACCTGCTCCTGTTAGGGGCAACATATGGACCAAATTTTGTTTGATTCCGCCAGTTACTTCCTGAGGAATAGCAAGCACGCGTAACTCAAAAAACGTCCCATTGCTCCACCCCCCTTGGAGGAATTCGCGCCAAAAACTAATGGGCACAAGTTCACATAGGGGCACATATGTGTACCAAATTTCGGTCAATTTCATGCGGTAGTTTTTGCTGTAGAGCGGCCCCAAAAAACTGGTCACACACAGACGTGACACACACACATACACACATACATACACACACACATACATACACACACACAGACAGACAGACATTTTCCAAAAATAGTCGAAATGGACTCAGCACACCTCAAAACGTTCGAATCCGTCAAAATTCGAAATTCGAAAATTTGCACGAATCCAATACTTTCTTCTATATATTAGATATAGAAGAAAGTAAAAACATGAAATTAATCTTCTCATGTTTAAAAAGATTAATCTGTTGATACTTTTTTTTAAACATGGAGTCTAAAACCTTCTCTCTATGGCTAATGAAGTACGAAGTGATTAAAAAAAAGCAGCTGCGCTCGTAATCCCCTTATACTTGCTTTAGTTATTTCGGGAAATTTCAATCATTGTGGCTCTTGGTGCGATTTTACCGAATTTGCGAAAGTCGTTTCGGGGTACCTTCGATGATGCTCCCCCATTCTTTCCTTACTTTGTAAAACGATATGATATTAATTTTCGTTGCAGAGATATCGTCGCCAGATGCTGAGATATTTTTGGTCACCATAAAATGGCGCTAAGCAGTTTCATCCGAAATGTTACCAAAATAAGTAATAAAATTTGGTGATTGTTTGAAATTGTGCAAAAAGGAAAATTAATGGAAGTTTTTGTGCTGTTTATGGATTTTCCTAATTTAGTTGCTGGATTATTTAACACAGTAAAAAAAGTCTTTTGAAAATTCTTTGATTGGCGATATTTTGTTTACATGGTGAAAGCTGAGAAACATTATGACGTAGTCTTCGGCTTCAAAAACAGCAACGTTGAAAAAACTGCCAAATGCATCAACTACGGAAATCTTTCTGCAAAAATTTTGGCGATCTGCTGGTTGTTTGGATAATGAGTAAGTGTTCAATCGGCATAAATAATAATAAAAACCATTAATTACATTCAAGTTCCGTTTAAATGGAAAATCATCAGCCAAATCATGTATTATTTGCCAATCTTGTGCAAAAATCTTACTTCAAGATTTGACTTGAGAAAAGCCTTGAACAATCACGAAAAGCAAAGAAAGTCAACAATTCAACAATTGTCGCTATCGACAGGGAGTTGAGATGATACACTAAATACTGTATTGAGTTGAGGAAAGCCTTCGAACATGGATCTAAAAAGCTCATAACTCGTTTTTTATTCTACTTAGAAATTTCGAACAGGTGCCATCTTCAGCAGAAAAATCAGAGCTTTCGATGGACATATAATGTAAATATGTGCAAGTATTTTTTCATCCCAATATTAGAGAATTTATACAAAAATTGTGTTTTATTGCCCCCTAAGGGGGTTTTGCTCCCCATAACGGGACGAAAACTACCCTATGTGTTATTCTGATGCATAAGCTATATTATTGTAAAGTTTCATCAAAATCCGTTCAGTAGTTTTTGCGTGAAAGAGTAACAAACATCCATACATCCATCCATACATCCATACATCC
This sequence comes from Uloborus diversus, assembly GCF_026930045.1. Lineage (NCBI taxonomy): Eukaryota > Metazoa > Arthropoda > Arachnida > Araneae > Uloboridae > Uloborus > Uloborus diversus. Next base: position 236,265,861 of record NC_072731.1, on the reverse strand, counting down.
ATACAGACAAACTTTCGCATATATAATATTAGTAAGATTTTCGCTGTTATATATAGATAAGCCAAAAAAAAAAAAAAATCAAGTACCTCCTAAGCATTCAGAGAGCTAGGACGTAAATGGGTCGATCCATACTAGGTTTATGATAAGTGGGTCCTAATGATTGGTTGAAATTGGGAGTAAAATCGAGTAAAAACTACAATTTAACGAGAACTGATTTCATTCATGATGAAACTAGGGATGAAATCAGGAACGAGGCCTCGGGCTTCGCCTTGTCCTCTGGTAATCGTGATGTATGGATCCTAACTGATAGCAACACCAGGAGTTCCAATTCGATACTTGAGAGACGGGCCATGTATTTATGATCAACTGGGGCAAGATATTGCTGCAAAATTGGCTACGTTGACCCAGGCAAGCCCTGTGTGTTTACAGTGGATTCCTTTTCATGTTGGTTCCATGGTAATGATGCATCTGACCGACTCGCCGTAGAAAGTACTAACCTCTCCACTCCCCCATCATCAGCTTTAAGAGTCTCAGAGGTTTATTACATGTTTATTGACAAAGTAAAATCAACTTGGAGGATTCCTTCTGAACACAATTGGTATGCCACAGAGTATCCTAGATTGTCTTTGCAGAGCGCCCTTTCAAGACTTGCCTAAACACCTAAACTGTCTTAGCTAAGCTAAGGTCTGGCGACATTAGAAGTATGCTGCCGTGCTAAGCACAAATGTGGTATCTGCAGTAGAGCTCAAAATGAGAAATCGACGATTAAAGTTTTACAACTCATTTCTTTGATCTATGACTTAATTAAATGCTCAACTTGCGGTAGTTGTTCCGTAAATAACTTATCTAAAAACCGTATTTTTGTAAATATCTTAATTTAAAATTAATAAATGCAGTTACGACAAATTTTCTTTTCAAAAACTTTTGATATACTAAGCTATTTTCACCGTTAGTGACAATTACTACGCATTTTTAGGGGTATCTGCAAAGATACGACAAAAATAGCTTAGTAAAACGTGCTCAAGGAATCATTATGTAATACTGGAAACATCTGCCTTCTTTGGAGTTAGCTGTTTCGCTTTGTTTTGTTAATACAAATCTAACAGAATCTACCTTCTGAAAGATACCATTTTCAAAACTCCGGACAGTTAAAACTGTAATTCATTACAATTTTTTGTTCTATATATTAAAAGAATGTGTTTTTTATAATGTTTTATTTTCTAGATTCATTTTTACCGAGCATGAAGATAATTTTGACAGCAGACGATACTTAAATAAAAATATTACTGGCCGTAGAATGAAATGCGTTTTTTTTTTTTTTTTTGCATAAAAGAATTAGATATGAATATTTTACATGCATTTCATTTTTAGAATTTACATTTTAAATAAACATTTGAATAGAAAAGCTGAATATTTACTTTAACAATTATGCAAAGTTATATTAATTTTTTTTACTAAGGTATAAAAGTCGTATCTGCAAAAAATACTAAGGAAAAAAGTGGTAACTGCGCAGATACCACTTTAAAGGCTTAGTATTTGTCACTTACGTTCAAATTGCCTTAGCAAACTCCGCAAACTGTGCAGTTACGACTTTTTTCCTAAAGCTTTTTTTAATATTTCGCGTTCACAAATCGCCAAAAAACTTGAGATTTAGGTAAATTGAATTACTAACGACCACCTGGTGACAATAACTCAATTTTCATAAAATGTGCAGATACCACATCTGTGCTTAGCACGGCAGTATGGTCTTCGACCGTTCCACAAGGGCCTTTTCTACCTGCCCTTGCTCAGCTATTGCCTCACCCTCTCATATTATCTCTTGTATCAGTGCCTCCGTGGGGCAACTGTTGGATGAGAATGGGAGTGTTTTTGAATTTTTAGTGCTTGGACTGGGGTCTAGGAGTCTGAACCAAGGTGATCAGCAACAAAACGGATTTAGAGAAAGATCTCGAAGGGTCCTCGGTTAGCGTTGAGGTACATGCTCAGGTGAAACCACATGTTCTGGAAAGCACAAAAACGCAAGGAAAGCCCAAATATATACATATAACCAGGGTCCATACTCTATCCGGATGAAAAAATTCCATGACTTTTCCAAGACTTTTTCATGACTTCATAAAAATTTTCCTGACCTTGTTTTACATGAAGAGAATAGCACTATTTAACGTCAAGCTTGCCATTTTTTGGAAATGAGCATTAGCTATGAAGCTCACTGCTATGTGAATGCCACTACCTCTTAGAAGCTTGTGATGGAAAAGTATAAGTGTACACCTAAAAAACTTAACTATTCTTATTTCTGTACATCATATAAATTTAAGTAAAGTAAAAATACAGTGAATGGAATATAATGATGCTTAAATCCTCATAATTTTTTTGATTAACAGGCAGAATAAAAATGAATGGGATAAAGGTTGGGTGAGTCATAAGTCTCAATAAATTTAATTCAAAGGTTGTCTTTTAGTGTCAACAGTGCATTTAATCATCTACATAACTTGACAGTTTTTTGGTTCTTAAAAATAAAGCTGCATTCTTTAATAAATTCATGTTTCTAAACCAGATATTTATTTATTTATTTAAATAAAAAATTCAGAAGTGAATAAATCTTCTCGTTCAAATGTACTTGTTTGTTTATTTGCACATTTTCAAACGGCATATAATTAATAGGTTCAGGAATTCCAGAACGTAGTGTTTGATTCATGATATTGAACGCAGCAGTGGGTCACATGGATTATTTTTGCGGGCCATATATAGGGCACAAAATCAAGAACGTGCAAGTTTGCAGAATATAAAATATTAGAAGTGTTGAAAACAATGGTAAATTCAAGATGAGTGATGTCCAAGCAGTAAAATCACATTGCAAAAAAAAAAAAAAAAAAAAAAAAAAAAAAAAAAAAAAAAAAAAAAAAAAAAGACGAGCAGCGGTTACAAAAGTGGATGCAATGAGATTTCAAATTCAAATTTGTTTTTGAGATCGTTCTATTTTCCAGTTTTATTAGCTTTTATATGTTCAATACTGTTAAATCACTCTAGGTTTCTAATGCTCTTTTAGCTACTGTTACTTTTTCTCTCGCCAGGACATTTTTCCATGACTTCAAATGAAAATTTCAATTTTCCATGACTTTTCCAGGTCTGAAATTTACTTTTTTTTCCCATGACTTTCCAGGATTTCCATGACCCGTACGAACCCTGTATAACTCATAATACATGCAACGATAACTGTCGTACAATTGACAACAAAGCATTTTCAAGCACCTTTTTAGCCTACTTTCGCAGTAAAAGTCATAGAAAGAAGAAAAAAGTATGAAAGAAGGCTTAATGCATATTTACAATATCGTAAAAAAAGGAAAAAAAAATAAATATCGAAAAATTAAAAATTGGAAAGTAAGGTATTGAGATGGGGAAAAATGTCTGTCGGTCAGTCTGTCCCCCCCCCCCCCCCAATAACCTTTGAGTGAATGGTGCGATTCGAACAAATTTTTTTTTATTCAAAAGATCTTGGCGAGGACACCTCATTCCTATGCTTTACTTTTTGGTTTGAAAAAATTTTTCGTTCAATTTTGAACAGTCCAAAAAAAAAAAAAACTTAACATTAGCGCCTACGGGGAAATTCAAGGCAAATATAAATTCTGAACTTAGAGGCAATTTGGCTTCAAACAAACTTTGTAGGAAAAAGCTTTTGATGAACAACACATGTACCGAAAATATCTTTTTGATTGAAATAATTTTCCATTCAATTTTGAACAGTTCAAATCCCTTAACTTTGACACCTACGGGAAAACTGAATGTCAGTATAGATTCCGAACTTAAGGGCGGATTTACTTTAAACAAATTTTGTTTGTTGGGAATAGCTCTTGACGACCTACTCCCGACTCTGACTTCGAGAAGTTTGGGGCATTTGACTCCAACTCCGAGTCCTGTGCTCGAAAGTTAGTCGAACTCCGACTCCCCGACTTCGACTCTGATTTCGTAAATTTTTCAAAACGTTATACACGGAGGAAAAATGGATCACCTGCAATTGATATCGTTTAGTTCTGGACGGAACTTCTTGTTTCTCTTTCAGGGAGAAGAAAATGTCGCAACGTCGACATTGCAGTTGTCTCACAAAATACGACTTTTAAGGGAGAACTGCGGAAAAGTGATTCATTTTATAGAAGACAGGATAATTGAGAATATTGTAAGTTTGTTTGAAAAAGAAAAGTGACTTCTGACCAGGATACAGCGGACCCCGGTTAAGTGAACCAGTGGTTAATTGAATCAACCACTTTATTAAAACAAATGGTCAAAAACAGATCAAATTCTAACTTTACTGAAATAGCCGCTTTATTGAATCAGCCACTTTAACTGAATCAAAACTCTTTAGAACAAACGTGATTCATGTAAGCGGCGGCCACTGAAATGAAATGAATTCTCAATGAAGCTGAACTTGATCAATCGCCAAATGGGCAATAACGGTCTCAACTATATAAATATACATGCTCTTTCTCAAACCGTATTCTGTTCAACGCTATCGTAGCAAACGAAGTGATTTAATCCTTTGTGCGGAAAATTATTTGATTTAGGATGGCAACAGCCCTTCAACGCTCCCTGGCATGAACTCGAATCAAGAAGAGTGGTAAATATTAGTGCATATTTGGTAAAGTTATACTTTAATTGGTATATCAATTTAGTAATGTCTTGTATAACAATGAAATAATTAGTAACATTTGTTAGTGAACTCGTTAAAGAGTTCAGGTGGGGAGTGTGAAGCGAAACTTGTGTTTTTTTTTTTATTGAATGATTTGTTTCGCTTTCCTTTTATTTTTTGTATTACGTCATTTTAAGCCACTCCCGTTTGAAGTCAGTTGTATATTTGCTTTTGGAAGTGAAAACATCGTCTGTGTTCGTTGAGGCGTATGCCTAACCCTTTATGCTTTGATATGTTTCGATATTAATTAGCTTTAGACTTCATTAATAAACTTATTTTAATTTTCATGGCTTGACTTCATTGCCCAATTGAACCACATTCGTTTTCACCTTTGTCCATCCGAATTCATCTCATCGGAGTTTAACTGCAATTTTGCTGTGAATACTCACACACAAATATTTTTAATACCTTTTGATGTTGTAAAATAAGCAGAAAATGTATTTTATCATGTCATCAAATACAAACATTAATGGATTAAAACAATATCCTTTATGGTCCACTAACAAGACACATTTCAATACACTTTCAGAGAAACTTATTATTTTACTGCCCTTTGAAACAAACCATCCACAACAGAAATTTTACTATGGATATCAAAGATCCTCGAAGATAAGTAACAAATAATGGGGAAAAAATAGAATGTAAATAAAGATGATTCTTATTCCGGACCCGGCATTTTCGGATGAGTGTTAAGAGTTATGGATCATTTTAGAATCACCCTAACGATGGAACGCCCACCATCACTTTTAAAAGTCCACCAATGAAGCGTTCTTAGCCCGCTAGATGGCTCTCGAGTTTTATGATCTCATAAAGAGGAATGTTGCGAGATCGAGGTTTACTATTTTAAATCGTTCCTTTCGCACCGGATATGAGGCAATTATCTAATTAATGGCTATCTTGAATAGTAGAGAGCTAAATTTAAGGGACGATATATATTTCGGAGCGCCACGAGAGCGGAAATATTTTTCTGGGGCTTCTCTTCTCTCCGTAAATTTTGAGGAACATTTAGTTGGGGCATTACGCAACAAATCTTTATTCATTGCTTCCATTACGGGAGCGGTGTTCGAAATCGGTTTAAAGTTCTGAGATAGGTTCCTTGGTAAATGGTGATTATCATTTTTAAGCATTTCGGTTGTGCGTTCGTGATCACCTCCAGAAGTTGAGAAATTTTATGATTCGGTTTGTTCCCAGAAATCGATTTCTGAACGCTGTAACGGGTTTCCAATGTGTGTGTGTAGGGGAGGGGAAGGGGGTGAACTGAACATGATGAAGGGATCATCTTTTCATCTATCCTCCAGTACAGACAAAAATCATGCAGGAAGGAAAAACAAACAGAGCAATAACTTTAAAAAAAAAAAAGCAGACGTTTCCAAAAAATATTATACTCTTATTTCGAGGGTTACGTTACAAGGAACTTCTTTTAAAAAGCAAAAAACTGTAAGTGTATGGATGCAAAGACACCCGAAAACATTTTTCGGACATATTTAATACCTAAAAGAAAAAGAACATAATTTTTCCAAAAGATAGGATGAAACACGTTTCAGTTTTAGCCTTTTATAAGCCAGTCGGGTACTAAAAAGTTTTATATTTAAAATAATTACTTAAATCAATAATTTATTAAATACTTTTCATTTTAGCGGTATTTTTATCATACTTCCAAGCTTATATTTATTTCTATTATTATTACCATTCCAGTTTTTTTACAGCAAACTAAGCTAAAATCCGTACAAGTGGACAAAATATTAGCGAAGAGCAGTACCACGAAAATTTTCCCAATATTGGCAGTTTTAATGTGATTCAATGGTTAACTCTCTAAATATGGCCAAATTGAAACCCGATTTAAAAAAAAAAAGAAAAGACCTCCGCCAAATTCGTCGCCAAGTTGGTGACAAAACTTGGCGATCAAATGCTTGGCGATATATTGCCAAGTGTTCGCCAAATTATAGCACCGCTTGAGTTTACATTGAAATTAACAATGATTTTACCCCCCAAAAGTGTAAAAGACCCCCTTTGGATCATCCGAATGCAACCAAAAGAGAAGCTGCACAACTAGACCCCACTTGGACTCTATGTGCCAAATTTCAACTTTCTAGGACATACCGTTCTTGAGTTATGCGAGATACATACACACATACGTACATACGAGCGTCACGAGAAAACTCGCTGTAATTAACTCGGGGATCGTCAAAATGGATTTCTCAGGTGTCTATACGTTCTTAGGCATGTATCCACGTGTGGTCGGGTTGGAAAAAAAAATCAATATTCATTCGGGGGCGAGGTAAATGGAAATTATGGCCGATTTTTGAGTGAAAATGTTTTCGCGAATACAATACTTCCTTTTTTGTAAAAGGAAGTAAAAAGCAATGCATCCGAAATTGATTAATATTGGGAACGAAAAACGAGTGCACGGCAAAAACCGTTTCAGAAAAACTACGCAAAAAGAACTACGAATGGCCGTAAGCTAATTTAATTAAATCACCAGAAAGAAAATATCTTTGTATCTTTTCATGAGTTCCAATTTGAGTTACTCTCCGCCGAGTTAGTAAATGATGAACAAAAGCAAAACGCTTGCAGATGATTCCTACACTTAACACAATGCTCATCAATAGTAATTATCAGGAAACTAACCACAAAAGCGAATATGATTATGATTTCTCGCTGTCACGTGGATTAATGATACGATCCACGCATTTGCTGCAAGCGAGAACGAATCTTTCGGTAGTACGAATTCTAACACTATTGCAGTGATTTCAAAATATTTGAGAAGCATATGAGTTATTGCTCATGCGATTAATTTAATTTACGTACAGTTGGTATATTTTTTGCGCTTTCCTCAATCTTTGAAAAATGGTGAAGTGAGTGACGTCAGGACATGCTTTCGAATTACGTATTTTTAATGTTACATATAGTGCTGACAAAAAAAAAAAAATGCATCACCCTCGCATTTTTACAACAATGAGATTATGTCAGAAGTTTTGGTCGACCGATTAACGATGAATGTATGTGAAATTCTGCAAAACTTATGAAATAAACATTTAACAGCAGGAATCCGACAATTGTTTACGTAGATCAGGGCTGTTTCCGGGCCAAGGGGCAAACTGCTGATCCCATGCTCATTTTTCCATTTCTGAATCTGCGGGTGAGTTTAGAGAAAAAAAAAAGTTATTTAACCACATGTCAATTTAAGTCTAATGGCAGGATAAAGGTTTTTAAATTGTTACTTACCAGTTTTGCCCTATGGCATACGGAGCAGAATCATCCTGGAAAATGACGTTTGGAACTGAAGTAAAGTGATCCCGGATAATAGGAAGCAATTTCTCCTCCAAAATGCCAATATACACCTGAGCGTTTACTGTTCCGTGCACAAAGTGAAACCCACCAACTTCTTGATCAGAAATACATCCCCAAATAATCTGGGATACGGGATTCTTGACTGTGTGTTGAATGCAGTCGGGATGATATTCCTTTCCTTTGCGGCGAGGGTGATGTAATTTTTTTTCCCCACCACTGTAGCTATATTAAATTGTTGTTAATACTTATTCTGACGTGTTAATCACAAAAGTAGTATATCTGCACATTTTACGAAAATTGAGTTATGGTCACCAGGCGGTTCTTGGTCACATATTTCACGTAAATACAATGTTTTATAATCATTTGTGAATGGAAAATATTTAAAAGAAAATTTTGAGTAAGTGGCATTTGAATCAAATACATGGAGGCGAAAATCTTTAAACGACAATATCTCATTTTAAGCTCAGCTGCTGACACCACTTTTGAGCTTAGCACGGCAGTATTGGTGTGGTAAAATATTTACGTAAACCTTTACACAAATGACGGACATTTTTTACAACACACAACAGATGCTGTAGAATGTCCCCTTTTATCAGAGCACGAACTTATTTTCACTTAACGTCCAATCTACTACATTGCATTTTTTTAACCAAGGGTGCAGAAATTGTTCGACGCTGCGACGTACGTTGTAGATTTTTGAGGATATTTGCAGATTATTTCGTAGCTAAAAAGCCTGAAATTTTTAAAGAAAATAAATGTTAAATTTCAGCGAAGGAAGATGTTAAACCATATATTCTGGGATATAAATCGACAGGTATCATGTACTTGTAGTTTTTAAGTTAAGTATCGTATTATAAGGCATTTCTTGGTTGACGTAGATTTTACGATTAATTCCTAGTCAATTTATCATGCGGATCAATTTTTAACCACCGACACTCAAAGGAAGGGGGTTATAAGTTTGACGTGTTTGTGTATCTGTGTGAATGTGTATCTGTCTGTGGCACTAACGTCTAAACGGATGGACCGATTTTGAAAAAAAAAAAAATGTTCGAAAGGAGAGTTGATCGAGTGTGTTCTTAGCTAGGTTGTGTCTTTGGATGGCTTAACGGAGATATTAATTAAAAATCTCTAAAAGGTTTTTCGCAGTGAAAACTTGTTTAAAAAATTTTAAATTTAATACCAAAACAAAGAGAAAATGAAGACCAAAATGAAGAGACGAGTATTTTTTCCGCGTCTGATTGAATGTGTTTGGAACTTCCATGTTGCATAGAATTCGAATTCTAACTTTTTTTTCTTAAACAGATTTTAATAATGGCTAAGCCTTTATTCACGCGATTGATAACCGAATTCATTGTTGACCGACAAGGAAAAAAAACGCAATGATTTAAAATTTTTATATGTTGCCAGTTTCTATTCAATAGCAAATAAAATATTTGACATTGATTTTTAATAATGCAAGGCTTTTAAAAGGATTTTCAATTTTCCCTCTTAATTCTACAGTTGCGACTCAGGCGGAGTTTTTTAAAATTTTTAATTTTATCGTTACTTGTTACACAGTGATCGTCTTGCAACAATTTTTTAAGAAGCATATTATCTTGCAGACAGTTTCTTAACCTATATATTATCGTGGAGACAGTTTCTTAACCTGCATATTATCTTGCAGACAGATTTTTTAACCTGCGTCGCAGACCGGCAGAAAAAAAAAAAAAATCTGCTGCTGAACTGTTAATTTAACCTGCTGATCCCTTTACCTAAAAATAAGAGAGGTGACTAATAAATAGCAGGTACAATTGATTTTTTCAAATTATTTTTTGTTGATGAATTTCTTTGGACTTCTAAAGCTCAGTCGTAGAGTGATTGGCAAGATTTCAGGTTCTTGATTCTTTCTTAAGACATTCGAAGCTCACACCTGTTTTGTTTTGTATGGTTTTATGCCATCACACAAAACCGTCAAAACTTCCTCTAGCCAGTAACGTAACTAGGGGTTGGCAGGACTGGCTCTCGCCAGGGCGCAGCATCCAGGGAGGGGGGGGGGCGGTGTTTCCACTGAATAAAAAAAAATTTTTTTTTGATCAAATAATTTGAAAAAAAGCTTTAAAATTAAAAAAAAAAACTCGTTAAGAAAAGGAGCTAGAGACGGTATTATATATATATATATATATATATATATATATATATATATATATATATATATATACACAAAAAAAATAACATCTACTGAGAAGGAACATTGGGCATCATTGAAAACAATTCTAAAAAAGAAAATAAGAAAAAAAAATTACAATGCTGCCTCCCATTTGTCAAATTAACTAATCACAATGTTCCAAAAAAAAAAAAAAAAGGTCACAATGACCTCTGGTGACTTTCCATGCAGATGACCCTTGGGGGGGGGGGAGGGCAATAACTTTAGTTCGCCAGGGGCGCTACACCCCATAGTTACGCTACTGACTCTAGTTGGAACAACGTTAACTTATAACATTTCCTTATATTTCAACATTATATCACTTTCTCCGTTTGTGCTAGAGAAGTAAAAAATTGAAGCTCTTGACATGACGGTCCAAATCTTCACAGAAGTTCATAGTTTTCGTACCTACAGTGGCTCCCAAAAGTGTTCGTACACTTTGAAATTTTTTAGTAAAGTCAAAGTAACGCGAAACTGTATTCGAATATGAAGTCCAATATTTTTTCACATCATTGCTATGTCATTCTAGATAAAACCCTGTATTCTTTTAAAAATATTGACGGATCTTCTTTTTGAGTGGGTCAAAAAAACGAAGAGACAGAGAAATAATATGCCACAAAAGTCATCGTACACTCAAATATTTTCGAATAAATTCATTATTAAAACTATCATGTGTCGTTTTTTTTTATTATTTTTGCATTGTGTTGACCCTTAAAAGTCATTTGGCTTTAATATTTTGTTTATGTATTCCTTAATACTGTGCTTATTCCTTTAAAATGGCTGGTATTTGTAAAAAACCACAAACACCATTCGAAATTTGAATTTTTTCCTCACAGTAGCGGTAAATTGGTTTGAAATGTCTCTAAATTAGTTAATTTTTTCCATTCTATATTTAAGTGCTTGATAAAATGCTTTAAAGAAAAGAATTGGACCGAAAGCGAGGTAAGAAAAGTTCAACCGGCAAAATTGACAAAGCGTGATCGGAGATTTACAGTTAAAAAAATTACGAAAAAGACACATTTGAGTGTTGTAAAAGTGTCTGCAGAGTTAAATGAAAATTTTTACATTTCAATTTTAACCTAAAATTGTTCGCCAAGTTCTCTGATTAGCTGGATTAAATGGGACCTCTTCCCGCAGAAATTTTCTTGGCCGTGCGATAAACAGAAAGCTTACGATTTTCGTCGCAAAATCAATGATAAATAAGCTCAAAACGTTTTGAAATTACGTCTTACTTACAGATAAAAATGAATTCAGCATTTTTGGTTAAATTTTTACATAATTGTAAATAGAAGAAAAACATTAAGAACTTAATCTTAAGAACTTAGTTGAACGAGTTAATCAGAACGGTGAAGGCGTTCTTGTGTGAGGGTGCATATCAGCACCTGGACTTGGTAGTTTGGAATTTTTTGCTGAAATAATGAATCATGCTATTCATTTAAATATTTTAAAAACCAATTTTAAACTACTAGTCAAAAATTTGGTTATCCGAAACAACTTTGTTTTTTATCAATACAACGATAAGAAGCGCATGGTTTTCAACGTTTGCGCCTAGTGCCTCAAAAATGGTCCTAAAGTTTAGAAAATATCCCTTCAATCTCCAGATTTGAACTTAATGTAACATATTTAGTGATATCTGGAGGGTAGATTACGAAAATACGGCTTTGAAACGAAAATAGAGCTAGTAACGGTAAGACTCGAAGTGTGGTTGAACACTTACTGAGAAATTACGCCAAAAAAAGAAAAAAAAGAATGAAATCTATTCCCAGACGTTTAAAAGGTATTATTGATACTGCATGATATTCTACTAAATAATAACTTAATAAAAAGTTAGATTGTTCAATAATATATAGACATTTTTTAAAGTGTACGAAGACTTTTGTGAGATAAAATTTCCGGCACTTTTCGGTTTTTGATTTTTAAAAAATTAAGTTTTAATATTTTTTAAAAAAAATTTATGTCGTTTTGTTGAAAATTGATCATAGATCTTATAATTAAATACCTATTCCGAAATATTAATTCTAACCAATGGATAGGGCCCTATTTCATTGAAAATCGTAGGTGTACGAACACTTTTGGGAGCCACTGTATACTTTATTAAGAACTTCTTTCAGTCAAACTTAAACCCAATTGGAAGAAGTACACTCCATCGTATGTTTCTGTAATATTGCATTTCATTGCTCTAAACAAAATTTGCCAAAAAACTCAGAAATCAGGTCAATATCTACATCTTTTTGTATTAGTAATTTGATTACAACTGGCAGAAGTACGTATTAATAAAATCACAATCTTTTCTTTTATCTTTTACTGTTTTTATATACACATCAGTAATCTGGCAAAGTGGGTTAAAAATTGTTTTAAAAAATATTAAAATGCATAAAAATTAGCAACTAAGACGATGTTTTTTCTCTCCTTTTTTAAAAGAGTATTTAGAACTTTTTCTTGTTAAATTAAGGTGTTTCTATTTATTTGCCTTGTAATTTGTTACATCTCTTAAATACGTTTCTACTACTCACCATAAAACAAGGTGTATGCATGATTATTGGAGGACATTTTTGAGTGACAAACTTACTGTCCATAAAAAAATTTCATAATTAAAAAAAAGAAAAGAAAAACAGTAAGGGGGGACATGGAGTAGGGCTATGTGTTTTAGAAGAGGGGGCTGGGGAGGGGGACCAATACTAGAATGATTGGTAAAAAAAAGTCTGAAACTCACTTTTGAAAAGAGAGCGCGTATGCATTTATTTCACTACTTCCATTTTAAAATTTCGTATGCACCGCAAGAAACATTGTTTTTACTACTTTCGCGTGTAGCGAAACATATCAAAATACATTTTCCAGCCCACTTCAACCGAACTCTCCGACACATTGGAAGTAAAATAAATTTCTTTTCCATTTCCCAGTTAAGAAAAGAAAATATTGAAGTAAATCCTATCTTCCCCCAAACTCTCCAAATAAAAACCATGTCGCGCTGAAAATGTATAAGTTTCCCCTGAAACCGTATACTTTAAGAGGCAGCCGCACCTCTAGCAGCAGTTACAGTCAAAGGTAATACATTGCCCACTTAAGATATTTTTCAATGTTTGTCACGTTCTAAGCTTGAAATCGCAACACATGCCAAAACATGATCGATAGCATACTTTTGACCCTTTATACCACTCTAACCTCCCTCTCACCTCCCTTGTACTGTGTATTGATAGTGTACGACGTGCTGCATACAACGATGTAGCAAATGGAATAATACATGCGTCAATCGCCTTACCTACTGGAAGAGAGAGAGAGAAAAAAAAAGTTGGCGGTCAGATCTCCCAAAGAGAGACTGGGTCTGCAGAAAGAAGAACCAAGTCCTATAGAGACGATTGAGTTATAGGCTTAGCACAGTGCTTGTCACCTGCAGTGGAGTACGTGCTTGTTGCGGGGCTGCCAGCTTTGGAGAGTTATCGCATTTTAAAACTTCTGCCTCTTAAATTTCAGCCGAGCTTCTCTTCACACACACTACCATTGCATCGTAAATTAGTAGCCACTAAAGCAGTAATTAATCGCGAAACAAAACTGAAATTATGAGCTTTTGAAATACACTGCTGAAATAATGAGGTTGTTTCCTTCAGTCAAAAGTACTACTTTTAGTAACTGAAATTGATAGAATAAGGAAAAAAAAAAAAAAAACATGGACCAGAAAATACTTTCATTTTCCCAACAGTTATTTTTTAATTAATTTTTTTAAATTTTCGATTTTCCAAACAAGGCTTGGTCTTGATGACGTCACAAATAATGCACTTGGCACATTTTTCTACCGCTTTTCCACGTTATGATAATCAAGAAGAAAAATTAAATATTGCGCTCTATGCTTGCTATCAGCCATATCGTTGCCAATACACGTGAGTAAAGATAGGAATTAAATATTTTTTGCTCTGTAAATGGCATTTCATCATTTGTGATGTCCTCGTCAGAAGCGGAAACAATGAAAGCGCATAGATTAAAGTATTGTTTTAAAAATACTAAACTTAAACAAATTATTTAAAACTGGTCAGATCCTATGTTTTTAAGCATGCTCTTTCAGAAAAAAATACTTTCAAAATTTTGGAAACGACCCCAACATCAGATAGCAAAGTTCTATAAATTTAACTGAGGAAAAAAAAATCACCGCGACTTTTCTACTTAAACATCTTAAAAGTTCCGTTATTCCTCCCCCCCCCCGTCCAAGCGCGTACTTATTACAATTAAACCTGTGTACAACGATACTGTTGGGACCTAAAAAAAATATTGTTATTGACGGGTCATCGTTATAGACAGTTTGGTTATTTATGCTGAAATTTTGCTGGGATGAAGGAAAATATCGCTATAGACAGGTTTATTGTTATAGACAGTATCATTATACACAGGTTTCACTGTATATTCTACTAGCAAACGAAGACGATTCTATCTACAAGCACCTGAACCATAGCTGAAAATACTCCGTTTGTTTCTGTAAAACAAATGAAAGAACATATTATTTTACGAGTGTTAAGAAACACTTTTTGGCTTTGAAAACTTCAGGATATGTATTAATTTATTTTTTGTGAAATGGCGTTACAGTTTTTTCTCGCTACATCGCTATTGCCATACAAGTTGACTATAAATATTCAAAAAGTAGTTTAAAAATTAATTTTAGTTAAAGAGGAAGAGTAATAAGTAATTAAACTTTTAATTCAACTGTACTTCATGTTAATTAATTTTAGTTAAAGTTGATGCAGTTAGACAGGATTTTAAAATACTAAAATATCCAATGGAAAGTTGGATAGATGAAAAAAAAATGGCTTTTCTTTTTGAATATTTTTTAAAAATAAAGTTATGTTTTAAATAAATTCAAATAGAACGGAGAAAAAAATCACATTATCTACCGCGGTACACACGATATCCTATTTTCAATATGTGCCAAAATAACATTGATACTTTTTTAGACGGTTGAATGAAACACGTTCTAGCAAACTCTTTTTCATTAGTAGATCAAAATAAAAAGTGAATCGTACTTTTTTTTTTTTTTTTTTTTGAAGGCTACAAATGTGAACCGGAATATCCGGATATTTGGATTAATAAGGGCCGGATAAACGGGGTTCTACTGTACATAGTGCAACTGTAGGGCGGTGACCCTACTAATCTTTGCTGAAAAAGCACCTCAATTTTTCAACGACTTGTTTTAAATGCTACAGCGAAGGTAGGTTGTTTTTTCTGCCGGAAGAGTACAAATGCAGAGTAAACAATTTGCAGTCACAACACGCGCTTTTTAGAGAGAGCGAAAGAAACCATAATTTCGGAATTTAAATCTTGCTATGTAGAAAAATTTTTTACTTGTTATCAATTCTTCTTTCTGATTTTTCTTCTTTGATTATTTTCAATAGCGGCATTTTCTTAAAAAAAAAAAAAGTCGTAGATAAATAGAGATTTAAATCCTGGTGTTTAGGAAGTTTTTTTTTACACGTTATCAATTCTTCTTTCTATACTTCCTTCTTTGATTAAGTTCATTAGCAGCTTTTTATTTTTTTTAAAGAAAGAGAAAAAAACACAAATAAGTGCATATTACTGCTCTTTTCACTTGTTTTTAGATTTTTTTAACTCAAAGAAAAATAAGAACTTTTTACTTCACGAAGAATAAAAAATTCGGCAACCGATAGATTCATTTACTTGAATAGCGGTGTTTATGCCGGTACCAGGAACAGAAAAAACATTTCTGCAGGGGGAGAGAGGTCAGCTAGTGACCGTGGATTAGAATATTTATTTAAAACACACAGAACAAATTTAGTTTGTTAAAACAAATAATTCTGAGATATTGAGATTTTTGATATGCAAACACTACACTATAATGCCATTCTTTAGAATAGCTATTCGAATTATATACAAAAATGCTTGAAGATTGTATTGCAGACACGGGAAAGAGTAAAATACAGTCGGACCCCGAACCTCTTATGAATTTCGCGACTTAGCGGATTTTTATTTCTTCCCCGACTAAAACGAAGGCAAAAACCCCTATTTGATGAATAATCCCAAACTAACAAATTATTTGAACAGACGGGGTATTTTTTTTTCTTTTTTTTTTTTTGTTAATTTGAGTTACTAAATATTGGATTGTTTCCCAAATGACGTATCCATATCGTCTGAAGCTGAAAAAGAACTTTATTGGAATCTGACATTTTTGTCGGGCGGGGTGGCAACCAATGAATAGCGATTCTGATGCAGAAAGCGATAATGAAACACCCATTAAAACTGTTACTTTTTCAAATACTTTACATGGCCTGGAAACTAAAAACGTATCTAATGCCACATGCAGCAGGCTGTAAATGACTCAGTATTTTCTTCTCTCCATAAAGTCGAAACAGAACTATTTCGAGACAAGTATCAAGGAAATTGTCAAACATCTATTACTCAGTACTTTAAAATTTCAAATTAACTAGTGTGTAATAATTCGTGGAATGATGAACAAAAAATGTACAAATTCTTCTTCTGGATATTTAAGCGTAGTTGCTTATCAGGGCTTTTAGATAAAGTTTATGCAATTTTTTTTTCACACCCCGATGTTACGAATAACCCAGATTTAACGTATAAAAGTTTCGGTTCGGATGAATTCGTTCAATCGGGCTCCGACTGTTACTTCAAATACTGCACAACAATACCCGCAGAAGTTAAAAGGATATTTTCACCTTCAGAAAGGGTACTAGTCCACAAAAAGCGTAACTAATTAGGAGAAAACCTTGAAGGACTCATTTTGATTAATGGCGATAAAGTTAATTAGTACAGATATGTATATTTTCTGTGTAAACAGTTGCTTTAGTATTTATATTTATCGCCTTATCAATAAAATGAAACGATAGAATGATCAAACATATTTGTTGTCAGATATGACAACTTTTCTTTACAGAAGGAAAAAAAAGCGCACATGTTTGCATGTATATTTTACTGATTTTTTAGCGCATATAAACAGGGATCTATTGATGACATTGGATCCTCGTTTCTCTTAAGCTTTTTTTTCGTGCATTGGGAAAAACTTTTGCATTAACAAATACATTTTCAATGACAAACACTTCTCTTCATTTTCAACCACTTGTTGTATCGCGCCTCTATGCAAAGTAAAAGTGCATATTTAAAAATAAAAAGAAATTGCGCACATGTTTGCATGTATATTTCATTATATTTAATGATTTTTTAGCGCATATAAACAGCCTCTATTGATGACCTTAGATCCTCGTTTCTCTTAAACTTTTTTCGTGCATTGCGAAAACGTTTTACATTACCTTTGTAAAACGTACCTTTAGTTTGAAGGGAAAAAAAAAACTTGGCTTCAAACTAAAGATTAATTATGAAGTAAACATCCGTTTTTCTGAATTTTTTTTCCGTCTTGCCTCAAACGATTAATAAAGAATGGGCACTTTTAATTCATCTGAATTTATAAGACATATAATACTTATTTTATATAAAACAATTGAAATATTCCGAATTTCTTTTTCATTTTTTTAAATGTGTAAGAACATTTTCTTAAGATAAGAACGCCTTTCTTATAATAACAAGAAACTATATTTATTGCAAATGCCCATATCGGTTACTTGATGAATACTAAAATAGTTACTTTTTAATGACCCCTGCTATATCGCGGTCTCCCAACAAGCACACAATATTACAGAAGCACCTACTGTAAACACACACTACACATTTATATTAATCTGCAACTCAACTTAAATAGATTTAGAGAACTCCTCTAAAATCAAGTTGACACTTTTTTCGGACATAAGCAAGCAAATACTTTACTTTCCACCCCTCGAAACATTCATCTTTAACAAATGGCGTATGAGCGCTCGTTTCCAAATTTGACAAAAAAAAAAAAAAAAAAAAAAAAAAAAAAAAAACCCTCTTCAAAATCAAAGAAATTCCCCCGAAATAAAAACGATTCGCGTTTGGAGTTCTGCTATTAGACTGAAAATTGTATTCTGTTCGGCATATGCCCCAATAAAGGGAGGCAACCGGCAGTGAAATCAAGCAATAAGAAATTCAAGAGTATTACCGCACGTAGAACTCATGTATAATGTATGAGATCAATGGCCGAACATATCTGATATCTTTTTGAGATTATATTTTTCCGCTCTCTAAATGGAAGCCAGTTTGTAAATGACTCACGGTGGCATTTTATGCGATAGATATTTTACTTTAAGCTGTAGTACAGTGCTTTGTTCGATTGCTTCGTAAAAAAGTAAAGTGGGAATTGTTTGTCTGAGCACCTGATCTTTAATCAGTTTGCCATTCGGGTGCTCCAGCAAGGATTTTATTCCTCTAAAGAAAATGGTGGTTATAGCTGTTCTTAAGTCGCGGAGATAGGGGAAAAGAAAATGACGTAATATTCACGCTTATCTATAGTTGTAATTCTGGGGGATAATAGTATGACACAATGCTGACGAACACATACTATATATAAACAATACGAAGAAATAATTAAATACAAGTAGTAATAGTAAATAGAATAACTCACGTATTAATACATCTTCAAAGAATAAGGGAAAAGAAACAAAAAAAGTGAAAGTAGTAGTAATTAAATATGCGGTCTCTTAAATATTAAAGTAATGCAGAACGATAAATAATAAATAACACTCATATGAATTCGCAACTCCAGAGCTCGAATACACTCCCTTGTGGAGATTAACAATACTAAAGAAAAGGGTAAAACATTCCATTCCACGTCTTTGGGGTAAATTACAGGCTTCAGACAGTTTGTGGTGTAATGTAATTTCAGAAGAATAGAAAAGAAAGCTTCCCACAAACACGATGAATATTTTTAACCGAGATATTTTTAACCTCTTTAGAAGCATATTTCAAGCATTGAGTTGAAAAATACAACTCAAAAGTTTTGTCAAGAGTATGTTCATGCTTTATGTTTTAAATTAAAATTCAGGATCTTGTCAAAAAAAAAAAAGAAACACCGAGGAATTTTTCAAGTATTATATTTTAACGGTTTTTTTAAAAATACAAACGTTAAACATTCAAAATGTAAAAAACAAAATAGTAGCTATCTTCTCTGTAACTCTTTGCAAAATTGTAACTGTTTTTCACGGTTTGGTACTGATGCATATGAAAAGTTAAAAGTGTAGCGGGAGAATAAATGTAGAAGGGTTAAATAACCTTGCTCTTTCCAGATAGGCAGGGTTCGAAAATATCGTGATATTTCCGAAAATATCGAAAGTATCCTATATTTAGATATATATCGAATATTTTGATATCTATACGATATTTTCAATCAGCACAAACTAAATTCTTCAAAATAGTAAATGCATCTTCAAATCACTCTTCTTTTTCTTATATTATAATTGCAATATGTAGACTTTAAATTAATGATTCTTTCATTATTTGTATCTAATATTTCATTTTACATTTCTATTAATTTTGATATAGTTAATTTAGCATTAGCTGTTTTACTCATTTTTCTTCCGTTAGCTAGTTTTACACAGTTCTAATATGAT
This sequence comes from Uloborus diversus, assembly GCF_026930045.1. Classification (NCBI taxonomy): domain Eukaryota; kingdom Metazoa; phylum Arthropoda; class Arachnida; order Araneae; family Uloboridae; genus Uloborus; species Uloborus diversus. The sequence goes on along the minus strand of NC_072731.1, from coordinate 236,246,234 downwards.
TGAGAAATAAAAAATATGTATTAGTTGGTGCACAGTCATAGGCCATTTTCTTTTTTTCTGACCAATGTTTAATATTAAATTAAGCACTTTTAATCAGAATTAAAATTGTTACATTACTAATAATTTTACGAATATAAAATAAAAACGGAATACTATATTACTTTGTCATAATAATGGTGTATTAATACATATTAAAAATATGTAGTACATAACTTTTTGGTTATTTTCAAAAATAAATGAACAATATTACTATGATTACTATAATTTTTATATTGAAAATACCGTGGTTGAAAAAATAAATATCGAAAATACCAAAATATCATGATATTTTCAAAATAAATATCAGATATATATCGTGATATATATCATGATATACATCGACTGATATCTATCGGCGAACCCTGCAGATAGGGATAGATTACTTTTAAAAAACGAAACAAGGTAATAATATAATTTTTTCCCCTTTTCCTCCTAATTTACAGCACCAATACTCGATCATCCGTATTTTCTGATTCACGCAAGTAATTCAGAATTTAATGAATAGGCACACTATATCTAATTACTGACAACAAGCAAATTGTTACATACAATTGATACTCATAATCACTTACTTGTCTCATAGAATTAAAGTTTAAAACAAATTGTTTTCAAACATAACATGTTCCACATACCTGAAAAAAAAAATTAAAAAATTAAACACCCGATAAGGGTACAAAATTGGGAAATTAAAACACTAAACATAGGCAAGAACTAAAAATCAAAGAAAAAAAAAAGTTCTTGAGAAGAAAGCATACATTGAGAAAAATGAAGTCTTCAAAAATGAGTACATTCATGCTATCAAATTCTCTTGAAACCTTTTGCTTCAAATATGACTCCCCACGTTTTCAAATAGTGTGCTGAATTATTTCATACTCAAAAATGAGTACATAATACTCAGTTTTGAAATAAGTACATATACAAAAATGAGCAAAATACCTCAAAAATGAGCACACATGTTGATTTGAGTATTTGGTGAGTATTTGCATGTTTCAAATTTGAATACTACGTAGTCGGAGCCATTTTGACTCGCGATATGTTAAAATTTGAGTACTTCTTCGTCATTTTTGAAATTGTTGCTTTTAAAGTGTACAAATATACATACGTTAATTCAGTTATTTCACGTGACTCACTTTTTCAAATCATGAAGACAATAGTAGATTAATTGACATTTATTTGGGCGAAGAGAGATCAAGGAGCAATCTTGATCGCTCCGAAAGACGTGTGTATTCAATACTCATGCACTTGTGTTAGAAAACTTTTAAATTTCTAATATTTTATGAATTTTAGAAGTCTTTACGGTTTTTTCTGACATCAACTCTAATTATTTTTGCAACAATTCTGATCAACGAAGAGCGCTGTAACTCTATCCGTTCAAAATTTAAACAGAGCGACCAACAACATGTATAACAAAAGGAGAAAACCAAACTTTCAACAAATAATTGCAAACACCTAGGAGTAATAAAATGAAATATAACATTGTTGGAAATTGTGAATCCAAAAACAAATAGTTTATAAGATAGTTACCCGCTAAGTACCTATTAAGTTGGGCAGAAATAAGTTTTCTGACGAGTGAAATGAAGCCAGAGAACGATTTCTGCAGTGCTCTGAACCCCGGCAGGAAAGACAGTTTTACAGAGATTTTGGATACAGCTCGGCATGGTTGAATGAAACACACGTTTTTGTTTATTCTAGGGCAACATAGAAAATTTTGAGGGTTGAAGTGGGCGAACAACATTTCATTTGAAATGGTATAATCCAATGTACCTGCATTATTTTTTTATTTTGAAATTAAGCGCTCAGTGGTGGTTTTTGAAAAAGAGATACGGGTTAACCGTACTCGTAGTGTTCGGCAAAAAGGCTTAAAAGGAAATATGCTATCGAATAAAAAATGTTTTAAGGTAGGCGAACAACACTAAATTTTTTTTTTCTTCAATATTCATTGCACCTTTCTAAAACTTTACAAAATTATTAAATGTGACATAAATAACACATTTTAACTACTTATTTGTTGAGAAAAAAGTTGTATAGCTTTTTTTTAAATAAAAAAGTCGTATTTTTAGCCATAAACTACCAGTTTCTTAACAGTTCCAGTGCGTCCACTTTTTCATAATTTTTGAAACTTTTTGTGTCTATCTCTTCGTTAGATACCAGAGAGTGATATGGCCCTCCAACTCGAATATATTTAACTCAAAACAGGTTTTATAGGTCAAAAAATTGGTCGAAAAATTGGTTTGACAAATTTTTCGAAAAATATGCTTTTTGCCCCGTAAGTTTAATTGAACATTTTTTCAAAACCACATATTGCATGTACATTAACTTTTCAAGGCTTATATCACAATAGTATGCTCAATGATCCCTTTCACAAAGTTTCAAAGGCGATAGCATTTTCACTAGAGCTGTTGGCAATAAAGAAAACTTTGAAATCGTGGTTATGAGAAAATCAAGAAAGAGAAAGTAAATTTCAATTATAATTGAAGTTTAGTAAATTTCTTCTAGTTTTCCCAATAATTTACCGATTTGAAAAACAATTGCGGATTTAGAAAGATGAGCTCTGGGGCTTTCCAAATATGTCAAAGTCTCAAAAATGTTTTTTTTTAGTTTTTTTTCTCGAAAATTAGGGTTGTTTGCCTACCTTAATCAGTTTTTTAACTTCCCGTCCGCGAGTCGTCGGTTGGAGACCCCTGGGTTAAAGTGCAACCAAATATCGTTATATAGCAGAAACTACACTGGGTTTGAGAGTTGATTTTTTGAGCAATATTTGGCGACAAACTCTTCAGTGTTAGTTTTCCACAACATTTAGAACTACACAGAACGGTATCTGCCCTGATCGCCAAACGGCACTGATCGCCAAATGTGAAATAATGGTGTGAACTGATATACTCATGTTCATTATCAAACCACTTTTCCTTACTTCTTTTTCAGCGAATGAAAAAGTTTCATCTTTTGTCTATTGGAGTTCATCTGATCAGAGACAGACGAAAGTACATTATATACAGACGAAACAGGTGAGCGTTTTTCATTGAAAATATGCGCTTTATTTATTTAGGACTTAGTCATCTGACTAACAGTTACGGTAAAAGCATAATTTTTTACGAAATTTTGATTTTAAAAAATTCTCTTATATTACTGAGTATGACATACGATGAAAAACGATTCAGGAAAAAAGTAATTCTGAAGTCTGAAACAAAATTTAAGTTTAGTATCAGCTTTCCTTTCATAATATAAAATTGAAAACCCTTTCAAAATATTTCCTTCATCATATTATTTATTCTAAACGAGTTTGGAGTTTCGTACTATCGGCTTATTTTTACAGCCAACAAAAATCAGAAAATAAATAAAATTGGAAATATTGTTCGTCTAGAATTTTTCTAAGAGTTTAAGACGCCCGTATACATTACCTCATACTATATTACTTCGAAATAGCCAGTTTATTTTTCGAACGAGCAAAAAAAATTCATAATTTTCATCAAAAGAGGAAAATTGATTGGATATACATCAATCAAACGATGCACGCTTGATTGGCTTAGGACAAAAGTTGATCTTTTATATTCGTGCTCTAGTATCATTTGGAAAAGTACACGAAGGAAAATTTATCATTAAGATGAAACAATAGTAGAAGTATGGATATATTTTATTCAAACGGAAACAATTTTAATTTCTTGGTTTGATGATCACAAAGATTTGATTTTTTTAGGAATTGAAAAGTTTCTTTTTCATAAAAATCAATTACGTACATCATTAAAATGAGATCGATTTGTGATCAAATATATATTACTTGGATTACATCAAAAGTGAATAAATTTTGTTCGAAACAAACCTAAAAGTAGAAAAATTGTTACAACAGTATAAGATTCAGTAAAAATACATTGTAACAAATGATGTGTTTACTTATGTGCTTAATTTATTGTAATATTGCTAAATTTAACGTTAACTCTATTTTGTTTTTCGTTCAAAATTGCACTACGTTTTGAGAAGTTATTTACCCTGATTAGCATACAGTTAACACAGGAGTCTATGGGCTTAGGGAGAAATTCGTGAAAAATCGTAGAGTAAGCATCATTTTGGCGCCAAGCTCGGTGTAAACTTTGGCAATTTTCAAACCTTATACATAACTCAGACGTTTAGGATTGAATTTCATGAATTTTGAAAGGTGTTTTTGTTTTATAAGTTGTTCTTCTTAGTGAAACTCTTTTTCTCTAGAATGTAATTTGGAACCACCAGCTCAAACAGGTAAAAAAAAAAAAAAAATGAATTCTGAAATTTTGAATTCAAATTATGTTTTTCGCAATCACGAACTGAGACAGGACCCTACTCATTGGAGTTATTGTTTCTAGAAACGGCTCCTGTCCCCCCCAAGTCTGCCTCTCCTCCTGGGCGGTTACTTGTGCATAGTTGTGTGTGTGCGTAGACCTGTGTGTATGCATGTAGGTGTGTATGAGTGTATGTGTGTGAAGTCGTGTGTGTGAACGTGCGTGTGTGTAGGACATGGACGCCTCCGACCAGGAGAAGCGGATAGCTCAAAACCGGAGCAGCCGCGCCGCCAGCAGAGGACGGTGGGCGGTGGTGCTGCAAAGGCTTCTGGTCCAAGTTGAAAAAGGCACGGACACCAAAAACGGTCAAATGAGAACAATAAGCAATCGTGATTGCTCAAAAAAAAAAAAAAAAAAAAAAAAAAAAAAAAAAAAAAAAAAAAAAAAAACTCGAGAACTACCCGGTCGATTTTGTTGAAATTTTCACAATTTGTTTCTTTAATACCAGAAAAGGTTTGCAGATCGGTTCGAAAAAAATCCGATGAATAAGTAGTTATTTTTTTATTTCAATTTAGGTCAAATTTCCAAATAAATTCCTGAATATGGGGGTGAAAAATTACTTGCACATATATTAGTATTACATATCGTTTGAAATGGTAGAATTTTCCGCGTTTTACACAATTTGTTTCAATGCTCTAACTTAATTACGATGGAAGTTATTCGTGTTTTTAGCTCAAATTATTTTAGACTTAGCTGAAATCTAGGTACTGCTTTCTTCATTAAATCTATCAATAAAAAGTGACGGAACTGTCCCACAGTTTTCTTTTTGACACCCTAAAAAAAAGCAACATTTTTTACTCCAGATCTGACTTGACCATTGGTCGAAGAACCAAGATTCTATCTTCAAAGAAAAAAAAGTTACAAGCCTTTTTAAAACACATTCGAAAAATCTCGTCTGCATTCAATCTGTTAACCATTTTATTTTAGAGTTTGCACGATTACGCTTTTTGAATCCAATGTTTCTCTCCATCTTTCTCATTTCAAATTTCTTGAAGTTATTTTATTTTGTGTTTCTATGGTTACGCTTTTTAAATCCATCTTTCTCACTTTAATTTCTTAAAAATATCTTCTGTCGTCATTTTTTTGGAAGGGAAACTTTGCATGATGTTTTTTTTCTTTCTTTTGTTTAAGTTTGATTGTTGAATACACGTCTCTTGACACAACTTTTAGTTTCAAAGTAGATCGGACCAAGCCGGGCAACGCAGCTAGTTTGGATAATAAATTATAAAATTAATTTTCCATTGACGCCAAGTGCAAGCAAATATTTTCCTACCGTTTAATGATGTTTACCAAGTAAACACTGAAACAATTGTGCGCAAATTGCCCTCCTTCAGTGCTGCTACTGCAAAAGAAGCGATAAGCTGAGCAAACTATCCAGGTCCCCGTGGAGGTCCCAACCGACAACTAATTTCTCCTATTTGTCGAGAAAAGCGAACTTAAACTTAACATAAGCGCGAACGTGATTTTAATGCATCTGTCTCGGCCGATTAAGGCTGCAACTGTCACTCAGCGTCTTTGGCGACTCTCCTCACATGCCAACCAGTCGACGTGGCAACCCTGTCCGCTGACACGAACATTCCTTAAGTCCTGCGAAGTGTTGTCGCCCCAACGTTAGGACACTCGCTACACACACACACACAGACAGACAGACAGACATGCCCATCCATTATGCATAGAGCAGGCGAAATGTTCTCCTGAAAGTCAAACGGCAAGGAGCGATATGGAATAGAATCACTATTACTTGACTCCGCTTGCCTCCCAAAGGGTGCTCCCCACTTCAAAGAGCCGAACTCGATTCCCTGCAGAGGACTGCTCTCTTCCTTAAACCGGAAGTTATTCTCCCTCACTTTCCCTTCCGAAAAGAAGTCTTAATTCTTTACTTGACGGCGCGCTGGGAGAAAATCTTAAACTTGTCAAATGTACAACAGGTTTAAAGCAGGGCGAAAAGAAGGAGGTGGGTGTGCGGCAGCGTTCGTTGATTTAAATCAAGTGATTATAAAAAAAAAAATGATTTAAAACAAGTGATTCTTTTTTAAATCATTGGTTTAAATCAAGTGATTTAAAAAAAAAGAAAATCAGTGATTAAAATCAGTTGATTTTATTTTTATAAAATAATTTTGCATTTTTAGAATGTATCGCTCTAAATTTAACTACACTGCATTATACTATCTTAAATTCAACAGGCAAAACTGCATAGATCCCTCTTTCTGTGTTTAAAGATTTTCACTCCTGCAATATTGCTTTTACTCCAAAATTACAGTTTAGAAAAAAATAAAAATTCAATTTTTCTTCTACACCATGACTAATATAATTAAGAAAAGCAATTGTTCAACATATTATTTACACTAAAAATTTACATGATAATGGAAACCTTTATCTTCAAGATGTGATTTTGTTTCATGCTTTGCTTATGTAAACATTATGACGTATTTATAAATCTTAAAAATGTATTGAATATTTAAAATTAAGAGAACTAATCTTAATTTTAAAAGTAAACTGCATCGATTCATGTATTGTATAAAAAATATTATGCTTATAAATGTAAAGTAATTAATATCTACAAATTTTCGAAGATTCATTAAAAAAAAATTATTTAAATTAAAAAAATACGACATTTTTGATTAAAAAAAATAAAATTAAAAAAATCACTAACCTTGATATGCGGAGAACGATTATCATTTATGGACACAGAAAGAAGCTTCAGACACTTCCATAAATTAAAAATTGCAATTTGCTGTTGTAACCCTTTTGAGAATCATGGGACAAACACGTTCCCGAAATTCAAAACTAATTTTATAAATTACCGAATGCAAATGAAGGTCTCGGGGCGGAAATTTGACAAGCCACATAGAGTGACTTTTCGATCAAAATTTTTGTTTCTCATAACTAAAATTGAAATAAACATGACAATGGATTATGTCATTTAGAGAAAAAGATACCTGTATTTAGTATTGCAGCATATAGAATGTATAATACCTTTGAAAAATTCTATAACTATTTTTTATAAGTTGAAAATTGGCCTCCTGAAAATTCACATCACGTGGCTTATCACATTCTTGCATTGAGCCCTTCAAATAATTTATGGAATATATTTTTTTGCGTGTAATCAAGGTATGAGAATTATTAGCATAAAAGAAATTAAAAAAAATATATATATATATTATTATTGCTTACATGGGTGCCCATCCCCCCCCCCCCCCAAGTTCAATGGCGCAAATTCCCCTCCAAAAATTTTCTCAACCCTCTTTCTCTTTTTATTTTTAATTTTTAGTTCTTTTTATTTTATTTATTTTTTAAATATTTTTTAATTTTTTTTTAAAATATTTTTATTTATTTATTTATTTTTAATTATTATTAATATTTTATTAGAAAAGTTCAGGGGTACACTAATAACACACACGCCAACTAAATAAATAAATGAAATAAAATATAAACAGAATAAAATAAAATAAAAAATAATTTGACTTAAAAATAAATCGATAAATAAATTTAAAATAATAAATAAAAAAAAATTTACCCCCCCCCAAAAAAATGGCGCAACTTGCGCCTTAATCCCCCTTGTGGGCACCCCTGATTGCTTAAAAAATAACTTGTTGTTGTCGTATCCCATTGAGGCGATAATTTTAGTATGGGTGACAATCACGGTTGGGTTTTAGACAGTCCAAAACTGGTTTAGGACAGGACAGGTGGTTTTTACAGTTCAAAACTGTCTTAAACTGTACAAACTATGCTAAAACTAAAGGGGTACAATCTAATCAATTCGTATTTACTGCAATATTCGTAATGCATAAATATAAATATTAATGAGGTTTTATTAATTAGCATTTGATAATATTTTTCTCCAAAATGTTCATTAAAAAAATATTTAAAAAAAAATTGCCAATAACTCTATTGCACAAAAACTTCCTTATGTAACAGTTGATAGAGTTATGAAAGGAAATTCATGACACTAGCATGACAACTGTTTCAGCTCCATTTATAACTCAAAGGAATGTTACTAATTTTACAATATTTAGGCGCAGAAAAAAAGCTTGATTTTTTAAATGGTTTCTGCAATTAAGTTTTACATGATGTTTTAATAAAAAATATTTATTAAATAATAGATTAAAGAACAAGAAATTGATGATTAAATATTTATATTTAAAAATTTGTGCTCTTCTTTTTTTTAGTTCATATTTTTCATATAATATATTCTGTAACTCAAAAAATTGTAATTTATTGTTCTTAAGTAAATTATTGCACTATATTTTAAACGCTTTCTTTTGCCCACATGGATAAATGCCAAGAAATTTGGTTTATGGAAGAAAAAAAAAAAAAAACTCATGGATACAGATTAAAAATTTTAATGAAGAATTTAATTGCTAAGTAACTAGATTAAAATCAGCTGTAAATACGTTACATATATATTTACACTTGAATGTTCACATTAAATAAAAACATTAAATACTCAAATATATATATCTATAGACATAATTTTGACACATTTGTATTCCGTTTTTGATATTTTCTCACAAAATATAGTTTCTCAGACACTAGTTTTGAACACTTTCGAACAGTTTTCGACACAAGGGTTTTAATTAGGACGGTCAAAACCTTGTCAACCCTGCTTTCATTTGCGCACATGCATAAACATAGGGAAATTTGGTTTGGTTAATTATCAAAATAAATAAATAAATAAATAAATAAACTCACGCATACAAATTGAAATTTTAATAAAGAATTCAACTTGTATTTTGTCACAAAATATAGTTTCTCAAACAATAGTTTTGGACACTTTCGGACAGTTTTCGACACAAGGGTTTTGAACAGGACGGTCAAAACCTTGCCAACCCTGCTTTCATTGCACTCATGCATAAACATAGGAAAATTTGGTTACTATTTATGTAAAAAAAATCAACTTATGCATATACAAATTGAAATTTTGATAGAAAATTCAACGTTTTGTTGAGTGTGATACCGTTTTTACCTGATTAAGTGCAGCAGATCACTTACTCTCAAAATCGCAGCTTAGTTAAGATTTCCTCTTTTTTTTAATATAAATTTTTAAAAAAAACATTTCAAGCTGGTTTTCACCGAAAAGAAGCATTAAGCATATTTAGGTACAATGTGATGACAGATTCAAACTGAATTAACAGTTGAAAGTTCTAATTGAATGCATTAATGAAATATGCTAGCAAGAAATATGTAAATTCCTTCGATTGGTGGGAACGTATTGGCAGTCTACCTTTATTCCTATAACTGAGATGTACATGCCATTACAGCTTCTAAATATTTCCAGGGTCATTTTTTACTCTTAGAAAATATCACATAGCTCGTTAAATACAGTTTATTTAGTTGTACTTTTTAAGAAAACCAAAACTGTAAAATACAAAAGAAAAAAATCCGAAAAGTAAATAAAATGAAATATGCTATTGAGTAATAATACAAATTATATTATATTATGTAGTTATTCCAGCATAAGAAAAATGTAAGCCGAACTTCTATAGTTATACAAACAAAAAAAGAAAGAAAAATTTCAAGTAAAAATACTAACATGTGACCCATTTTAATGCATTCAGGTATCAACTTTTCAATCACGTGATTCTGATGCGAAATTCGAAGAAAATGTTCCACGTTCATCATCTTCAAACATAGTAGAAAATGAGCTTTTATCCTTTATAAAACTTCAAAGAAAGAAAATAAATGCAAAATGGCGTCTAAATTATATTTCTGGCTCTCCTTTTTATATCACGCAGTTCTCAATAGAAAAGACTGAAAATAGAAAAATCTGTGCTTTATTTATTTACAGCAGAACATGAGAGAATAAAGTCAGATTTCGAAAAGGTACATCAAAGACGACTTGTTTTATCCCATAAATTGCATTTGTTAGGATTTCAGAATTTTTTGATTCGATTCCCAAAAATGTACATATTTTGAGCTAGAACAAAATGGCTTAAAATGCAGCTCTGTAGCATAGTTTGAAGTCTGAAACAGAACAAACGCCAAGGACAAGATAGCATAGCGAAATCAAACAGCTTTATATATATATATATATATATATATATATATATATATATATATATATATATATATATATATATATATATATATATATATATATATATTTCATGTCTTACATGGACCGTAATTAACAAGTTTTTCTCCCAGGTACATAATTTTGCGAAGAGTTTTTAGTTTTTAAAAAGTTACTTTTTAATTTTATTTCTTTCTTTTCTTCTTTCGGTTCAAAATGTCAAAAAGTAATCATGTTGGCCTCAAAGTTCGAATCATCATGTTCAATCGTCCAACCATCTTGAATTTAGACCATCTCTGGGAAATTTGACTATCATCAATAGTGGTGCCCAACTTTTTTTTACCCGAGAGTCGCAATATATCTTAAGATAGATCTCGCCAAACCGACGATGGAACTATAATTAATCGTCCGGCAATCTTAAATGTGCACTCTCCTTGGGAAGATTGACTCTCATCGATAGTAGTGTTACCCCCCCTCCCCCCCCCCAGAGAGTCACTTCCTGTACTAAAATGAATCTTGAGGGCCAGAAAGAACGCATATAAAATTTAAATATGTTAATTATCTTCTAGGTAAAATGAGGAAACACAGATAAGAAAGAAAAATTACCAACAAAGAATACTTTTTATTTTTCATTGCTGCATGCTTATCTTATCAATACAAAGTTTCCATCTGCCGTCCAAAAACCAATTCCTGATCATTTGACTTCAAATTTGCAACAATCATTTTTAATACCGAATGAAATTTTCACTTGTTTTGGAAGTTTCCAGAACACAGTTTTCGCTTCGTAATACTTAATAAAACAACGGGTCCATGGATCAACTTTGCGCATCACATACGGTCCGAAGTTGGTCTAAACTCTTGAAAGGAGCATACACTGCAGTTCAAGAAAGAAAAGGAACACTTGACTTAAGACGAGACGAGTGCATACATTTCACAGCCGGTATGGAATAAATAAATGTAAATTAATAATAGTATATATCAGAAAAGCACTGGTAAATTTTTCCAGTACTGGAATTCCAGTAAGAAAAACTGAATCTTGTCAAGTAAACAACTAAGGGGTGCCTTAGCCCCTTTCCAGAAAAGTTGGTTATAAACCATATAGCCAATTTCAGCTATAATTTTTTCTCCCCATCCACAAAATAATTCCGATTGTGCCACTGAGTCGATGACAAGGTTCTAAGTCTAGGATATGCGCAGTAAAAAGTGGTTTTAGAGGTGTAAAACTGATTATTTATTTCAAAGGAGAACAATTTTAGTCTTCAATTCTTATTTGAGAATGCTGTATAAATTTCTTTAAAAGTTGTGTATAAAGAAATATAAATTATTTAATGCTAACAGTTTATATGAAAGTAAATGCGAAATTTTAGTTAGAACATATTTTATGTGAAAGGATAATTTAATTAACTGTCGATTAACCGGCCTTTGTATAACCGATGCTCACTTTAACACCGGCAGTATTTAATTTAAGCTCTTAGTGATGAAGCTGCCTCTTATTAATGCGTTGTCGATTCATTGAAATGCACCAATAAAACGCCAATTTTTATATGAAATCTGAGTCAACACATGCAGACAAAAATTGAACAGGAATATCTTTACTAAGTGCAGAAAAGCAGATACAGCAAAACCTCTAAGTTTGACCCTTCTTGTAGGTTGACCACTTTTGAAAGGGACAGAATTAGTCCTATATCATGTATATAAACATCTATGAGTTGACCACCTGTCTAAGTTGAGCACTAAAATACTGCACCGCAAGTGGTCAACATGCACAAGTTTCACTGTATTATACGTTTTGTAAAACCATTGTGCTCAATGTGCTCTCAAATTGTATTTTTAGTGAAAGTTCTGGCAATTACATTAGTTTTATTAAAAGTACAAGGTTTTTATAGTTGATTACTTTTACGGCTATATGTATAAAATATTTACAACGTCAAAAAGACGTTTCAAATTATACTATTAAATGTATGATAGGAAAACTATTGTAAATAATACACTCACAATAATAGTTGCCTAGGAATAACTTCTTATTTAGGCCTTATTCTACCTATACGGGAATGGAATAAAATCCGGCTCTATGATGCAAAGCTATACGTATGTTTTCCAACTATGCTCCAAAGTGGATTTTAAAATTGAAAATACATTTCAAAAATATCTTAAAACCAATTTCCTTTAAATGCTGAGCTACTACTGGTTTATCTAAGCACTTACTCCGAATTTGCATTTCTGCATGTTTTTGAAACTAAGCAGCTTAAGGAAAAGCATGAGGCGAAGCACAAGAAACTAAATTACAAAACCCGGCCGTTCTACTGTCTTCCAGGCCGAACAAGCTGGTAATCCCCCTTCCTTCGTAAATACTTTATTTTGTTATCAAAGAACCAAGAAGTCTAGGATGGGGGGGGGGGGATGCTTCCTCAAAAATGAGTCGACAAGAATATTTTCTTGATTGAAAAATACTGCATCATCTTGGAGTTTAAATAGGATGCAAAGGCGACTCAATCCAATTTTTCGTATCCTTTCTCGCTGAGCGTAAAGAAGTTGGGTTTTAGGTGCAGAATAATGTTTAAAACGCGAAGCATTATGGAGTAGAATTAAACCTCGATTAGGTCTATAATGAGAAAGGAAATTACACGTTTGAAGTATTGTTTTCATCTGTAAACGATTGTGAAGTTCTAAATGAAATGAATGTAAAAAAAAAAAAAAACATTTATGCATAATAATAACATAATATTGCAAGACCAAAAAAAAAAAATGACACACACACATTCCCCCCCACCCCAAAAAAAATGTTGAAACAAAAATATAAATGAATTATAAATAATATTGTACACAAAGGGTTAAAAATCCGAAGAAAATGAATTTCTCCATTAAAAATATTTTTGTTCAAATCGAAAAACCGACCGAGAGATATTTCCCCATACTTAAACCTTATACATACAGTATTTTTTTTTTTTTTTGTTTTTTTTAACACTAATAGAATTACATTATTTAGTTTCGACTTCTTGTTTTCAACGACATTTTAAAGACTTTATTTCGTGATTTGCAATTTAGTCCTTTTAAAACTGTATTTTATTAGCATCCAATCTCAAGCCAAAAAGAAATAAATTTCATGTGTGACAATAGCTAAATTGAAACTAAAAATAACAGATGGAATGGTACAGAAAACCGAGAGTTAGGGGGGAAAAAAGAAAAGGAAAAATTGGAGGTTTACTTTATGATTTTACAAGAGAGCAAACCCAAATGTATTTTACCTACGTTTGGGAAAATTAACGTAAATTCATTCACAAAGATATAATAAGTAACAGAATTTTAAGGTGTCACAGTACCTTTCAAATATTTTTGTAAAATTTAAGTAAATTTTATACTTCTTTGAAACTATAACATGCATACTTATTTCTTAATCAATAATTTATTTTCAAAATTTAAAAATATTGCCTACTTTGTTAAAAAATTCAAAAAAAAAAATGAAGAAAATTTCAATTTTTTCAAATCCCTAAGGTTTTTTTATTTTTGAACTAATTAATTTTTTTTTTGTTAAACGATCACTATAATCATCTCTAAAAATCTGTGCATTCATTTGCTTATGAGTTTATTAGAAAATTTTCTGTGATTATTTATGTAAAAAATCAAAGTTTTTTTTAAAAAAAAATTGGTTTTTAAAAGTTTAACATGCTCAAAACATTTGAGTAATTAATAAAATGCTTATCCAATGCACAGTTTTGTCAGATATGCTATCCCAATTGCAAAAAGTATTACTTTAAAGATGTATCTTTAATAGAAAAAAATCCTTAGGGATTCTAATGACATGAAAACACAAAAATACCATCATCGAGAAAAAGCAGTTTAAAGTTTTTCTTTTGCATAAGAACACATAGCGAGCATGGCCTAAAACCACTCATAACTTTTTAAATATTTGAACTAAAGCAATGAAACTTTTTCCCTGTGTTCAGAATAGTTTTTAGTTTTGAAATAAGCAATAAAACTTTTTTTTTTGATCGTTTCATCATTTTTGAGGTACTGAAACCCCTTAACAATTATTAAGTTACATGTCATTTATATCTGATGGTCAATTATGAAGCAGTGTAACACGTATGTAATATTTTTAATTATATATAATTTATCGTCATTTTAAATTTATGTCAACCTTTCTCTTCATTTCTCGTGCTTCTTCATTCGAAATAGAAGAGGGAGGGGTAGAAAATGCAAGCATTTAGAGTAGATAATTATAACACTCATACATAAGATGTAATGCAAAATAATAAAGGAGAAAGATTACGCTGCAAGGACGTATTTTCAAAAGTAAGTCACAATTTAAAATTTTTTTGCTCAAAAGACGTGAAAATAAGCTTTAGATTCGGAAAGAATTTCCCAGCAGAAACATTCCTTTCCTATTTAATAAAACGCACTTTAACTTTTAACTATTTAATTTTTTTCAGAAAGAATTTGCGCTTCATTGCTTTGTAAGTAAAAACGTGGGCAGTAATAAGTGGGAATTAAATTCTAGCATACACGTTTAAATGCATTTAGATTAAGAAACACGCCTACGTTTTTGTATTCAGAGAGATTAATGTATTAGTACTCGCAAAAAAGTATAAAAAAAAAGAATAGTTTGTTCAGTATAGAGCAATTTTTAAAGTTAGTTTCATTTTTCAGAACACTAATTATCAAGTAATTACTGTTATAGTATTTTAATTTTTTATTAAAAAAAACATTTTTCTTTTCAGTGCACTTTTTTATATATTCAGTAAAAACGTGGTCTAATAAACGTTGCCAATGATTATAGCCAAATAATGCAATAAATCACCACGTGATGAAATAAATAATTGGTAAAAGTATTTAAAACATTTCACTATTCCCTTTTCTAGTTACACAATGAATTTAGAATTCATACAAGACATATCTACGATTAAACATCCAGAAAGAGAATTTGCACGCGATCAGGCGATTTGAAACAATTAAATGTTCTGAAATTTCTGTAACAAAAATAATGCTTGGATTTGGTTATTGAAACTTCTTATATTTACCAATTTCCAAGAACAAAGAGTTTTAGCAAATGTAACAGATTAAACAACAGAAATTTGAATGTAGTTTACACACCCGAATTTCAACAATAGTTTGAAGTCAAATTTTAATTGTCACGCAGAGAGAATCTTTCAGAAATGTTTTTAAGACATTGATTATGTTTTTAGGAAGTAAGTTCAAGTCCTAGGGAAATTAATCTTAGGTTAACCCTATAGATAACAGCATTTATCTGCATCGATAATTTGGTTGAAAATTACGAATTAAACACAACTCACAAGTGTTTAATTCGTAAAGTGTGTAAGTGTTTTGTTTAGAGGTATAGAGCTTTAGGTTCAAATAAAACACCGTTAAATGATGTAAATTTCCTTGAATTTGGCTTTATTCGAAAGATGATTCTTTGCCATTTTTATTTAAATGTGATTACTGGTATATAGTCACTTCGGCTGGCTTGAAGAAAGTCTAATCGGGAAGTCCATTTTTCTATCACTTTTTGCAGCTATGGGGGCCGTATGTGAGTGATATGTGGCGAATGTTCTCGCCCAAGGAGTCAATCGTCTGTGGCTTATCGGTGTAGACCTGAGACTTCACACAGCCCCACAAAAATAGTCCAGCATAGTTAAATCGCATGATCTTGCAGGCCAATTCACGGGTCCATTAAGCGAAATTATTCGTTCACCGAAAGTTTCTTTCAATAAATCAATTGTTACACGCACTGTGTGGCATGTTGCACCGTCCTGTTGTCTATTCATGATGAAATGGCAAACCAAACTAAACACAAAACAAGTGACAACTATCAAAATGGCCCTAAGATCAAACAGTTATCCCGACTTAAAGTTCTATACCTCTAAAAAAAACACACTTTATTATGTATTCCGTATTTATTTGAACCAAATCAAAACTAAGTAAAAGTTTTAAAATAGTATTTAAGTGTAAAAATAAGGAAAAAATTGGTGTTTGTAATCTTGACTATTGTTAAAAGTGCAACTTCTGCAAAAAAAAAAAAAAAGTCTATTAGAAGTTGGCTGTCAGCTTTTGGCTTTAAATTTATGTTAATTTAAGAGTAAAAATTGCCTTCATTGGCTTTGGGATAAAAATTCATACGTTGTAATTGTTGCTGTTAAAAAAATGCATTACACAAAAATAAAAAAAATGAAAAGGTAACTTTAATCTCTGATACATTTCTATACTACTAACATGGTGAATCGAGTGTAGTGCATGCCTTTGAAATACCCAATTTTACTAAAAGAAAACTGTATTTTAGATTGAAAAGTAAGTTAAGACACAAAGAAGGGGGTAAGAAATAATTGATAAACATTTCAAGAAGGAAAAAAGTAAATTAAATAGGATATAAGTCTCTTAAAATCTTCAAAACGTTCAATGCTAAAATTCTCATGTAGGGGGCTGTCCATAAATGATATCCGACTTTTTTGATCCCCCCCTCCCTTCTTTTATCACTAAGTGTTACACCTCACCATACCCCGCTTCAACGCATGTTACGCTATTCTTTTTATTAACCTATTCTTATAGTAAAAAATGCACGATGCCACACTTTTTGTGACCCCTCCCATCCGCTTATCGCAAAGAGTCACTACAGTAGACCCTTGTTTCACGCGTGGGTTACGTTCCTTGGAAATGCCGCGTAAATCAAAACCGCGTAAATTAAGACTTAATATTAGTGTTAAAATAAGGGTTAGGTTCCGTAGAAAAAAATACTTCATTCTAAAGATCGCTAATTGTATAATAAGTTTAATGTGCACTTATATCGATTTCTATGCACAACTTGCACAAAGAAAACACACATTAATTTAGTGTTTCGCAAAGGATCTGGATATGATAGTTTTTTGGCAGTCAAGAATTTATAGGTCTTTGCAAGGCATTAAGGCATCCATGATCATTTCCATGATAGAATCTTCCATAATAGAATCTTCTTTCTATGATAGAATCTTCTTTATATGAAAGAATCTTATTCTATGATAGAATCTTCTTACTATGATACAATCTTCTTTCTATGATAGAATCTTCCTTCACTAACATATCAGAAAGATCATTTCCATTGTCAAAGAATGACTCAAAATTTTCAATAATAACGTTTTTAGTTCTGTGTCATCGATGTCGGTATCCTTGTTGCTTTTGGGCTCCTTTTTCACTCTTAAAGCCCTTCTTCCAGTGAGGTCTGAACTGTGTGAGTAAAGAGTTCTGAAACCATCGCATAAAATGTCTCCAATGGCTCACGCCAAAATGCAGTTTACTGCACGTAATTTGAAATCTTTAGGAGTTTAGATTTATATAGAGGGGAGAATTGTATCTTTTTGCATTGCCACATCCGCGTAAAATAGAATAAAGGTGTCAAATCTTAAACCGCGTAAAATCGAAACCACGTAAAATATACCCGCATAAAACGAGTCTACTGTATTTCACTAACCCTCCCTGATCCTTCTCAAAGCATGACATCATTTGTGAGCAGCCCCTACAAAGAAAAACTTCGACGCATGATCTCTTCCTGAAAACGTAACTAACTTTTCCCAATTGTTTCAAGGTTCCTACACAGCCAGCCACTCTAACTATTGTAAGGTTTCTGACCATCTTTCAACTTTTATGAAGGAAACATGAGAGGAAAGAACACAAAACTTTCTTTTTACCTTCAAACTATTCATTCGGAACCAGCTTACGCATTTCCGAAATGTAGCTAAAATAGAAGCAGCCTGATTACCGGAAAGGACCCCAAAAGCAAAATGGTTTCCGATAGTCAAAACGCAAATCAAACTCCTAACAAGATTTGTATAAAAGTGAACTTACTTGCATTGATTGGCGCAAACTAGCTAATGCGAAATAAATTGGATGCAGACATAATATATTTATCTTGTGCATTACTTAAATCTTTACTTGATAAAAGTAAAATTTTAAGATCCTATTATATTATATTAACAGCTTAGCCATGCCTGCAAAATTCGATCTTGTATCTATAGCAGAAGGTCACGATTACCAAAATCTACATTAATCCTATGGGAAAACCATCGGCTTAATAAAACTCGACTGAAAGGAAATTTTTCGCAGGAAATCTGATTAGTTGAATCGAATTCGCGATATTTTGTTAAATATTCATTAAACTTAGCGCAACTGAACTAAAGAATCAGTATTGCAATAAGCTCTCTCCAATTTTTATTCCACATTGAGTTTCAATTAGTATGATTAGATTTGGGAAGTTACGCAAAGAATAAAAAGAAAATGTTATTCAGCTTAGATTAGAATAAGTAACAAAGGGAAAAAAAGGGGAAAAGAAGGAAAAATGAGACAATTGCAATTATTTTAAATATAACGAAGTTTAGAAAGAAATTATTTTGTGAAGTTTCGCTTATCAGCGACACTCTTTTCAAAAAAAATATTTATTTTTAAATAAAATAGTTTAGTCTGCGTTAATTGTTTTTAATCATATTTGTTAACTTAAAAAAATAATAATAAATCTAACGAAAAACTCTCTGTTTAGGGTTTAAACAAATATTAAATAACAAGTGCTTAGTACTAGTGGGGAGAAACATTTGGAGGTTGAAATTATGTCAAACTTTAAACAGGACGATTGTGAAATTTTACATTTTACAGCAAACTGATAATTTTTTAAAAGCATAGGAAATTTTTATGAGAGAGAGTTAAAGTATAATGAGAGATTAAATAGATCTTTGACAGCTACAAAAATATAAGTATGATTTATTGCAGAAGAAAAACACAAAGGAACAAAGAGAGAGATATTTGTGATTAAACGAAATGTGTAATTAACTTGATAAATAATGAATGTGAAAGAGATAGTGTCACACTAGAAGTACTAGTGTAAGAGGGATCAACATGTTTCCTGTTCCTTAGCTTATTTGCAGTAATTAAATCGAAAAACTTATCGAACGCTAACAGGTAAATCAACTTACCGGCTTTTTATTAATCTGAAGTTAACACATCTCCAGTGAAAACGAATTATATCTTTTATTTTTTAAAACCTAGGTTTAATGTTTGCATCTCTTGTATTAAGGCAGTGGCTCTCACTTCTCTGATACTTTTCATTCAAGGCGGCTTTGGAATTAAAACATTTTCTCATGACACCCTTCCAATAGCAAAACAACGGCTAATCATAACTAGGAAGAGTAAGCAAACGATTTGCAAAATTTATGCACTTGCGTTGCGTAGTTGGAGCTCACATTGTAGGAAGGTTAAGAAATATTGCATAAGTTTCATAAATAAGTCTCTAGTTTGTGAAGTTAATTCAAAATTTTGTGACACCCTTGCGAAGTCTTCACGGCTCCAGAAGACGTGATTTATTTTTTAACAACTTCAACCATTATTTTCTTCAGTCGTTCCACCCTCATTTTCATTGAAGCAAAAAACAATGAAGTGCAATGATTTAAAATTGAAAAAAAAAATATTTCAGGGACACAGATTGCATGTTTCCTGTTGGACTGCCATAGGAAACATGCAATAAAAGCAGTAAGAGTAGCCTAAACTTTCAGAAAATTAGGGAAAAAAGTAGCCTTAAATTTTTTAAAAGCTGCAGAAAGTAGACAAAAGGTTATTTAAGCTGATTCCTGATAGCTGTTTAAAAAGGAATGGAGGGGATCGGTTTATAATAAAATGCGAAGGACGTTTGTTTTTCAACAAAAAGATGGTGAAAGGGAACTGAAGAGAAAAATAACTAAAAAAAAGAGTATCAAGATAAAAAAAACAAACAACGAATCAGATGAAAAAAACCTCGAGTTTTTTCGAATGAAAACTTGATTTGTAAAAAAAAGTTTCGAAAAAGGTAGCTCTAGTGAAAATAGGTTGCTTTTTAGCTTGTTCTAACTTGAAAACACTCTCCAAAATCGCCTAGTGCAAAAAAAGTAGCAAAAAGTTGCATTTAAATAGCCCGTATTGACTCTGCATTGTTCTAACGCCACTGCAAAAGCTAATAGCCGTCCAGACACCTCTCCCAAGAGAGGCGCGCCCCACAGATTGGAAAACACTGGGACTACTTGCTAAAACATAAAGCACCTTATCAGCTAATCAAGTTTGCACATATATAATTTAAGAAATACAAAATAACGTAGAAACAAACTCATTTGCAGGAAAAACTACATACACGTGTTTCGGAGTCAGAAGGAATCCCTTTTCCAATGCAAAAGAAGGGAGCTTATGGATGAAAAGTCCTCTTGTCGGATGTCTTTTCATTCATAAGCTCACTTCTTTTGCATTGAAAATGGAGCTCCTTCTGACTACGAAACACCTGTATGCAGTTTTTCCCCCACAAAATTTGTCTTTTAACGTTATTTTGTTTTCTTTTCAAACACAAAGGTATTTATTTAGTTTTTAAAGCTCTAATTTTTTGTTCTTTTTTCTTAAACCAAAAGTTTGTTAACGTTGTTTTTTTTTCTTCTTTTCAAGCACAAAGGTATTTACTTAGTTTTTAAAGCTCTAACTGTTTGTTCTTTTTTGTTAAACCAAAAGTTTGTTAACGTTGTTTTGTTTCCTTTTCAAGCACAAAGATATTTATTTAGTTTTAAAAGCTCTAATTGTTTGCTCTTTTTGTTAAACTAAAAGTTTGTTAACGTTGTTTTGTTTTCTTTTCAAGCACAAAAGGTATTTATTTAGTTTTAAAAGCTCTAATTGTTTTTTTTTTTTTTTTTTTGTTAAACCAAAAGTTTGTTAACGTTGTTTTGTTTTCGTTTCAAGCACAAAGGTATTTATTTAGTTTTTGAATCTCTAATTGTTTGTTCTTTTTGTCAAACCAAGGCTTTAAGTCTGTTTTCCCTATAGCCTTCTATGTTCAATTTCTTTCACGCAAAAACAACAGAAACGCAACGACTGAAATTTAAAAAAAATAATATTTTATGAATATACGCCACTGTAAAAACTAGTGACCACGTAATTTCGGTGGGAAAACAAGCTTCCAGATACCATCCGTACATGGGCATATGTCATCTCGCATAGGGTTCGACAACCGTGCTCCAAAGTGAAGGCATCCGAAGACAAGATGAACGATACGAAAGCACGCGAACACTTAATCTTGGATAGAAATTTCGTGAAAAAGTATAATTCCCCGACACTCGACTTTACTTCTACCGGATTTTGGGGCGGTGAAAGGGCTAAAATGACCATCACAGCATCGATCAATTAATGGCCTGCACAGAACCTCACCGTCGTTCCTTAGTAAAACTGGCCAAAATGGCTGCGAAATTAGTATCCTCAGCATACGCCTGCCATTTACGTCTTTATTTACTTTCGATGGTCGTTTTCTTCGACGAAGGAAGCAGAGACTGATTAAGACCTCTAACAGTGACATTTTGAGCTGCGATGTAGATGTTACGCAGCTCCCCGTACAGACACGAACACAGTTTGTGAACGGTGTTGCTACAAATTTTGTAAATAGTTGTCATTTTTATGTTTTTCTGTGCTTAATTTGTTGTGATCTTGCTAAGTTTGGCGTTTTTTCCACTCATTTTTTATTCAAAATTATTTTACTTTTTGGAACCATACCTGTATGCTGTCTTCCTTCGCATGCATCAGGTTTAACTCAGGAGTCTGAGTTGGCGTCAAATTGATGAATTATCGGCAAGACGGCTTATTTTTGCATCGAGTTTGGCGAGAAGTCACCATATATTACCAAACTGGGAGACAATTTGAGCCGAAAGATGACTGGAATTTACTGGAATAGCGTTTTCCAAAAATATAAATAGGCCTACTTTGATGTTCAAAGCTAGTTTAGTCAAAAGTTGTTAGCCAGCTGTGATATGTTGAACTCTGTTGCCCTACGTCATGTTTGAGCTGTGATTTTGTCGCAATGTTTTATTATATTTTAGAGAGAATATCGCTTTACCTGTAGGTAGACGTGCGACATCGATGGTATTGATACATCGATCAAAAAACATCAATGTTTCCAAACATTAATCTTTTTATCAATGTATAACATAGATTTTTGAACATACTACACTAATTTAAGCAATACAAAAGAATACGTACCCGGCGAATATATTGAAAATACTGAACCTCAAATCATGAATATAATTTAATAAGAATAATTTCGCAACATCTTGGTATTATAGTACGACAAAAATTGATAATAAGACAAGCACCGATTAATACAAACTAGTTATTGTAATAAGGAAATATTTTCAAACTGAATGAAAACCTCTTCCTCACTCTCTAGTTAATCTTCTACTATCTTGTAGTGATCCCAAAAAGCATCCTCTACACAGAAAAATCAATCTTATAAAATGGATGCAAAAAAAATGTTTTTTTTTTTGGTAACTCCATAAGTTAACTCAATTACCTAGATAGAAAATTGGAGAAAATTTTATAATAATTTTTAATTAAAATGCAAAAACATCAACATCGAAACCAAAACACCGATGGTCTAAAAACAACGAAAGTATAACATCAATGTTAACATCGATATTTTAATAAAAACATCGATGTTTTCATAATATTGACATCGATGCCGCACTCCTACCTGCAGGGTTGTCACTGAGTTCTGCTACCAAAAATAGCCGCCTTAGTAGCCAGTAATATGAAAAAGTCAACTAAATAGTGGCGAGATGAAGTAAAAGTTTCTAAAATAGTCTCCTTCAAGAAAAAAAAAATGTTTATAATAAAATAATGTAATAATACTTCGAAAAAGACCAGGGTTGCCAGACGTCCCGGATTTCAAAGGACAGTCCCGTATTTTCAAAAATTGTCCCGCGTTCCGGGGAACTTTCATAAGGGACGGCTAAAATCCCGTATTCTAGCTAATAACAATATTTTACAAAACAAGACATTATTTTAAGGGGGAAAAAATAGAGTAAAACAAAAAATGTGAAACAAATAAGAAAATTATGTGGCAGCACACGCAAAATTATTTTCGTTTCAATTTGGTTTTTATTTTGGCGGCAGACTATGAGGAGCTGAATGATTGCTTCCTCTTTGCTCATTAAAAAAATGTTGGGAATATATCTCTGCGCATGCGTCGTCAATCGCAATGACAGCTATTTTTACACTTTGATCAGCGACATTTTGTATGGTTTAATTCTTTGTTACGATTTAATTTTTCAGATTTATCATGAAGAGACGTTCTACGTCGGAAAGCACCCCTTAAAAGTACACCAAATCCAGTAAATGCCCTCAACCCAAAAAATCCCCCCCCCCCATCTCCCTTTCACTCCTAGAAACCTGTCCCGTATATACTGTGCTTAAATCTGGCAACCCTGAAAAAGACATATCTGTCTGCGTAATATGCATGCAGGGCTACTCAAAGCAGGGAGCTTAATCAGTACGGCCACTCTCCAAACAAATTCGAATTCCCTGAGATTTCCAGGTTTAAGAGTAAAATTTCTGAAATTCAAGACACCACGAAACGTATTTCCGACATTTTAAACCACTTATATTATACAAAACACATCTATATGTACACACATAGATACACAACTATGTGTAACGCCCCAATCAGCGCTTTTCATGCTTTGCATTTTAAGTAAAAATTGCTCACATGTGCCGCCCCCCTTTCCCCTATATGCATGTACTGTATTGAGGGGAAAATTTTTTTTATCGTAAAAGTTTAAAATATTTCCCTTTTCGTCTTTTTAGCGTTTTTTTTCCCTAAGAAAAACACAGTAAAACACTTCCATTTTTTTTTTAAAGCGTGGAGTGAACTTACACAAATTTCTAATTTATTTCGTCTGATATGAGTGCACTGATATTTAAGTATTGAACAAACTTTCCCTCTGTTGCACTCAAAAGGCCAATTGGTGGAAAATCACGTGACAACGTTCCCCGTAAGAGCTGATACATTGCCTGTCGTAATTTCCAGAGTCAATCACAAAATTTTCGAGTTTTCCAGTTTTTTTTTTTTTTTGTGGTATTTAAAAATTACCTGAGAATTCCCTGTTTTCCAGGTTTCCAGAGTTAGTGGCCACCTTGGCTTAATCCACACATGGGTGTGTAGTGTATACAAGTTGGGTTGATCTATCGACTACTTTTTCGTCTGTCCTAAGTTTTTCATTAACTGCTCGTAGCAGATTAATTGTGCAGTAAAATGTCCATACAGAACTTAAGTACAGTGCCTGTACAGTTAAAGAATTGAATTTTCTTAACTGTACAGTTCATTTGAAGTGATGCAACGCTAACACAAAGGAGAAAGAGGTACAAAATTGAAAATGTTGGATTCTATGTCCGTAAGGACTCAATTAGTGACTGGAAGAAAAATCGGGAGAAAACAGAACGTTTTTGTGATGGGAAAACTAATAAAATAATTGAACAACGCCGCAATTAAACAATTTCCATCATCCAATTTTAGGCCATTACTTCAAATGCTGTTCGGATTGTTCCGGAATTCCAGGAGTTAGGGTTTCTGAAGTTCAAATGCAGTCCATATCTTCTCAGAACACGAAAAATGGAAAACGTAATTACACATTAACGTTGTGAAAACAGAGGTGCCCACCTGGGGGGGGGGGGGTCATGGCGCAGACTGAACCTTTAAAGTTTTTAGGGGGGTTGTTTTGAGGGGTATTTTTTACTTTTGAGGGGCTCTTGCTTTTTTGGAGGGAGGGACTTTACAACATGTAAGGGGAGGGGGTGCGCCCTTGCTCTTAGAGGGGATGGGCACCCCCTGAAAAAACTCTTCGAGGTAAGGATACAAGTAAAGACAATAGTTAAGTTTAAATATTAATTTGATTTTAAATGAATTTTTTTCAAGATGCAAGGCTTTGGGACGCCTATAATTTTTCAGCAAACGTGTGAAAACACATTTCGAGTTCGTTAACACAAAAACAATTCATTTAATAATTGTTTTATTGTAAATATTGTCAAAAACATTACGACCAAAAAATAAATGCTACAAAAAATATTTAACGAAACTGGTCCACCATTAATTAACAACAATTATAAAAACAAAGACATCATTAAATATAAGCATAGCGAATAGCAAGTGAATAAAAAGGATAAAGAACATTTAGAGTGTGGGAAAAGTTATGGTTTATTTATGACCTCATATTTCACTAAATTTTCCCTCTAAATTATATGAGTCTTCAGGTTTTCTTTAAACCTGTTGTTTAGTCATTTTTTTTATATTTTTTTTCTCGTACTTGTGAAAAATTATGTAAAGTTTTAATATTATTATTATTATTTATTAGTACATTTTGGAGCCCATTAAACTTTTTCTTTTTCCTTCTCATATATTTCGACAAATGTGAGTGTTGTTCGAATCAAAGACTGCGTTATGAAAAATATGAATTTCAATTATTCACCGATTTCCGAATGATGATACATTGTTGGTAATCCATATTCTAATAACTTGAATATTAAAATATATGCAGTCAACCGGTTAAGTTGTAAATGTCAACTTAACCAGTTGACTGCATATATTTTTGCACAAAAAGTCAAAGAAATTGAAGATAAAATTGTTTTAACTCGTCAGCAATTATACTCTATTGTTAGCTAATATTTCAATAGAGTTTGCTACAAAGCTACGCTACAAGCAGTCGCCCATCAGCCAGAGCTTTGACAGAACTACAAGTAAATACTAAACAGCTCGTAAAGGCATCCTGAGGGTGCAGCTTCATCCCTATTTAGGATCATCAGTCTATAATAGAAACCCAGATTGATGCTTGTGGAATTCAAAATTTTATTTGTAAAAATGTTTTGTAAATAACACGAAAAATTTGTCTTATATGAGATACGATTTTTTAAATGTATCTGTATTTCTATAATATCTCTAAAAATAGCAAAACATACCCTGTATTGTTCCTTTACAATACTAACTTGAGAGATTAGTTTGTAAACTATACGGGTAAGGTTTGAAATTTAGTTTTAAATACAGGTACAACTCTTTCCGTGTCATTTTAGTTGTTCATTTGATTTAAACAAATCCCTGAAAAAGCATAATAAAGTACCTGCATAATCATGAATTGGTGGCAAAAATCTCCTCGAAAATGAATCCCGTTAACAAAAACGGGTGACAAATCTAAAAAATGACGGAAGTTCATTTTCTCCGCTTCTTTATTTGAACAAAATAACATACTTAAGGTTGTGCAATGTGCATATTTGTTGCAAAAAATGCCCTTTCCAATTCGAATTTGAACTATTAGTTTGCAAACCATACGGTTATTTTTTATTGGAATTGAGGCCATTGCAGTGTTTTATTAAGCACTTTTATTATACTTGTCCTGATTGCCAAGGAGAAATCTGAGGCCTGGTTTTGCTTATATCTCTGCAACTAGACCTCTTAGAGACTTAGGGATTTCACTAAATGATTTGCTTAATCTTAAGGAACAACTTAGTGCTGAAAAATTTAAATTCTAAAATAAAATTATTATTTCAGTTAGGATGGAAAACAGCAAATTTCATGTAAATTCCCTATATAAATGTTTAAATATAAAACCCATTGTTACAAATTTTGTTGTCTTGCAACAATAATGTTAAAAGCAATCGCAATCAAAATTTTGAATCAAGGCTTCTCTGAAGCAAGCAGGAAATTAGCCACCATAAATCCTGGAGAGGAACAAGGTTTAAATTTTAGTGCCAACTGCTTAAAGTTTTAGACACGTATATAGGTTTTTTCCCTTTTAGTACCGAGCATTTATGTGAAAAAATAAGGTGAAGTTTCGTGAGGGTAAAATTATTCTATTTCTGAAATACATTTACACAAAAAAGAATAAAATAACAGAATTTTTTAAAAAATACCAAGTACTTTTCATAATGCACTCAAAAGGACAAAATAACTTTTCTGGGTCAGAAAGTACAATCGAGGAATTCCTGTAGTTTTCGAAAATTTCAAGAAAATGACACCACAAACGAAGAAAAGTACGGTTCTAGTCATTTCAAACCAAACTTTCCCAATAAGAAAAATATGCATGTTTCAACACTCAAAGTTATGATTGAAAGCTAGATCAGTGCTTCTCAACCTTTTTTACTTTGCGGCACACTTAAGAGATTTCTAGATCAACGGGGCACACTGAACTTAATTTTGCAATGGTAATATATAAATGTTTTTATCATTCACTAGTAAAAAGACGGGAGGTGGGGGCTTTTTTCATATGAATAAAACAATTATAACTATCGTAGTGTATTTAAATTTATTTAGAAAGTAGAAATATTTCGAATGTATTGAGGTTGATAATGAACAACAAAACTACTTATATCAGACTTCACAGAAAATTATT
Source organism: Uloborus diversus (assembly GCF_026930045.1). NCBI lineage: Eukaryota > Metazoa > Arthropoda > Arachnida > Araneae > Uloboridae > Uloborus > Uloborus diversus. Next base: position 236,218,707 of record NC_072731.1, on the reverse strand, counting down.
CTTGATATGTTTCAAAGCATTTCTGTAAAACATGTAATTAAAGTGCACACTGCAGTTAAATGATTTATCAAAAAATGTTTCAAGAAAGAAGCAAGCAAAAAATTAAAACCAAGCGCCTAACTTCCGTTTGACACTAATGAGACACTTGAGCCTGCCTTGGATGTTTCTACTCTATGTTGGAAAGAGCTACATGAAGTTCTTGATCCAGACTCTTTAGAGATGATCTCTTGCTGATTTTAATAAGTGTGAGGGCTGAGAAGCTGAGTTCGCAAAGATATGTAGTGGAAAATAGTAGTAGCACATCAATAGCAAGACCAGAGATTGGTGGGAAGCTCATTTTTAACCAGCAACAAAAATTCGTCCAGAGGCACTGAAGTTTAAGAGTACGTTCGCTTTTGAGGTTCATAAATTCTTCTCGTGCCTTCAAAGAAAGGTCTTCAACTGATGCATCCGCAGATGAAGAGAATGGATCGCGAATCCAGTCATACTGCTCTATGTTAGTATTCTTGAAATAGTGCTTAATTTTGTCCTGAAGTATGACTAAATGTTCTGCCACCTCACTAAGCTGCTTTTCTTCCATGCCATTTCCTTCACACACTATGTTGATGGTCCGTTTGCACATGCCCAATGACCTACGATCTACTTCTTCTCTCCACAGCTGAATTTTTGATTTGAATCCGTTTAGCTTGTCCATCACACATGTAACCAAATTCTCTCCTTGTTCTTGCATTTACCGATTCAATTCGTTAAGATGTTCAAAACTGTCAGTTATGTACTCTAGTTTTGCCAGTCAATATTTGACTTGGAATAAACTGCCGTTCTGCATTTCGTTTTTTAGAATCAAAAACTGTCGTACCTCATCCTTGAATCCAAAAATTCTTGATAGTACCTTACCACGTGAAAGTCAGCGAATCTCTGTATGTAGAAGTCACAAAGTAAGGAGAAATTCGAGAATTTAGCTGCCTCGATTTTATGAAATTCAAGATTTTCACGACGTCAGCCAAAGTTGACTTCAGCTCATCTGGTAAGTTCCTTGCCATGGAGAAAACAGTATGGTATGAATGTACGATTTTTCAGATTCGACAGGAACCCTATGATAGATCCTATCGTTGCAGCAGCTCAATCGGTGCGAACACCTGTGCAATTTTGCCAAAGGATCCCGTTGCTTTTCAGATATTCATCTGGAATGCGGACTATCTCATCACCGGCTGCACGTGGAGGAAGTTCTTTGCAGAAAAAATAATGACGTTTGATGCGTCCCTCATCATCAAAGCGCACAATGGCTATGAGTTGTGCACAGCTTCCGATGCCTGTTGATCGCTTGATATGCAAATTTTCCAGCTACTCGCAATTTCTCCACCAATGTTGCTATGTTACCCGACATGTCATCAATTCATCTTCTGATAATGTCGTCAGAAAGTTGCACTTGGATCACCTCCTCTGCTCCGGGTCCTAGCATTCCCCGTGCGATTTCTTAGCACGCTGGTGAAGTAAGCGTTTCACGGATAGTGTGTGGATTTTTCGTTTTGGCAATTAACCGTGCAACATTATAGCTAACCTCTTGAGCCCTTTCAGAAACTTTTGCGCTGGCTTTCAAGAAAGAATTTTGCTCCGAGTTCTCTTTCTCCAATCGCTTGAAGTAACCGATGTCTTTGCTCACGTAAGAAGGATGTTTAGTAGTGGTGACGTTTTAATTTGCTAGGGACCATCGATTCATTTGAAAGTTTTTCCTGTAAATAAGACACTCAGGTCTTGGTGATTTTACATCTCTGATCCACAAAATACCGAACGCCAGGTATCCTTCCCTGGACTGCCTACTCAGCGACTTAGCCTTTTTCCTTGATGGTCCTCTGTATCAGTACATTCAGTCGCAGATTTTGCAGCTGATGAGCCTTCTCTAACCAAGAATTTTTCCATATCACATTCGTAATTAAAGCGGAGGCTTTGCGCCAATCCTAATAACACACTGAGCGTATGCAGACAAGCCAAAATGCCATTGCTGGTGAATTGAGCGTGAATAATTTGTGTCTAAAATAAGCCGAATAAATAATAATAATTTAGCCAACAGCAAACATTTTTGCTAATTTGCTTTGTACAGATTAACAAAAAAAAAAAAAAAAATCTTCAAAAGTAATACATGTCTGATCATTGGCGCCAACATATGCAACAGGTAAAAGTAAAGGCAGCTGCACTCTTCGCTTTACTCTCTGAATTGTTCAAATAGCAATTACCGAAAATATTCATTCGTCTAGATTTTATTTTTTCAGTTTGATTTTTTTTTTCTTTTCATTCCTATTTTTTTAAGTTTCAGAACCGAGCTTTGAGAAACTACGATCAAATAAAATTAGTATCGGAACTGGAAAAGAGGAAAACAAAAACTAAAGCTGGGCTTAAATTTTAGGTGGGAGGGCACAACCCCAGCCTGGAGGACGGGGATGATACTCCCTTTTGCGAAAGAATTAGAAAAAATTCTGTATAATTAGTTGATTTCGTGGAAATTAGAAACCGTTCTAAAAAACTGAAAGTAATAGGGTCAAGAAGTTTTAAAGAGGTAGGGCAGCAAATCCCGCCTCTCCCTCTTGTTAGGTATGTCTGATTGCACACGATCGACTGAGTGAATTGAGAAGTTACAGATCGATACAAACGCTATTCGGTCGTTACTTTAAAATAAAATACATCAAGACTCTTTCTTTTTAAATAACTACGAAAATTCCGCGGCACACCGGATTCCTTGTCGCGGCGCACCAGTGTGCCGCGGCACACCGGTTGCGAAGCCCTGAGCTAGATAATGATAATAATTCTCTTCATGACTTGAGCTGCACTTTTCTTCGTTTGTGGTATCATTTTCTTGGAAGTTTCGAAAACTACAAGAATTCTTAAATTGTCCTTTCTGGCACAGAAAAGTTATTTGGTCCTTTTGAGTGCATTATGAAAAGTGCTTGGTATTTTTATAAAAATTCTGTTATTTTATTTTAGCAAGCCCTTCAAAGTGCATAATAGTGCAGCATCATCAACTGGTGAAAAACATCTTAATAGGAATGAATCCGGCGAACAAAAACAGGTGATAACTCTAAAAATGACGAAGTTCATTTCCTCCGTTTCTTTATTTTGTCAAGATAACAACATTTATGATTATGCATTTGTTACAACAAGTTTTGCGACAAGTTCTGACCCCGAATTATGCAGGGTTGAGTGTTGATATTCAAGAATGCATTAGTGTGTACAAAGGAGCAGGTTCCTGTGTTAGTATTCATTACTGCTACGGAAGCGTGAAATCTTTCTTAAATTTTAATCTTTGATCTCGAAATTTGAAGCTCATTAAAAAGCACTTAAGGGGACTCGACTCACAAAAGGAATCTCGAATTTGAATGGCAGCATAGTTCGTTTCGCATTCTTTTATCTCCAAATATTTCCACAAGAGCAAAATTAATCTTGTTTTAAAACGTCCTTTGTGCGTCATGCATGTAAATAAGTTCAAACCGCAGTCAACAACTTCACTGTAACTTTCGCTGTTTACAACGTTTCTTTTCAAACGCAAATGATATTTGGGAAGCTGGTTAGCTCTAGGTACAAAAACAATAAGAAAATAAAGACATTTTTGCTACTTATTTCCTTCGTAAATATTTAAAAAAAAAAAAAATTGTACACTCAACTAAGATGAATTAACCTTTTTGAAGGCTGATTTATGTTTTACATAATTCCTAAGCATTTTTAGTTTTTTTTCTTGTGTACTACGTTGTTTTTGGTCTAGGATTTTGGCCAACACCATGGATTTTTTTTTAATGTTAAAATCTTTTCTCGCTTCGGTAGTTTTGTATTTTAGTGTTTTCAAATGATTTTCTCTACCAGCTGTCTTAGTAAAATATCCAATAACTGCTATACTCTAGACACATTCCTAGCTGAGTTAAGTAACCTTTCTTTTAGGCTATATACAGGTAGTTACCAAAATAATGGAAACACCAGTGAAGAAAAGTGACATTTTTGAATGTGCTTCGTACGTAATAAAGAATAAAACTAGATATCTGGTTTTTTATAGCTAGGAATGTATATATTCTGGTGATATATTGTGGCCCTACTGAAGTTCTGGCAGACTCGTTTTTTTTTCAAGCGCGTGAAAGGTCGGACCTCAAATTTTAAAAGAGGTCAGTTGGAGCACGTTTAGCTGGAAGCAAGTGTAGCTGAAACATCTCAACTTTTTGATGTTTCTAGAGGTACAGTATCTAAAGTCATGTCAGCATACACACAGTGTGGTAAGACAAACTCGGCAAAGCGAAATAATGGACGGAAAGAGAAGCTTAGTGAAAGAAACCGACGGGTATTGAAGCGAATTGTAATGTCTAAAAAGCGAGCAATAGCAGCAAAAGTGACCAGAAAACTCAATCACCATCTGGATTCACCAGTTTGAGTGATTACATTCAAAAGGCCCTTTTTTAAACAAAACATTTACGGCAGAGTAGCGTTTCCTAACACATTTGTCACAAAGTGTTTCCATTTTTTGATAACTTCCTGTATATAAGCATGAAGAACTGTTATTTTTTGTAATTTTTCACACTCCTGGGTCTGATAAGTTGGTGCTTCGATCCACATTTGAAGATGTAGTTGTTCTTTGTAGCTCAAGAACAAGGTATTTACAATTTTTTGAGTTTTCTGTCGTAATTTTTGTCCATTTCTATTTTTCACTACAGACACAATTTTGCATTATTATTTCTTCATTGCTAATTTCCAGAACAACCATATATTGGTATTAATAGACAAAGTTCTCAAACACTAAACATGTCTTTGTAGAATGCTAAACACTTGAGTACACGTATTATTTTTTGAATTAAAAAAAAACTGAGATTTTTTTTCTTCTGAAACACAAATCCTGGATTCCACCCAGTTCCATGGAATAGTAATATAAAAAATTGAAAATAAATGAAAGGAATTAATGTCGAAACATGAAACCACTAAAGAATGTAATGAAATTTATTAATTACGAAATGCATTTTATTCATTAAAGAGCGTGAATTTCCAAAACGAATCTCTTACCCAACTTCTATACAAAATAAAATAAGTAATTTGAATACATACTATAGAAATAATATTTTCTCAACAATTAACGTCAGGTGGAATGAGATGAACCCAAAAGTGTCCCGTAGTAAATTGAATTACAAGTCTAAAGAGGAATTAAATTAATTTTCCCCAGCTTTTCGCGGAAGACATGAAAATTGTTCGCGGACCACAGGTTGAGAATCAAATGGTTTATTGCTTACAAGAAAAATGTTTCAATGAAAATAATAATAATAAAGGTAATGAGAAAAGAAAAATCAATTTTTAAAAGTGAAAACATCTTTAGGCGCGTGGAGCTTTTTTGAGGTGAGGGGAAAATTTCACGACACTGCTAACGACACTGTCACGGACATTTGGAATACAGCGCATGCGCGGCTTTGAGTTCCTTTCCTACGTTGCTTTGGTTGGGAACTGAGAACCTCAGTAGCACTGTCAGTAGCGCGCGAGTTTCATAATCTGATTCCTGAGAAAGTAATCTCAAGGAGCATGAGTTCTATCCTCACCCAGATCAAGGCATTTCTTCTCAAGAAATAAACATTTTTAAGCTTATATAATATTTTTGAAGTGAAAGTTTCTTTTGCCGCTTTGGGTACTTTTTGAGATGTGAAAAAACACTACGGTAGACCAGGGCACGTTTACGCATGGGGCACGTTTACGTAGTGCCCCTTTTTCAAAACGAATTATAACTGGAGAGCCAACAGTCATGACATATTGATGCTGCTCTCTAGCAAATATTCTCACAAGTTTTTCAGCATCAATCGAGCTTTAGTCTAGCATGCAGAAAGAATAATCTGTTTTTTACCAAGTCGAGTAAATTTTGAATTGTGCGTCCTGAAGCTTATTGTGAATAAATAATACTTCGTTAAGAAAGAATAAATAAATAAAAATTAGCAAAATTTTATAATTTTTTGAGAATTGCATTTGTATGAACTGAAATGTTAAAAATATTTTTCCACGTTAAATATAAATCCTAACTTGACGCGTTGACGTCTGAGCACCTTTAGGTACGTTCTTACTGTGTCTTACTTCTAAACGTGCCCTGACGCTTTTCTCGCTCCGAACCGTCTCCAAACTTTTTCTTATTTTCCGGCTATTTAGTTTTGAAAATCACCATTTATTTTTTAAATTGAGATACAGAATAGTATTTTATAGGTTACAATTATGTAGTGCTCTCTTCATGCCCATTCAGCTTTTACTTTATACACTATTCAGTCTGTAATAAATTTGCTTTATTTTAACGATCGTAAGACGTTATGATCGAAACACTAACAGAACCATGTTAGGTGCCGAAATAAATATGCGTAAATGTGCCCCGTGTCCGGGGCAAGTTTCCGCAACCGACTTGGACTAAAAAATATTTTTTTAACCGTTAAAAACACAAACTGAGCAACGACTGAATATACCAATTTTGACTCCATTAACTACTTCATAAAACTGTAATGTCTAAATTTTTCTACGTTAAAACATAAAATTTAGAAAATTCATTGAAATAAATCCTCGTAAACGTGCCCCGGTCTAACCTAATGTTTCTGATATCGGTGATACATGTGTTTGCCGTTACCACTCTGCAAATGGACAGCTAATTGTAATGGTTGCTGTTTATATTTCACCGAAGTCTATAAGCGTAATACAAGATTTTTTATATGAACATTTATTTATTTATTGTAAAATCGCTTCTGCATCACTTAAAGTTAAAATTGGGAAGAGCGTTGAAGATTTGCCCATGATTTCGAAGGGGGATTTCAATATTTTGCGGATGAACAATTCGCAGATGATAAAAATCTACCTTTAATTGAGTTTTTAAATAGAGAATTTTATTTAACGATGTCCAATGATCGCAGTCGTAACACAACGAGGTACAAAACTACAACTGATGCAGTCTTTCAAAAATATTTAAATAGATTCGAATCAAAATTGTTTATTTTCTATTTTATTTACCACTAGTGGTACCCGCACGGCTTTGCCCGTAATAGAAAATTAAAAGGTCTTTTGGTTTGCCTGTATATTTACAAATAATGTATGGTGAATTTTCTCGCCAATTGGCTTGTACCCATGTTACGGTTCCACGTTATGACAATTTCGTAATTTACTTGTCCATCTTATAATATTTTTGTTCTTAAAATTGTTGTGCTGTTTCAGAAAGCAGCATTCAGAATTCAGCATTTTCTTTTTCCAAACTGGAAAAAGAAATACATCGAATTTTCCAAAAATCGCTTCGAGGTGCACGCCCCCATGCTACAAACTTACTTTGTGCCAAATTTCATGAAAATCGACCGAACGGTCTAGGCGCTATGCGCGACACAGAGATCCTGACAGACAGAGGGACATTCAGCTTTATTATTTGTAAAGATAAACCTAGAGTATCAGTTTTAGAATAAAATGGTAAGAAGGAGAATGATCAGGGTGAAAAAAAAAATCATGAGTTTTTTTAATAAGAAAAAATTGGAATTTTTTGATTTAAATCAAATTTTTTCCTTTTAAATTGGATTATTTTGATTTTTTAAAAAGGCTTCAGAAACTTTGTAAAGTACATTGTAAAACTCAGTAAGGATCAGAAATTATATATATGATGATACTTAAAACCTCCAGCCAAGATTTACGCACATCTCAAATTTTAAACTGAAAAAATATACAACGGGGTCGTTTCCAAAAGTTTAAAAGTATTTTTTTCTGAAACAGCATGCTTAAAAACATACGATCGACCATTTTTAAAATTATTTGGCAAAGTTTAATGTTTACAAAAATAATACTTTAATCGGTGCGCTTTCATTGTTTACGCTTCTGCCGATGACATCACAAATGATGAAAAACCATTCACTGATGCCCTTCACAAAGCCCAATATTTAATTCGCATCTTTAATCGCATGTGTTGGCAACGATATGGTTGATAGCAAGTGTAGAGAGCAATTTTTAATTCGCTTCTTGATTATCATAACGTGGAAACGCTGTGTAGACAGATGCGCCAAAGTACATCATTTGTGACGCCATAAAGACCAAGCCTTTTTTTCAAAATCGGACATTTTGAAAAATTAAAAATTAAGCGTTGGGAAAATAAAAGTTTTTTCTTGCTCCATGTTACTATTATTATCTTTGCTTATTCTATCCATTTCAGTGACAAAAAGTAGTACTTTTGACTGAAGGAAACACAACCCCTTTTTAAATATTATTCATAAATAACAAAAAAAAAAAAAGAGAGAGAGAGAGAGAGAGAGATTAAACCGAAACAATATTTACCTGAATAAACACATATAAAATATCAGTTCACATCATAACGTATAAAGTTCCAGTATTGAACGCATCTTCAAAACCTTTCTGGTGTATTTATTTCTCTTGATAACCGATCATACCCAAAATTAATGACAGGTAAAACTGTTGTATAATGTTCATCAGTCAAAGGAATCCACTACTCACAAGCAGAATGTGCCGACATAATTCGTTTCTATCTTTACTGAAAGAAGCAATTTATCAAAAGGAAGCTAAGATAGAATGAATACGCGATGCCCTACGTTCGTGGCTTAGAGCCAAGATATTTCAATCAGAACTTTTGATCCACGCCAGATAAAAGCTTCAGCAAAAGTAAGCTATGCCACAAGTGTGTTTGCAGACTTCTATTCAATGAGGGAGTGTACTCGCACGTCGTTGGAGAGAAAGTGACCAGAACAGAGCTGCGGATTCGGAGTCGAACTGATTTTGGGGCCATGGAGTCGAGGATCTGTTCCAAGATTCGGGACCGTCATTTCCCTTCTAAATTCGCAATTTTTCCAGTACTAGCGGAGTCGAACTGATTTTTGGGCCATGGATTCGAGGATCTGTTCCAAGATTCGGGGCCGTCGTTGCCCTTCTAAATCCGCAATTTCTCCAGTGCTTGCGGAGTCGAACTGATTTCTGGGCCATGGAGTCGAGGATCTGTTCCAAGATTCGGGGCCGTCATTTCCCATTTAAATCCGCAATTTTTCCACTGCTTGCGGAGTCGAACTGATTTTTGGGCCATGGAGTCGAGGATCTGTTCCAAGATTCAGGGCCGTTCGTTGCCCTTTTAAATCCGCAATTTATCCAGTGCTTGCGGAGTCGAATTGATTTTGGGGCCATGGAGTCGAGGATCTGTTCCAAGATTCAGGGCCGTTCGTTGCCCTTTTAAATCCGCAATTTATCCAGTGCTTGCGGAGTCGAACTGATTTTTGGGCCATGGAGTTGAGGATCTGTTCCAAGATTCAGGGCCGTTCGTTGCCCTTTTAAATCCGCAATTTATCCAGTGCTTGCGGAGTCGAATTGATTTTGGGGCCATGGAGTCGGGATCTGTTCCAAGATTCGGAACCGTCATTTCTCTTTTAAATCCGCAATTTTTCCAGTGCTTGCGGAGTCGAACTGATTTTGGGGCCATGGAGTCGAGGATCTGTTCCAAGATTCGGGGCCGTCGTTGTCCTTTTAAATCCCCAATTTTTCCAGTGCTTGCGGAGTCGAACTGATTTTGGGGCCATGGAGTCGAGGATCTATTCCAAGATTCGGAGCCGTCATTTCCCTTTTAAATTCGCAATTTTTCCAGTGCTTGTGCAATCGGACTGATTTTGGGGCAAAGGAGTCCGAGTCGAAGGTTTTAAAATTTTCAGAGTCGTTCATTTTCTCTCCGAAGCCTTGAAAACCACATTTAGAGCAAGCGCTAAAGGCGATTTCAAATAAGAACTTTTAAAAATATTTATTCATTATAAACTACTAACGGTACCTGCTCGACTCCCCCCCTCCCCGGGTGCATTTTTGATGTAGCCTAGTTTGATCTGTTTCAGTAAATCTGTTTGCATCATTTGGTCGCTTATGTGGGAAATCGGTTTGGTGGCAACAACGAGCGATCCGTTTTTAGCTTTTACGTATTGTGTGTTTTTACATTGTACACTTTTATTTGTCATATACGCTGTAATTTAATGTATATAAGAGTTTTATTGATCTTCTTAAGCTCTTATACATACTAAAGCTTGACCGTCAAGAGAAGGCGGATGACCTTGAAGCGAAACCTCATTTTGTATCATTTGTAATAGGTAGAATCAGCCAGAACGCACCTAAAAGAAAGAGTTGTTCTCACTGATCCTGCATATTACAAAATAATAACAATCAGCCTATTACAAACGATACAAATGATGTTTTTCCTTCAAGGTCATCCGCCTTTTCGCAATCAAGCTTTAGTGTCCTTTTATCAAAGAATATTACCTAATTCCGCAGATTATCCGCGGATTTACTTATCCACGGTTACCGTGCTACCCTATTTACCGGATAATCGGGAATTCACTGTATATATCTTCACAGGAAAAAGAAACTCAGTCAAAGGGACAGCTGGTATTGGATGTAAAGATTATCGTATAGCTTCTTTATCGCCTACCTGTGACTTTGAATTTCATATTTCAAATACCCAATTTTACCCATTTTGTTTAATTGCTCCATTAAACTCATTTGCTGAGAAGTTTCAACAGCGCTGTATTGAACAAGAGTTTTTCTTCTCATTAGTTAATGATCATTACTTCCTCATTTAGCTTAAAAATACTGAGCCAACCTAGCACAGAATGTCTGAATAGAATTCAAAATGATAAAACTTTCCTTTTTTATTCGATCCAACTAAAAAATATAAATTTAAAATTTGTTCTTTTTTTTCTATGTAGAGGTGTTTCAAATCAACATTTATACGAGACACAGATATTTTTTGGAAAAACATAACAACATTAATGGAGTTGTAATAACAGTTACACACAAAGGAAAATAAAAGAAATACAAATCGAAAACCTTACTCCCGTTTAAAAATCTCTAGATAATATTTCTGCCGTAAACTTTACTTTACAATATAGAAGAATGGCAAAAATCTGAACTAAAATAGTTCGGATTTTTGAAAATAACCAAGAACATACCGTTTAGGAAGGCGGTATGCCATTTAATCAAATGCAGTGCACTAATAATAAAGCTGAATGTCTCTCTGTCTGGATCTCTGGGAACGCGTATAGCGCCTAGACCGTTCGGTCTAATTTTCATGAAGTTTGGTACAAAATTAGTTTGTAGCATGGGGGTATGCACCTCGAAGCGATTTTTCAAAAATTCGATTTTGTTCTTTTTTTATTCCAATTTTGAGAACATTTTACCAAGTAAATTATCACAACGTGGACGACTAAATTACGGAATTATCATAACGTGGAACCATAACAGGGGCAAGCAAATGAATATAGCAAATTGGTGAGAAATTCAGCATCTATTATTTGTAAATATACAGGCGAACCAAATGACCTTTTAATTTTCTACTACGGGCAAAGTCGTGCGGTTACCACTAGAACAATATAAATATATGTATAGAACATACAACACAGCACACAGTGCTACAATACGTAATTACATTTTTTGAACTAAAATTGACTTTCATTTTTAACCGAACATAAAGGGAAAGTATTTCCACCGCAGCATGTACTCCAAGAGAAACTATCATGCAATAATTTAAAAAAAAAAACAAAGAATGAATTTCTGAAAAATTCAACAAAGAAACTTCACACAAAGAAAGCACACGAAATGCTTCCCTTTCCTTTGCAATTGTCAGGCAGTTCATTTAAACTGTATGGGAGTGTGTTCGGATTTTTAGCATTTGGATTTTTGAGTTTTACTGTACTGCACATCAACCAATAAATTATTATAGTTGTATAGTTGTTATTCTTGTGATATATATTTTTAACCTGCTTACAAGTGTATTTCATGCTAGTGAAAATCAAACATATGCCTCGAAAATTTACTTAAATGTATTTCAATGCTTTGTATCTTCATAAAAATTTACCATCGTGGAAAGTGGGGGAATACAGGTATTTTAAATTAAAAACAATATATTTGAATATTTTTTACTTCTTTTTTAATTCAAAACATCAAATATTCAAAAGGTTAAAAAATAGGAAAAGTACGCATCTCTTCTTACCCTGCCTCCTTTCATTTCATCCTTAGAAAGTAAGTTCCTTAATAGAATTGACATAGTGTTCTTCACAGTTTTTGCACATTTCCCTACTATAAAATAAATTTAATTTCTTTGAAAAAATGCCAAGGAACATTTTGATGATGTGGAGAAGAAAAAAAAAAAAAAAAAAACTATCGGTAGTTCTGATTAGTATCAATAATTGCATTTTTGAACTTAACCCCATCCACACCTATCATTAAAAAAGGAGGGTTTTTTTGTGTGTGTGTGTGTTCCTTATCATACAAATCCAGTTTATATCGAATTTCTGCCAAATTTGGCCTTGTTCATTGATACTCAGGAATTCACTTAAAGTTTCTTCGCCCACTTTGTAAGGGGGCAACTCCTCCCCCGGCAGTTTTAGCTAGAATATCCGTAAAACAGACTATTTACGCTATTAATAATAATGAATGAATTTTTGGAATTTTAACGAAATACAAAGGGGTATGAATTTGAACTTTGAGTCATGAAAATGCTCTTTTCTACACTTGACAGAAATTCACTTTTTTCTCCTTTTATTTAAACCTGATCGTTGAACATGAGTCACTTTATACAACTTTTATTTCGAGGTAGTCCGTGCAACGCTGGTCAATGCAGATTTATATATATATATATATATATATATATACAAAATCTATATCAGAAATACAACTCCACAGCAGACCTGTCTGTTATTAAGAACACAGAACCTGACGTCACGATGACATATGGTCCAATATATTACGCTAAAAGTCTTAACCACAGTCCACTTCATCAACGCCTCCTGAGTGCATATCCAGTGGCGTCCATTTTCGTCACGGGGAGCGATTACTCAGCCCCTAATTAAGTAATGGTCGGGTAAAAATTATCATTTTTCACTCGGGCCACCGTGATGATTAATTTCTCCCCAGGGCACCGGTTCCGCAGCCACTCGAGATGTCGACGGCGTATTTTTCCACGTCATTTCACTCAGCGATTTGTACACTCAACCGGCCGTCCGATTGATTTACAAAAGATCCGACGTACGAACGGATCGGAAATCCTTCGATATGTTTCGCCGCGAGACACGTTTCGATACAGAAAAAAAAATCCATTTGTTTTGTGCGTTGGCAAACTTCAGTTGATCTTTTATTGGTAGCGGCAACATATGACTACTTATCAAAAAGAATCAAGTCATTCTTATCATTCGGGTTTCAGGGGCTGATTGGCGAAATGAATAAATAAATAAAAATAATCAATTTGACTAGTATGGTTCAAAATTAATTATATTTTTAAAACTATGAGTAGATTTGTATTAATCACTCATTCGTTTTAAAAGAATAATATAATCATGAACTTTTATTTTCTCTTAAAATGGCTCGTGTTATTTAAAAAAAAAAATGAAAGCCATAATTATTTGATAATTGTTTGCATTTTCTACGTCAGATAACATATGGTAATATTATATTTTTTCACCAAAGAAGTTTTTATGGGGTGGTCTTAATTCATGTTTTGTTCTTTTCTTTTAGGTAAAGTTCTTTACTAGGTAAAAGTGTGATTGAAGCTGTAAAATTTGCTCGTTTTCATTACTTAAAAAAAGAAATTTTAGCTCTGAATTAAATCAGAAAATTTAACTCATGGAGATTTTTTTTTTTAAATTAAAATATATGAGAGCTACATTTCGTATAATGAGAGTTTTGTGAAACAATGTCAAAAGTAAGTCAAACAGATCCCCTAATATACGCAAAGTTTTCGGATATATTATTTCAGTGAACTGTCCATTAAAATATGATTTACCCATCGCTTTTACAAAATTTATGAACGCACAATCATTAACAACCAAACAATTTTAACAATTTTGTCTCATCAAATATTCATTTATGTTTGCTTTTTAATATAACTAAATAAAAAAAAAAAAATCTATTGCCAAGAGAAAAAAAAAAGTCCCATTGACTAACAACCAAACATTTTTTCTTATTAAAATGAGTTTATTATTGTTTGTTTTTATATACAAACTAGTGGTAGCCGCACGGCTTTGCCCGTAGTAGAAAAATGAAAAGGTCATTTGGTCCGCCTGTATATTAACAAATAATGGACGATGAATTTCGCGTCGATTGGCTATATTGATTTGCTTTCCCATGTTACGGTTCCACGTTATGATAATTCCGTAATTTATTCGTCCACGTTGAGAGAATTTCCTAGGGAAAATTTCCTTATAATTGGAACATAAAAAGAAGAAAATCGAATCTTCGAAAAATCGCTTCGAGGTGCACACCCCATGCTATAAACCACTTCTGCGGAAAATTTCATGAAAATCGGCCGGACGGTCTAGGCGCATGCGCGTCACAGATATCCTGACAGACAGAAATCAGACAGAGAGACTTTCAGCTTTATTTTTAATAAAGATAAAGAAGATAAATAATAAATAAATAATAATTTAAAAAAAAATATCGACCAGACCAAAAAAAAAAAAAAAAAGTCCCATTGACAAAATGGAGATCCGTTTACTCCATTGTCAAACTATACATTACTTACCACTAAAGCAATTATTTTTAGTAATAAGACTCCATCCCTATTTTTCCCCAGTGATCGGTAAAAGAGGATTGCGATCAGCCCATCTTGTCGGCAAACAGGACCGCTGTTTCAGCATCCGCACACGCGACTGCCAAGTAACCCAACCCCCACGCAGCTGTTGATGCACCCCCTGCTTTTGTAGGTCCCCGGTGGGGAGTTTTGATAACTGCAGACGCCACAATGCCTGTCTGGTAATTCTGTTGTAGATCGCATAGATGGGAAAATTTCTATTTGAAACATTATCTTGCGTAAGATCGCGTTATTATTATGCTCATGGAAAAGGATGAATCAGTCAAAATATTTAGTTATCCAAAACTGGCGTGACCTTAATCGTGGTCCCGCATATTTTTTCAACAATTGTACGCGCGTGCTTTTAACCGAGTGGAAATGATTCTATATTGTGTTTTAACACGTTTTTTATAACAGAACAGCATTCACATGTACACACACACACACACACACACAAAAAAAAAAAAAAAAAAACTATTAGTATTTTTCGTTACGATGGAGATAAACTGTTAACAACTAAACCCGCGTTCAAAACAAATACTTAGCTGCCAGCATTGAAAATTGAAGAGACATGCATAAAATTGGGAAGACTTTGAATGAATAAATTTACAGACAAAAATTTATGAGTAAAGGTGATTTTTAATATATAAGTAGGTGCTTCTTAAATTAAGCCTCTATAGCACAAGAAATTCGGAAAATGGGATTGCTATTATTGCTTTTTTGAAGTTAAAAAAAAAAAACTACAATTTTAGGTTTTCAAAAAAAAAAAAAAAGGGGGGGGGGGTTTAGAATAGGCATTACAGTGAAACCTGTGTAAGTTGAACACCTGCGGTACACTACTTTAGTGGTCAATTTAAACAGGTGGTCAACTTACAGAGGTTGATTTATATGATAAGGACTAATTCCGTGCCTGAAAAAAGCGGTCAACTTAGACAGGTGGTCAACTTACAAGGGTGGTCAACTTCACAGGCTTTACTGTAACTGGTTTCCTTTTAAAAATCGGAAATGGAAAATAAATTTCTAGCCCAGGAGGTAAAAATTTAGGAAGTTCAGAGGGTGGCGAAAACAGGGCTGCGGAGTCGGAGGGAAAATGACCGGCTCCGACTCCGCTTACGTGACGTATAGAACCTTCGACTTCGACGCCTTTACCCCAAAATCAGCCCGACTCTGTCTCTAGAATCACTGGAGGAATTGCAAACGTAAACAGAGAATTGCTTCTATTCACTGCTAATCTGCTTAACTATTTCAAGTTTGTTATGCTGGAATTTAAAACATTTTTGAACAAGTATATAAAGGAGAAAAACAAAACTTTTTAAAACGCTATTTAACTAATGACTTAGTCAAAGAAAACTTTCGAAAACCGTTATTTAAAGCTTCAAACGTCCAAAATCCACAAATCTATGCTTGTTTAAGCTCAGCCTTGTTTGTTAACTTTATTCACAAAATTAGCTTTAAAATTACTATTATTTTTCATTGCATTTTGGTAACATTCAAGTAGCGGAGTCGACAGATTTAAGGACAGAGAAAGTAATTTAAGAAATAGTCTTTAATAATGCAGAATTAATGATAAAAAAGATGTTCACTACGTTTATCGATGCAATAAAAAGATGTTCATTACGTTCACCGATGCAGTGACTGAACGCAGAAAAGTGACGTTTTCCCGACGTTCAAAATATTTGAAAACAGATGGATAAATAACTGAGAGAGATGCATAAAAGAGACGCTGCGTGGGTGAAAATTTACAGTATGTCTTCGGATTATATATGTATTGTATATTATGTATATATGTACTAAAGGTTAAGATCAAAAATACAAGAGGGAAAGGGAGGTGGGGGTGAGAAAAGAAAATACTTCGTGAAAAGAAGAACTGAAAAAGATACTCTATAAAACTTTGAAAATAACACAAGTACGTTTTAAAAATTCCATTTACACTGCAGTATTATTCGTTTATTTTTTTCAAAATTTTGTGTCACTGCAAAAGTAACTACCAAGCTATAAGATAAAATATTTCTCTGTAGCATATGTGAAAGCAACAAGATAGATCTTTATATATTCTTTGAATCTTGTAGTAGATGTGTTTCTGTTTTTTTCCCTCCACTTCCATAGTCTACTTTACTGTGCTTAAAATCTTTTCCTTCCTTTTTTTCTCTATTTCAGCATAATTGTTTAAGCTATTTACAAATTACATCAATTTAAAATTTGTGGTCAATCTCAAGTAATTCTTTACACTTCCACATTTAAGGCATAAGTTTTTTGTTGTTGTTGTTATTATTATTATTTAGGTCAAATAATGTTTTTTTTAATTATCAGTTATTCATTCATTTTTAGGTCAAATTATTGCATTCCAAAATCTTGATCAGGCATTACACCTACAAATCAAAGCAGTACAGAATTCTTAAGTTGCTTAATATATATATATATATATATATATATATATATATATATATACATTTTGCAATTCTATTTTAAGGTTTTAGGTATTTTTCAGTCATCCTCATCGTTTAAAAATATCATCTCAAAGATCTGTAATTCAATTCATTTTCATATCAAAAAATTCAGCTCGCAGTAAATTCTTCATTAAAAGAAGAATTTAGATCTAAATCTTCAGATCTAATTCGAATCCCTTATCAGACAACTAAGATTTCATCAATAACAATTTTCTAAACCAGTCAGTCGGCACGCGGTCGATTTGGCAACGAAGCAGTAAGATTCAACCGCGATGACTGCGGTCGTAATGAGCCAAAGACAAAATGGTACGCAAAGATAATAAACGATATTGATTAAAAATCTTCATGAACTAACTAGTAGTCATATTAACTTCGGGATCAATTTCATCAGTTTCCACATTCTATTTCACGGCTTTTGGAAATTTTTAACAATTGAGTAGACATGAAAAGATCCTATATCTACTCAAAAGTTCTGTAATTCATTTCACTTATAAATCAAAGAATGCCATCCGCACTAAATCCTAACACGAACAAGAAATTTAGATCTAAATCTTATCAGAACAGACAATTAGATACACAACTCGCCAGACATTGGATAAGGACATAATTCGAATCCCTTATCAGACAACTAAGATTTCATCAATAACAATTTTCTAAACCAGTCGGTCGGCACGCGGTCGATTTGTTAATGAAGCAGTAAGATTCAACCGCGATGACTGCAGTCGTAATGAGTCAAAGACAAAATGGTGCGCAAGAGTAATAAACGATATTGCTTTAAATATCTTCGTGAACTAACTAGTCGTCTAGCTAACTAGTGGTTTTAGTATTTCGAGAAAGACTTCATAAATTTTCAAATTATATTTAACGGCCTTCGGTATTTTTTAATGAAATCAAAAAGTTCTGTAATTCATTTCGCTTATAAATCAACACTTCCCATTCGCATGAAATCCTTACTCAAACAAGAAATTTAGATCTGAATCTTATCAGAACAGACAATTAGACACGCAACTCGCCAGACATCGGATAAGGACATAGAATTCGAATCCCTTATCAAACAACTAAGTTTTCATCAATACCACGTTTTTAAACCAGTGGGTCGGTACGCGGTCGATTTGGTAATGAAGCAGTAAGATTCAACTGCGATGATTGCAGTCGTAATGAGTCAAAGACAAAATGGTGTGCATGGATAATAAACAATATTGCTTTAAATATCTTCGTGAACTAACTAGTCTTCTAGCTAACTAGTTGTCGTAGTACTTCGAGAAAGACTTCATAAATTTTCAAATTATATTTAACGGCCTTCGGTATTTTTTAATGAAATCAAAAAGTTCTGAATTCATTTCACTCATAAATCAACACCATTCCATTGGCATAAAATCCTTACTCAAACAAGAAATTTAGATCTGAATCTTATCAGAACAGACAATTAGACACGTAACTTGCCAGACCTCGGATAAGGACATAATTCGAATCCCTAATCAGACAACTAAGTTTTCATCAAGTAACAAGTTTTTAAACCGGTCGGCACATTGTCTATTTAGTAATGAAGCAATAAGATTCAACCGCGATGCCTGCGATCGTAATGAGCCAAAGACCAAATGGTACGCAAGGATAATAAATGATATTGCTTAAAGATCTTCATGAACTAACTAGTAGTCTTATTAACTTAGGGATCAATTTCATCAACTTCCATATTCTATTTCACGGCTTTTGGAAATTTTTAACCATTCTCATTGTTGAAAAGATCCTATATCTACTCAAAAGTTCTGTAATTCATTTCACTTATTAAACAAAGAATGCCATCCGCACTAAATCCTAACTCGAACAAGAAATTTAGATCTAAATCTTATCAGAACAGACAATTAGACTCGCCAGACATCGCATAAGGACATAATTTAAATCCCTTATCAGACAACTAAGTTTTCATCAATTACAAGTTTTTAAACCGGTCGGTCGGTACGCAGTCGATTTGGTAATGAAGCAGTAAGATTCCACTGCGATGACTGCAGTCGTAATGAGTCAAAGACAAAATTGTGTGCAAGGATAATAAACGATATTGCTAACTAGTCGTCTATCTAACTAGTGGCCGTAGTACTTCGAGAAAGACTTCATAAATTTCAAATTATATTTAACGGCCTTCGGTATTTTTTAATGAAATCAAAGAGTTCTGTAATTCATTTTACTTATAAATCAACACATCCCATTCGCATGAAATCCTTACTCAAACAAGAAATTTAGATCTGAATCTTATCAGAACAGGCAATTAGACACGCAACTCGCCAGACATCGGATAAGGACATAATTCGAATCCCTAATCAGACAACTAAGTTTTCATCAAGTAACAAGTTTTTAAACCGGTCGGCACGTTGTCGATTTAGTAATGAAGCAATAAGATTCAACCGCGATGACTGCGGTCGTAATGAGCCAAAGACAAAATGGTACGCAAGGATAATAAATGATATTGCTTTAAAGACCTTCATTAACTAACTAGTCGTCTATTTCGGGAGAACATGAGCGCACCACACACACGAATCATTTCAATAATTGAAACAGCTGTATATTGAGCTAGGCAGGGTTGGCCCGAAACACTCCACTAGATACTCGCTGATGAAATCTAGGAAATAATAATTACAGACAGGGGCAGCAAGAATTCATAATTACGCTGGACACGTATCAGTCGGCATTAGCTGGGAGGGGGCCAGGCTCAGAGGAACAGAACAAAAGAACGATAAAAAATATTGTAGAAAAAGTTAACACCCACGGCTCATGCGGTAGTCCCCAGCTGTTGGATATGGGCCAAGATACAAAGCAGGTGGATTTTTTTTATGTCATTTCTTTCTTTCTATTA
Organism: Uloborus diversus; assembly: GCF_026930045.1. Taxonomy (NCBI): domain Eukaryota; kingdom Metazoa; phylum Arthropoda; class Arachnida; order Araneae; family Uloboridae; genus Uloborus; species Uloborus diversus. The sequence continues at coordinate 236,198,861 of NC_072731.1, read as the reverse complement.
AATAGATTTTATGGGGTGCTTTATGCTCCAGGTGTTTACGATTGTTTCTGCTTTTCAGCAGTTTTTGACAGAGATACTATACGCAAGGTAAGAATTCAGAAGATAAGCTTTTTAAAATTTTCTGAAACATTAAAAATACGAAACAGTTTGCAAAACAGAAACTAGAATAGAAGTTTCATCATAAATAATAAATAACACGGCCAAATAACTTAGAATCGACAACTGATATACAGCATATATTATTTTTATAATGACAGTGTTGAAAAAAAAGAATTCAACTTTTTCAAAGCATTTAAAATTTAAAAATTTATTATTGACTAATTCTTTTTTCTATTACTAACTTACAGCACACATTTTTCCAAGCTACAATTAAAGTTGCTTTTAGCCAAAATAATCAAAAATGGACATTTCATAACATAATTATACTTTTTTCTACCTTTAAAATACACTAAACAAATAACACTGTAATGCAATTCATTAATGAAATCGATACTTCTGTGAATGTATTTCTAGTTAAACTTTCATATTAATATTGTAGAAAGAACTATGTTTATTTTTTCCGCACATGCTACTAAATTGAAAAAATTAGTTAATTAATCACATAAATGTTCGGTCCTCCCTTCATTTCAAACAAACCTGCAGTCCACCAAATGTTTTCTTTATTTTTTATATTCGCATAACATTCAGCGAAAAATAATATGCAGCAATTGCACTGTCCTGAGAAATAAAAGAAAATATTTGAAAAGCTAAAATAGTTACTACTTGTGAACATGTCTTCAAATGAAGAACATTACATTTCTTTCCAATTTCTGCTTTTTTCCGAAAGCTTCACACATTGCTTTATAAAAAAAATACTTTGCTTCTTTAGTTTAAGTCTTCTTATTTAATCTTTTGCACATTGTTTTATATCTTCTTCCACAGAATGTTAGTTTGAATGCGCTTTCAAAGCCTCTTTTCCCTTTATATTTTCCAGTGTTTCAGAAAAAAAAAAAAAAAAATCAGTACAATTTTCGTATGTACAAAAAAAAAAAAAAAAAAGAGAGTTCATTTCTAGTATTCTAAGTATTTTCTGTATAGGTATACACCTTATTTAATAATGCCGTACGCAACATTTCGCCAAAAGGAAAAAAAATCGTATTTGCTTTTTACACACATGAGAATGAAAACTATACTCTAGGCAAAAATATCGTTGGATAAAAATATCGTTATCGAATAGTGTTATAGTAAGATAAAGTAGCTGGAAATATTTGAAATATTACTCCGTAATTGATGTATGAAATTACCTCGAAATAAAAAAAAAAGAGAGGAAAATGATAGAAAAATTTTGCAAATGTATTCCTGATAGACATTTCACTGAAGTCTCATAAACCTTAAAAAAACATAAAACAATTTTTCGATCTGAATTCAACATTTTTAGATTATTTTTGCAAAATGAAGAGAGCAAAAAGGAACACAAAATGGCACTCTCTCCTTATGTTTTCCTCCTTATTTGCTCATAACAAAGTTTAAAAAAAAAGCAAAATTATACAGAAAAATCCAAAAATATTCTATTGGATTGTTTCGCTTCGACTATTTTCCATTCCAAAATATATTTCCCCCCTTTTTGATTTTCGAACACATATATATCTGCAGACGAGAAGAGTGGGGGCATGGAAAAATTATTCTTCTTTTTTACGATACCAGTTCCTGGCATTGAGGAACACATGATCCCTGCAGTTTTTTTCCCGCTGACTGAGATATGACTTTTGGGATATACTTTCTGACCGTTATTTTTACTCTCATATTTTTCTCTTCTTTCATTGCAGAAAAAGGTGCATGAAATTTCAGAGATTCAGTCGTAAAATGGCAGTCTGCACACGAATTGAAAATCCGAATATGAAAGTTTAAAAAAATGCAAGGAAAAATTGAAAAATAACAGGAGGGGGGATGAAATTTCTCCGACTGCGTGTGATCATGACTGACAAAGAAACATCCATTGCGTATTCAAATGAGGAAGAAAAGGAAGGGGGAGAGTGAAGATTTCTGTGTTGTTTTTTTGACGCTGGAGACATAAAAGATACTCAGTAGAAGAGGAAATTTGCGAATAACTGAAAAAGCCGCCATGCATTCGAATGCAAACGTTTTTATGTCATTCCGGACATCCGCATTGAATTTTGAAAAGAGGATTGTTTTAATGGAGATGGGTCAACCCTTCAGTCTTTGATGACGGTTCTCAAAAGACGGATAACGCAAGAGTTCGATATTTTTGTGGTAAAGTGCATTGTTATACAAAGTTAAATATTACCCATGCCATGGGGACAAACACAAAATTGTCATCATCAGTCTGTGTATGCATAACAGGGTTCGAAAATATCATGATATTTTCGAAAATATCGAAAGTATCCGATATTTTGATATATATATAGGATATTTTGATATGTATCCGATATTTTCTATTAGCACAAACTCCAGTCTTCAAAACAGTAAATGCATCTTCAAATCACTCTTGATTTTCTTATATTACAATTGCAATATGTAGACTTAAAAAAATAAGGTTTCTTTCATTATTTATGTCTAATGTTTCATTTTAAATTTCTACCAAGTTTACTGGAGTTAATTTAGCATTAGCTGTTTTACTCATTTTTCTTCTGTTAGCTACTTTTACAGTTATATGATTCAGAAATAAATAATATACAGTAGTCGGAGCACAGTCATAAGACATTCTGTTTTCTGAGCAATGTTTAATATGTAACTAGGCACTTCTAATATGAATTAAAAATGTTGCATTACTAATGATTTTATGAAGATAAAATACAAGTAAAAAGGGAATGCTATATTACTTTGTTATATTAATGACGTATTAATACATCACAGAAATATAGTACATAACTTTCTGGTTATTTTTAATAATAAATGAACAATGCAACTATGATTAATATACTTTTTTTATTGAAAATACCATAGTTGAAAAATAAATATCGAAAATATCAAAATATCGTGATATTTTCAAAATAAATATCGGATATATATCGTGATATATATCGACTGATATATATCGGCGAACCCTCATGCATAATAACAAATTTGAAAAATACGAGAGTTTGGAACATTTTTAGTTTCACCTTTTAAACCCAAATTTTTACTTTTTTGAACAAAAAGATAAAAATAAGTTATACAATTTCTTTATTCAAAGTTTTAAGTCCTGTTTTCAACGGAGCTGCCAAAGAGGCTTTGAATCACTTGCAGGCCAAGTGCAATCCTTCGGCAAGACATTCAGTCACCAGGGTTCTCCCTATTTGAAGTTAGACTTAGGAAGGTACTACGGCCGAGCGTGCCAAGAGAGAAATAAGCACGCAAATTGACTTTTGTCGGTAGTCTTTTCATCCATAAGCTCATTTCTTTTGCATTAAATAAGTTGTTCCTTTAACGTCGAAACACGTGTCTGTAGCAATCTACACTCGTGCTTTTTGACGTTGTTATTTCTTGTTTTATATTCAAATATTTATTTAATTTTTCTTATATTACTCAAGGGATATTTAATATGCTACATAACCATGCAGCATGAGCGCCGGTGATTTTACACACCTCGAAGATCTACCGACTGTCGACTTTGACCACGGGTTCAGAACGTACGACAAAAGATATATACGAAGCCAACGCCTAAACACTACACAACCCAGACGAAACATTTTCAGTTCAAGCCCTCATATTCAGTTTGGAATTTTCAGCGATAAAAAAAAACAAATAAATAAATAATTAATTAAAAAAAGAAAAATATACATGTATTAAAAAAGGTTCACGTTTTGAGCACAATTTTTGTTTGGATTTAATATAATTTTTTCATCATTAAACATTGATGCTTTATACCAACTAGAATAAACCCCATTAATACTCAAATATCAATTCGAACATCTTCAACGTTTTCAAGAAGAATTCAACGTAAGCGAAGAGCTTAGCTCGTTTAACGGTTTAAAGAGCGGTTTTAATTGGAAAATTAGACTCTTTCTATAGTATTTCATTCCCAAACCCGCCTCAATCGTGATCCTTAAATCTAATGTCACTAATTACTCTTCGGCGTAGCAAAAGCGCAAAATAAAATTAAATTTAAAGCTCTTACTCGTGGTTGACGGAATTTAAAAACGGAGCTCGAAAGGAACGTGACGCAATTTTAACATTAGATCTGCATGAGATATTTGTTTTACAGTCGGGGACATGATTTTATATCTCCACGCTGTTTATGCGTAGAGAATCATCGCTGTTTATGAAAAGAAAAGGTGACGTTAGAGTGTGCCGCAAAATCGTGGATTATTTTATTTCGTTTATTTTGAAAGGAATCTTAGCAATGCTTTTATTAAATTAAGGTTAGAGTGTAACGTTTCATGAGTTATGTAACTATGCGTTTATGATGGTTTTATTCCGCTCAGCGCCTTTGAGCATTGACAAGACCTAAGACATTTCTTGACTTCAGAGAGGATTAAATTTCAAACATAAATTAAAACGTTTTTACATGTGTATTTTCTAAGGAGCTGAAAAGAATATAGCTGCAGATGAAAGTGTATTTTTTTCATAGTTGTTATTCTTATTAAAATATTTTGTACAACACCTGCTTTAAAAAAATATTATTTCTAATATGTTTATCATCATTAAACATTAAAGAGTTTGTTAACAAATCAAAAACAAACAGTTGGCTCCCGAATATATTTACACCAGAGGTTCTCAATCTTTTTTCTCTTCCGAAATACGTAAGAAATTGGTGAACCCCTTGAGCCGTAGTATGTCAATTTCAGGTAAGAAAACAATAAAGGTTGAGAGAAAATTTGTTCCACATTTTTTCTAGATAATCTGTAGAATAATACCTTAGCAGCAACATATACAGTGAAACCCCGATTTTAAGTACCCCAAATCTACGTTTTCCCCTCATTTCACGTTTTTTTTTCATCAGGTTCTAGTTTGTTCCTACACTAATTATGTTAATTTAACTGGGATGACAAGTTTCTTAGTCACGAATTTCCCGCATACTACGTTTCTTCTAGGAACTAAAAAAATGTTCTAAAATAAGCAATATGTTTCCTTTTGTGCATTTTTAAAGCTAACCCACGCTGTTGAAAGTGAAATCTACGACATCAGAAATACTACTGCTCCCTTCGGAAATATTATGGACTATTTTCACCCTAAACGCCAAATAAGCAACAAAATTTGTTAATATGATCTAATATGGTATGAATAATATTTTGTTTCGCAAAAATAGATATTATACCATTTAAAAGGATCAAATTGACTACCTTTAGTTTTTTTTCATTTGATTTTCGATTTAACGTTTTTTTAACCCAGTCCCTTGAGAAACGTAAAATTGATGTTTCACTGTACATGTGTATTTGCACAGAAGTGCATAATGTCAGTGCAATGTTTGAAAAATATAAAGTTTGTTTTCTGAAAGAGAGCCAATGCATTTCAAATGACAAGGATTGGAAGAAGGAAAAAAAAAACTCTCCGCATTGTTCCTTGAAGATTCAACTTTTCAGGAAACCAACTGCGAAAAGTATTCCAGTTTTAAAGCATTTCCTCCGTTTGAAAATTCAGTAATTAAAATCCACGGTTGACGCGGCGTTAAATAAAACGGAAGGAAGTGAAATGAAGGATATTTTCTTTTTGTTTCCTGATGGGACACGACTTGAAAGTGATTGATGACCTCCTCGGCTGGAAGCGGTGGGGCTTTCGTGATCGCCTCTTTGGAAGTGACACCACACCTTTCCTTGGAAGAAAACTCTTCAGACTCCATCCACAGCATGCAAGTGGGAGTTTTCGAAGACGCTAAAGCCGGCGCGGCAGGGTGGAAAGCTAAATAATAGGGCTCTGGAAGTCGAAACTAGTAGATTCCAGGGTGTGCGTGAAGGCGGGAAAAAAGTGTTTTGAGGAGTTTTAGAACAAAAGGTTGCTTATGAAAATGAGCTTAATTAATACTGGGAATATTAGTTGGAGAGTTGTTTTCAGAGTGTGCAAAATTTGTAAAACTCGTGGGATTTAGCGAGTGCGAATTATATTGATTGATAGCTGCACTGAGTTCAATGTTCACCGCTGGAGTTTAAAATACTGAATTCCTATTAAAAGTAGAAAATAAAAATCAGCAATTCACGTTTGTTGAGAAAAGTGATCGATGACTGCCACACTAACACCAAAATTTATTTTAATGACTCACGTGTAAGCAAACTTTTCAACAACTGCAGACGATTTTCCATAGACCAAAAGCGACAACCATTTTCATTCCAAACAAGAAAAATTGTAATGTGCGCAAAGTTGATTTATTACGTTAGTTTTTTAATCAGCTGAAGAGCATTCACAATATTAGGAAAATGATGAGATAAATAATAAAAAAACAAACACATCTTTGAAATATATAACGAACAAATACCTTTGTGCTTGAACATTAAACAAATGAACTACTAACGTTTGAATGTTTGAAATTTTTGTGCATTGATAATTCATTAATTTAATCTTGAAATATGCTTACTTAATTTTTCGCACCTACATCAATTTTGCTATAGATATTTTGAGATTATGTTATTTTGAATATAGTAAGAGTAAATTATATTGATTGATATCTACATTCAATAAATGTTCACACATGAATTTGTAGTTCAAAATTATTATTAGAATAAAAAATAAAAATAAAAATCAACGCTTTATATTTGTAGACGAAGGTGATCGATGATTACCACATAAACACCGACATTTATTTTAATAACCATTGAGAATAAGTTATAACAACTTCAGACGAATCTTCATAGATCGGAATTAACGGTACCACAGAAAGTTTTGATTTACAGTCGCTTTCATTCCATAAAAAAAAATATATAATGGGCACAATATAATCGATAACGTTAGATAGCAGTGTTAGGAAAGTAATGAGTTAACTATTAAAAAAGTATTTTTATATATCGGCGAACTCTGGCACAATCATAAGTCATTTTTTTTTTGAACAATGTTTAATATTTAATTAATCACTTTTAATATGAATATAAAGTACAAGTAAAAAATAAATATTATATTACTTTTTTATATTAATGATGTACTAATACATTAAAAAACATACTACATAACTTTTTTGTTATTTTTAATAATAAGTCAAAAATATTACTATGATTAGAGCACTTTTTGTATTGAAAATACCGTAGTTGGAAAAATAAATATCAAAACATCATATTTTCAAAATAGATATCGGATATATATCGTGATATATATCATGATCTATATCGACCGATATATATCATGATCTATATCGACCGATATATATCGGCGAACCCTGTTCTATGCTAATACTTCAGCACCAAACTGTAACGAGCTATGGAATGCGTATTAAAGTTGTTGCAATATTTTTTAATAATAATAACACGTTCGAATTAACATTTTTAAAGGCTCACAAGCCATATTATATCAACCAATATTTAACACAGAATATTTTTTTTTTTTTTAAACTTGCTAACATAGGCTACTCAAGAATGTAAGAGGTTACTAAAGTAGAACCATCTACAAATATTTTCTCACATTATTATGTGGAAACAGATTACAAATTTCGATCGGTTTTTATGCAACAAGTAAAATAAATAAGAATATATATTTTTAACGATATTATTCGAAATTTATATAGAAGGTGTCTCCTTTAATTCTATAAAACTACGAGTTCGATTTTGTCCTTAAAAAAACACAGAACTTTTAGAAAAAATAATGGCCTCAGAAAAAAATATAAAATGCTTTCATTAAACTAATGATAAAATCGTTCGAACACCTTAGACTACAAACAATTAAATTCAATTTAAGAGATTCAAAATCATTTTGAAACTTACTTTTTAAATGTCAGAACCTGAATACGAAGAAAAATACAGACATCCTATGTTGCATAACAGAGGAGGCATTGAAGGAAGTTGCGTCACGAACTGTCACAAAAATAAATTTATATTCGAATTCGACGAGTTCCAAAAGGGAATATAAAATTTATCACCACACAATCCCGATTTATCTCACGTTATTAACTTAATCCCCACACTTTAGTCGCTCCGAAATGCGTGTACAATTGAATACAAGCCAGACACAGCATCCCCCATCTATTCATTTTAATTCGCCGAAATATCGCACAAATCACCCACAACTGCAAATAATTCAGTCATCAAAATGTAGCTTACGGAATCTATTAACTCTAATATTTTGTCAGGGGCCTGCAGGACATAATTGGGTTTACTTGTTGACCGTTCTGCTAGGACGCTTTCGGGCGCATCCGGGCACTTGGCAGTTTCGGTCGAATATGTCAAAATAATAGATGGCCTTGATCATTTTAATCACCCGTAGCTCGTTATCATGCAGGAGCAGATATCCGTCCTATGAAAAGGCTCATTATTTTCCTGTGGCAAAATGTTAAGCAGCTGGTTTAGAGCTCACGAAATAGTTACACATTAATATTGGTCAGCATCTTGAGCAACAGATATAGTAACGTTTCTGGGTTTCTGTCAGTTGTTTTAAGACTTTACCCCTTTTTTGCCGAAGTCCGCATTTTTGCCATTTTCGATTCTTTCAGATGAAATGTGATCACTTTTATCGAAATGTAATTATTTTAATAAAATTCACTGTCTAAAAGTCGATACATAACTAAAGTAAAATCAGAAACAGAGGAAATGTTAGCCCTACATGGCGGGTAAATACACTCCTGTTTGTGAAAATTGCAACACCACGAAGGACTTACGCGAGTGAGCTGAAAATTAGAGGAAATGTAAAGTAGGGCATGATATTCAAATGATTAGAGTTGCGGACCGGTAGTGCATGCGTATGCTGAGCAGCGCCCTCTGAACGGTGGATCGAACCGAATATAAATAGACGGCTGTAGCGAGGAGTGTATGATTATCTGTGGTTATATGCTAGAGTAAACGTTAACTGAATCTTTACTATGCCTCTTCGACGAAAGAAAGCGACATTTGAGCAAATTTCGGACTTTGAACGCGGCAGAATCGTAGGCCTTCGTGAAGCTGGATTGTCTTATCGTGCAATAGCCGCTCGTGTGCAGCGTAACAGCAGCACAATCATGCGTGTTTGGAAGCAGTGGACGGACGAGGGTCGGACAGCTCGGAAATCCGGGAGTAGATCCCGAAATGTGACATCAGCTCGCGATGACAGACATCTGGTGCGTATGGCGCTGACGAACCGCACAGCTTCTTCTAGACAATTGGTAGCACAGTGGTCAACAGCTACAGGTGTTTCATTGTGTGCTTCATCAATTCAGAGATGTCTGCTGCAGCGACTTTTCTTTTGGGAGTTCCTACGAACATTTTCCCCCAACTACAGCGCTGCACATAGTGGCAGCGTTGAAGGCGATTTATTTTGAATTGTTCGCAGTAAAGTGCTACGGTGAAGCATTACCAATCTACTATATGAATTTATGTTCGTCTCCGAATAGATTATTTCCTTCTTTTAATGGCAAGTAATCTCTTAAATGAAGAATCGTTTATTTACTTTTCTCCTTTTTAGTCTCAACGGATCATTAGTTAGAAAGTAAAACAAAAACTTGTCTTATCCCTGAAAAATTTAAGCTTCTAATTTAATACGTAGCAGTTAAAAATAATTCATGTTCTATTTATTGTCAAAATAGTATTTTATTGCAAACCAATCTTAGCTTTCTCTGCTTGTTGGTCGGTCAGTTTTAAAACTCAGTAAAATTAACTAATGAGAAGATTTTCTTCCATTACGTACAGTTGAAAAAGTGCGGAACCTTCAAATTAGAAACAAGTTTAAAATTAATTCAAACATATTATTCGAGTATTGTCAATATGTATTAAATTCGAACAATTTCAGAGTTTCATATATAGGCGAAGTGAGTAGGAGGGAGAGGTACTTAGTTATAAATGATAAAACGATTAAAATCGGGGTAATTGATAATTTTACAAAACAACATTTTTATTGTCATCAGGGGCGGGAGGGATTTTCAATCTGCCGAATGAGAAAATAGGAGCATAGAATCATTATTAACGGTTTCTTAAAAGTTGCAATTTTGCAATGCTTTACCCGATTCGCCGAATCGCCAGACGAAATTCGCCGAACTAGTACCTTTCTGAGAGGTCACAGTGGCCTCCGTGGCCTAGGGAAGTTTTCGATTTTTCAATTTTATTTTTATATGATAGAGTAACATGTATGAACATCATAGGTGAAAAAATTTTAGCGATACGATAAGTAGTTTTTTTTTAAATTAATTTTTAAAGTTCAAGCTCTTGTGACGTCAAATGGCGTAGGAAGTGACGTCATGCGCTCTTTCGATAGGGGAGAAGCCGAAGGTCACGCATTCGACTTCGAAGACGAAACGTAAAAGGCTTATCTCCTCGCATTTAACTCCTCGCGTTTCTGGAACATTAAACCTCTCATCCTCTCGGAAATATTCGAATATCATCATTGATCTTACATGAGGAAGATTGTTTAGATTGTGCTTTAACGAATCCGGTCTCCATAGTGTGTTCAAAAGGATTATTGAATTTCTAAAAAATAAAAATATCAGCGCGCTCAAAATGTCCTTAGCGAAAACAAGGGGACTTCGGCGGAAGGCTGCCCATTCGCGCCCTGTGACGTAGGCTCGTGACGTTTCAGAAGAGCGCACTTTTGCGCGTGGATTTTTAAAAATTCATTAAAAATCAACCACGGTGTTCTAAAATTCGGCGATGGTGAATTTTTTAGTTTTGAGGATCAATTAACAATATCCAATAGCCAAAATATGAACATTTAATAGGTTGCAACTTCCCTATTATCATATTAAAGACTTAAGGAACCAATTGTCAACATCACCATACATACATAAATATTATTACACATAGTACAACTCAAAGATGTGATAATGGGTCGGACTATTTTTGAAGTATTAAAATAACCGTTAACGTCGATAATAAACAAATAGCACTTGCAACAAGGAACTGCAAGGAGTTGATTGATTATCAGTTCACACAGGGCAGAGATTAGAGGGCATTAATTATGCTCCAGAATCTAAAAATAATGTCAATTTGCTCTGAAGAATATGCAGCGAAATTAACGGCTGTAGGGCCACAAAAGTGCCACGTTTAATTGGAGTTCGCATCTTTAAGTCATTCAGAGGATTTGTAGTCAGATCGCAACAAGGGATTGCATATTTTGTGAGATATTTGTTATTTTGATGTATTTTTGCAGAATAAATGAAAGGTTCCTTAAAATATTTCGTTACAACGGCCACGATATTTATTTAGTTTAAAGGAGCAAATTAGTGAAACTGGAATATTATTTTAAGAGCGAAAGATTTGAATTTGCTTTGTAAATAAAAATAAACAATTGAAAAAATGTTTTGCCTTATTATCTAAATTTTCGAATATCCAAGTGATCATTTGGTTTTTGACTTATTTGTTAATATTGAGAGGAGAGGAGTGGGGGGATCAGATTATCTGGCTGTAGTGATTTTTCTTGCAAATCAAAAGAAAAACTTTATGAAGTATACTATGTACTTTGTCCAGATAAAAAGGCAAAAAGTCATAACTGCTGGCAATAGATTGCGATTAGTGATTCTTTTCGCCATATCAAATAAAAAATACTTTCTAATAAATTTTAAAGTGCAAACTTTGCTTTTTCCAGATAAAAAGGCGTTAAGTCAACTGTGATTATCTGGTGGTAGTAAATTTTCTCACATATTAAAAAAAGAAAAACCTTTCTGATAATTATTGAAGTACAAGCTGCTTTGTCAGGATAAAAAAGCGAAAAGTCATAATAACTGTTTTTACCAGATTGTATGGCTGTAGAGATTTTTCATGCAAACTGTATTTTGTCCAGATAAAAAGGCGTGAAGTCAACTGTGATTATCTGGTGGTAGTAAATAATTTCGCATATTAAAAAAAATACCAGAAGTTCCGTCCAAAACTGAACGAGTCAACTTTCCCGTACACCAATATCGACTTTCTAGTATCAAATTGATATTCTCTAAATTAGCTAAGACTGCAAATTAATTTATAAACATCTAAATTATAAAAACTACCAAAACAAATTCTTATCATTTTATGCATGCCTGTTAAATTAATTCCAAAAACAATGATAAACTACTGATATATGGGCTTGGTACTTTAATAAAAATAAATAAATAAATAAAGTTTCTCCTTTGGTTTTAGTTTTAACTAACACTATGTATAACTGTTAGGAAAATGTTTTTGATATCTTAAAAAATAATAAATATTTATGATGTTTAAGCCTTATTAACCTGCTTGAAGTTATTAACATGCGGAATAAAAATGCATGTGTTACTCAAAATTAAATAAAATGCAGCTAGCTTGTCCATTAACTTAATTTATTCATTAGTTATTTTCCCCGGTTGATAGATATTTGAAGGATGCATTTAAAGTACAGGAAAGAGCAAGAGAGATGGGAGGGGGGGGGGAGAGGAGAGTTTCTTAAGAATGTTTCTTCAACAAATTCCGCTCTAGAGGTAGTGGTACTGTAGTAAGAAACCACAGTTCACGATGCGCTTAATTTTAATAGTTAAGTAAATAGGTATCGCTAAATGAAATTTTCGTTACCATAAAGTTAAACATGAACTTCACTGTTTACGTAAAATTTATGGCAGAAACATGTTTACAAAACATTATCAAATTTTATCAAGTTTATATATATATATATATATATAATACAGTCGACTCTCGATAATTTGAAGCCTTGTAAATTGAATCTTCCTTTGTCTCGAAGTTTCCATTCGGTCCCAAAATAATTTTGTGTTTTCAATACAAAAGTGTATCTATATCTCGAATGTATTCTTTTTTATTTCTACACCTCGAACGTTTTCATTTGCAAATAATCGTGCTTTTAGGTCATAAAGAAGTTTAAAAGCAAAGTGAATTGAAGCCAAGAGAAAATAAATTGGGCCTAGGACAGAAAGAGTAGTTAAAGCTGCTTTAAGATGTGTGGTTTCGTAAACAGCAATAGTAACGAGGCTAAAGTGACAGAAGAATGGGATCATTTTGTAATCTTTGTTGGACTGAACGGAAATGAAAGGTAACTTGAATATTGAAGAAAATGTAACTACGCGGAATCATTGACGAAGCGGTTGTGCAAGCTGTTCGTGGAGATTCTGATAAAGATAAGGATGAAGAATCTTTAGCATCTCCAATTAATCAGCAAGTATGAGATTTTGCATCTAGTCAGTACCTGGTACTGACTAGATGCAGGGTACTCTAGTCAGTACCCTGCAGTACCTGGAAAACTCTGAAAATGTGGATAAGTTGAATTGTGTTAACAAATTGAATAACGAGTTTTAAGGTGCTATAAAAAATGTGAGTCGTCAAAAACATCTTCTTTTTCTCGAAGTATCTTAGTGAAATTTAATTTCTTAAAGGACATTATTTTCAGTTTTAGTCATTAATTATATCTGAATGCAAATTAGAATGTACCGTGACACACAGTTATTTTCCTAAAATAGTCAACATGATTTTGGTTAATTATTTTCATTATTTTTTACAGTGTAGTTATATTTAGGTTTTTTTTCGCTGCGAGAGAAGAGAAACTTTTTAACACTAAACTAAACGCAATTAGCAACAGGGACATTCCACCGTCACGTGCGGGACAAAAATACACTTAAATTTCATTAACATTTCGTCATATCTCTTTATATTTTAATGAAACAGGGGTAAGCAATTTTTTACATTTGACACAAAGATACTTTTGAGACAATTATATTTTTATAAAACAATTTTATTTAAAATAAAATTTATTTACATGCGTCACGGACATCCAAAGTCAACCTCCGGTAACTTGCTTATGAATAAGCTAATATTTTTGCTCTATTGTTACAGCAATGACGAAAAAAAAAATTGTAGATTTTGAAGGCTACGGTTCCAACGTAAAGGAAACATATCCCATTAGTTTAGAAATAATTATTTAAACCATTGAAACAAAATATGTATATGCCCATTCCATCGAAAATGGTCATTTTGTCTCGTACGTGATGGTTCCTATATTTCATAAAAAAGATAATTTTTAAAGAAAGTTTTTGCTTAAGACGTCACACATGCGTTTGTAATTTCATAAGCAACCAAATTTTGTTCATCATCCTTTTAAATTATTATTTTTTATGAAATGTATAAAGCGTCACGTGCGGGAAAAAAATTATGGCCCAACATTACGCAAATGTTATGAGAAAAAAAAATGTCGCAAAAAGTAAAAACGCTTTTAAGTTCACAGTTTTTTTTTTTTTTTTTAACCTGAACATTTTTGTAATCTATAGAGTCTTTGAAGGATACAGTTGTGTCCACAGTCATAGAAAAAAAGACAATGAGTTTTCGATATGGTTATACTACGATGTTTTTTTTCAGACTTGGGGAACGTCGACATATGATATTACACGAGGGGTGGGTGTTCTCGAAATTGTAACAGTTTGTGATAAGGGGAAGGAAAACGTGAACGACAAGTGTGATATCAAGCATTTTTAATAACAATATGCTCATGAAAAACAGAGTGACGTGTGACCAGTTAGCCCCAGGCGTACATTAGTTTTAAGATGCATATGCTTCAGAAGAAAACAATAAGTCGTTTTTTTTTCTTTTCTTTTTAGCAATCATGATTGCATACGGATTTCACACGGCATGTCTTGACGTTTGTCATTCCATTACCTACGCTGTTGGTAGATAGCGACCACCCGATCCATTGCGAAATGGCCATTGACATTTATTCTTCATAATTTTACATTATCGTCCGTTTTTTTGCTTGGATAAATGGATGCTTTTTTTTAATAAGTATTTATTCGTTCTTTTTTATTTTATCATTTCTGTTAATTATTATTGCCATCATTTTTGCAGACGATAAATCTTATCTTACTGATTCTTTTGCATTTCTCACTGCTTTTTTTTGGAAATTTCTTTCAGTTTGCATAGTTGCACGTTATCATTTTGCCTCATGTGAACGAACAACATCAGCGGCTGAAATGTCATCCTTTTTTTCGTCACACTCGCTTGAGCGTAAAGCGTGTCTCAGTCTCAGTCGACAAAGTCCCAGAAGCTCACACGATGACAGATAAAAAAGCAATGCCCTGAACAAGAACATGAGAAACTTCGGCCTCAATTGAGCAGAATTTAGTACTAAATGACATCGGGGAACAAAAATTATGCGATAAGAAAAGTACCCAAATTTATAGCATCAAATAACAAGAAACGCAACAAACCAAATCTGACAGTAATATTTTACAGCATGAAATTCAACCGAAGAAAATTAAATAAACTATTGAATATTCCAAAAATAGCATAGAAAACAAGTGAAGAAATAAACTACGAATGTTTGTTGTCGGTTACCAAAGGCGGATGCAAATTTTTTTTTCAAGGGAGGAGCGATTGATTTTTATTACTTACCCTTTATTGCTCCTGGTTTACACATGCTGGTTGCAAATGCTTCGGTCTTCAATTCCAAAACATTTCCAAAGAAGAGCTCCGAGTCCCACTTACCCTAATACCATCAAACATCGTCTAAAATTTCACTTTAAGAACTTCAGCATCGAAAATTTAACGAAGTCAGATCCCTAAATCCCATCCCTTCCTCTAACGTTACAAAAGTTGGTCTACAATCGCGTTTTTATGACGTCAATTTTGAAAAGAGTTGGGGAGAAGGCCCGGAATTCACCCTGCAGATCAGTGAAGATCCCCTGAAATCGCATTTTTAAAACTCCGACTGTGAAATATTTTCCATAAAATGTTCCGGATCCAATGCCTTAAATAACGTCATCAAATATGGACTACAATTGTGCTTTTAGGAATTCAAATTCTAAAACATTTCCGGAAGAGAAGTCCAAATCACCCTTCTTTAACATAACCGAAAATCATATTAAATGGCATTTTTAGAACTTCAATCACCTTTACTTTTTGTAAAGGTCGAAAGTCCCCTAAGGGAGGGGCGATCACACCATCGCTCCTCCCTTGTATCCGCACTTTGCTGAAACAGAGGATATCGGTTTGGCTTTTTAAACATGACGGAATAGCATTTTCAGAGGCAAATACTAGTAATCACTAGGGCAAATCCCACCCCACTTTTGAAGAGACCAAAGACAGCCTAAAACTGCGTTTTGAGCACTACACGAAATTACTGGTGGAGTGCATACTCAACTTATGACCCCGGTTTCTATTTGCGTGCTCATAATTCAAAGAGGATCCTCTCCAAAACCACAAGTTTGATTCTCTTTTTAGTAATCATCATCTTTGGCTGAAGAATAAATGTTTCAAACTAGGTATGTTAGTACACATTTTCATCGGTTACAGTTCCATCGATGTCAGCTACAGTTACAAAAGTTAACACCGTATTTTTTTTCAAAGAAAAACGGAAGTTCTGAAAAACAGTATGTAAGAGTCGAAGGTTGCAAAACAACTGCGGATCAAAAATTTATCTGTTTTCATTACAAAACTCGAATTTAAACCCACTTTAAATTGCTCAAAAGAGATGAAATAAAAAGCATTGAAATCCTTAAAGAATGAAAACACGATTGCGGTGTCGGAGGCTCTGAAATTCTTTGAGTCGGAGACAGGGACGGTCATTTTCCTTCCGAATATCCAGCCATGTGTAAAAGTATGAAAGGAGATATTTTTGGCTTACATTGAACTATTATCTACTAATCTAAATGATATTTCTTCTTTTTTTTTACTTTATATGACGAAAATAAATACATTTTTTTTCCATGTGTGTGTTTTCTTTCAAACATTTTTTTTTTTTGTTAATTCTTTCACTTTTTTAAAAGTTTAATTTTACTACGTAAACATGGCAATGTAACATAACTTTAAAAATTGTTTTATTTTGACTAATTTTAAAAATGAGCACAACACCTGAAGCAGTGAGAAGCAAAGGAAAGTTTTTATAAATCATGTTGTATAGCAGCACCTACCAGGACTATTAGTACTTTCTCTTACCTTTAAGACAAAAGAGAGGTTCCTTTACCATTTGTACTGGTTAGCTCCAATTTTTTAATTTTGCCACTTACATCCCTTTGCTTCTCACTGCCTCAGTTGTAAAGCGAAATATTAAAAACATATATTGCACGTTTTATCTGACAAAGCCGTTCAAAGCAGAAGGAAATATTGTTTTCACCAATAGCTTAGCATTAGGCAGCATAACACACATAGTATAGTACATTAAGTCATTTTTTTCTACAAATGATTTTTGCATAAATAATTAAAGTAATTCACATAACTAGAAAATCTCCCATCAAGGTTTGACGAGTGAACATTGATTCTACATTTGAACGAAGCAATTCCCTGTTTGGTGATATTTGGATGGTTGAAATTTTAGCCCTAACTCCAGCGGATTAACCCTATATTCCAGCAGTGGTGACCTCAGGAGCGTTACTCGATCAGTGAATTCACTATTATACATAAACTCTGTAGCAAAAAAAATATATGCACCCAGAAGAAATTGAGCTACACTCATGAAACTTGGCAGGCATGTAGTGTATAAGGAGATAAGAAGATGATTAAAAATTCAGAATAAAAGATAATTTTATTAAGCAGTTACAGCATGCAAAAGATTACAAATCAGTAAGTAGTAAAGCCACCTCTGGCAGCTATACAAGCCGAAAAACGGTGTGGCATCGAATCAATTAGGTCACTTATGACCCCCTGCGGAAGATCATGCCATAATCTTTGCAACTGCATCGCTAATTCCCCTGTATCCTGGGATGGCTGCAGTTGCTTTCCCAGCAAGTCGCAGACATGCTCTATTGGTGAAAGGTCTGATGACCTGGCAATCCATGGGAGTACTTCATATCCCTGAAGAGAACGTTGAGAGAGTCGCGCAGTATGTGGACGAGCATTGTCCTGCTGATAAATAGCACCTGGGCGACTTGATAGCATGGGTAGAACAATCGGTGTTGAAATGCTGCCCAACGTATCTGCGAGCTATCAAAGTGCCTTGGAGAGCAACTAGAGGTGATTGTGTGTCCCAAGAAATCGCTCCTTACACTGTCACACCTTGTGAAATGGCTGTATAACGCTCGACAACAAATGCCGGATCGGAGCGCTGGCCGGTGCGGCTCCACACACGTTGTACGTGATCATCAGCACTGAGACTGAATCGGGATTCATCGCTGAAGATCGCACGCCTCCAGTCTGTCACACTCCAAGCTGCCCGAGGTCAGCAAAAATCCAGTCGACACTGCTTGTGATGTGGGGCCAGTGGCAAGTGTATTAATGGACGTTGGCTCCTTAAGCCAACTTCAGTGAGTCGTCTCCTAATGGTTCCCTTGATACCACCGGATGCCTGGAAGGAGGTAAGTGGCGTTGAATCGATACTAGCGAAGTTGACGGTGCCGACGCGGCCGCTCTTCTGATTGCGCGATCCTCGCGTTCATTTGTGTTCCTGGGACGCCCTTACCCTCCGCGACGGTAGTCTCTCCCTTCCGTGATCCACTGTTGCCAACACCGAGCAACTACCATGTCACTCCGACCGAGGTGGCGACCGATACTCCTGTTTGACCAACATGCTTCTCTGAGGCCTATTATACGGCCTTTATCAAACTTCGTCAGCTGTTCCTACTGCCGCCGGTTACTCTTAGAGGTATTATAAGTCACAATTCAGTCTACCGAAGTCAACAGATTCGATTGAATAGCCCTACGACACAAGTACTCATGCTTTTAAACTCTTTCACCTGTGCAACTTACCTGCTCATAGCGCGCTTAGCCTTGTTTCATTGGCGCTGAAATTTTAATCATTTGCATATCGGCTACCAAACTGCATTTGTGCCGAGTTTCATGATTGTGGCTCTAATTCTTCTAGGTGCATGTATTTTTTTTTTGCGACAAAGTGTATATGAGGATTAAAGAAAGTCGTCACATTCTCTTTTTTGTCTTCAGAAAGTTTCAAAAGAGTATTTCAATAGTTTTTTTAGCAATGGAATGAGAATAACACTAAGGGTCTGTCCACAAATCATGTCACGCTTTTGAGGGGGAGGAAGGGAGATGTCAAAAAATTGTGACAAGGGGGAGGGAGGTGGTAACAAGAAGTGTGATTTCACGCATTTTGTTTCAAGACAACGTTCATGAAAAATAGCGTGACATGTGACAAAGTGGGTAAGGTGAAGTGTGATACTTTGTGAAAAGAGGGGGAAATGCCAAAAATGTTTTTAAAAAGCAAGACATCGTCTGCGGACAGTCCTAAAGAACAGGGAAAATTTAATTGTTTCCTTTATGGACACAATCCAATAAAAAAATTTCTCTTTTCTAAGCAGCGATAATAAATGTAAGAGCTAGGTATTATTCTGAGTGAAAATTATTTATATTTTCATAGAGCTTTCAGCAACTGAAGAAAAAAAAAATATTTTCTGTAAAATTAGATTTTGCAGGGAAAAAAAGAAAGTTTATATGGTAAACAGTAAAGGAAAAAAACATCAGGTAATATTTTTTTAAAATAATATTTAATTCATGCACGCATTTTAGGATTATTTTCATACGACACCAGGTCGTCGTAGACGAGTTTTTCACATGATTAATCAAATTTGAAGCAGAGCTAAGCAAGTCAATATAAGTACCGAAATTTAATTAAAGAATGAATCCAACGCAAACATTGATTAATATAATCCTCCAATTTAAAGCGAGGAATTATGAGCATAAGTGGAATAGGAGTTCTAAAATATATTTGTTTTAAAAATTGTTACGAGGAAAAAATGAATTATGCAGATTAAATATTTGTAAACGTTTACAAAAACGTTGAAAGAAATAAGCTGAACAAATGGTGTGATATTAATTGAAATTTTAAAGCAGTGGTTGAATAATAGAGAAGCAATTAAATATCAATTTCAAATCTAGTTGTTCACACATATTTTTACTGCAAGTTTGCAGAGTTAGAAATTTCCACCGATATTGACAAACATATCAAGTTGATAAAAAATAATTAATAGTAAACAACATTTTAATAGTTAATTTATAAAAGTGTTGTGATATTTAACATAAATAATATGTTGTTATGCTATGTATAGCGTTACTAGTAAGAAAACTAAGTTTTCAGGGCGTTCAGACATAAAATAATTAATTTTTCCTCATTTTTTTTAGTCCAAAATTTATGGTGATATGTTTATGGTGGACTAATTTCTTACGATGGAAAAGTCGAACCTCTTTGAAAGATTAAGTTTAACTTTTTAAGATTTAACTTTTACAACAAACATTTTTAAGATTTAACTTTTACAATAAACAATCATTTTCTTACAATACTTAAACACACCAGTAGTATTTCAACTACTAAAAACTATTTTAATGCGTACTGTATTTGTCTTAATCTTTTCGTTGGCTTTCGTGATGAAATGAGCATCAATTTATTTACTTACTCAGAAAAAGGGATGTCCTAATTGGAAATTCTAAAGGTAAATTCCGGACTTATGCCGTTTTCTCCATTAAAATGTTGTTAGGATGTTATTAAATAATAATAAAAACTTGAAAAAACAACATTAATGAAGCCCAAAATTTTACAAATCGTTGATTACACGACACTCCTTTTGCAGTACAGAACATTCTGCATGGGGAAAAACTCCACTAAGTTATGCTTGCAATATCAATGGTAGTTTAATTTTTAACTTGCTCAAAATATTCTGATGCTGTTCGAATTAATAAAGGTTAAAATCGAATTTGAATTTATCTAAAGACTATTTTCTTTTGTATGAATTTAAACTCCAGGGGGAAAAAACGAAAAAATACTTCGAGAGATATCTTCTTTTGTATGAAATTTGACGAACTAGAAAAGACCGAAAAGTGATTTAAAAACATGCCTAATATTTATGAATTTGGATAAACTAGAAAACACAGTAAAATGGCTTCTAAAGATATCTTCCTTTGTATGAATTTTGACGAATTAGAAAAGATCGAAAAGTGACTTCAAAACGTCTAATAGTTATGAATTTGGATAAACTAGAAAAATAGCTTCTAAAGAAATCTTCTTTAGTATGAGTTTTGACGAACTAGAAAAGACCGAAAAGTGACTTCAAAACATGTCTGATAGTTATGAATTTGGATAAAATAGAAAACACAGAAAAGTGGTTTCTAAAGATATCTTCTTTTGTATGAACAAACTAGGAATGACGTAAAAACGGTCATATCACTGCCAATAAAGTTTCCTCTGTAAAATTGACGAGCAGTTTTACGACATTTGCTAAATTACGTTTTCAACAAGAAAGTATACAAGTTTTATGAAATGTAATATTAAATGTGAACTTTTAAAAGTTTTTCAATAATGACTTTAGTTACAAACTTTTATCACTTATCTTTTACAAAATGGAAGAAATGGTGCAAATGGGTAATTCTACAAAAGATAGAAATATTTACAGCATGAAAATTTCAAAAATTTAAATTTATACCATGAAAAAATTAATATAATTTATACTATGTTTTAAAATGAAAATAGTTATCTAAAATCATCAAGTATGGTGCGTCAAGTAAACTGCATCACACACAACAAGTTGTTTGTCATTCACATTTCAAAAATATTCCGTTTTTTTTTTGGATTGCAAAAATTCAATACAATTTATGCTAATGTGTCCTCTTTAATACTTTTGAATCGCAAACTGCGATGCGATACCACTTATTTCCTCTGCTAATGTCATATTGTTTAAATTTTGTTTAAAAATATTTTCACATGAGTAAAAAAATTTTTTCATAAGTTATTCTACTAAAAACTTAGGAAACCCATTCTACATATAAGTTATTATTTTTAGTTACTGTTTTTGTTTTACTGTATGCTGTATGATTAATTGAAATCATTGATAATAATTAGTGCAGGAATAAACTAGATAATATAGACTATGTATTTTTTATTACTTCCTTTTACAAAAAAAGGAAGTATTGTATTGGCTAAAAAAAATTCACTTAAAAATCAACCTTAATTTCCACTTTGCTCACCCCCGAATGAATGTTGAGTTTTTTTTCCGACCCGATCACACGTGCATATATACCTAAGAACGTATAGACGCCCGAAATATGCGTTTTGACATTTCCCGAGTTAATTACAACGAGTTTTCTCGTGACGTCTGTATGTGCGTACGTACGTAAGTATGTCACATAACTAAAGAACGGTATGTCCTAGAAAGTTGAAATTTGGTACGCAGACTACTAGTGGGGTCTAGTTGTTTACCTTCCCTTTTAGTTGCATTCGGGTGTTTCTAAAAGGGGCTTTTGCACCTTTTTGGGGGGAAATCATTGTTAATTTCGATGCAAACTCAAGTGGTGTTATAATTTGGTGGACACTTGGCGATATATTGCCAGTCTTTTAGTCGCCAACTTGGCGATTTTTTTTAAAAAATTTGGTTTCAATTTGACCATTGTTGGTGATATTTAGCGTTTTAACTATTGAATCACATTGAAATTGCAATAAGGGGAAATAACACTAAATTAGTGTAAAAGGAAGTCATGTGATGCACACATCAGCTAGTGTTTTATAACAAAATAATTCATAAAACATGTCCTATATTTGTGCTATATTTTTTGTGGAAAATGTCCTATATGTTACGAGTTGACCACTACTACCCCTACTCACAAGTCCCTGCAAGCATGGTATAGTTTGACTGTTTCAGAACTGCCTCTAATAGGAGACATCGGTACGGTTTTCCGGAAACCTGCTGACTTTCCTCTGTATAATAAGTGAAAATTCCGTTCTCATGTATCGCCGAAGTGCGTCGCATCAGCTAATTAATCTCATTATGCAATAAGTCATGCAAATGATGAGTTTAAGAAGGGGAAAGCGGAGGTGATGGCTGCTGAAGTCTCACGAGTTATTGAGCACGGCAGGAAGTTTGGGAAGAGGACGCCGACAATTTCAGAAAATGACATCATACAGCTCTTTCGAGTGGCTTGTTCAGCGATATTTACCGGTCTTCCACCGTGTTTGGGAACTTCTATTTTAATAGCCCCCAACTTCCGATGGAATCGATTATCAAGGTACATTCCAGACGGTTCGGCTCCGGTCGTTTGGGGTAACGATTTTTACCTCTCGATGGAGCTGTGTTAATATTTTAATCAAATACGAAGAACGTGACGACTGCAATCACTGTAGTCGGCCCGCTTGGTGAAAAATTATTTCCTACGAGAGTTCTGGGAGAGAGAAAGAGCAAAAACAGTTAACTAGAGACGCGTTTGGTTTCGATCGAAGTTAAAGAGTGTTGCACCTTCTGACAGGAAGCATTTCAACATCACTTGATAACGAAATTGTTGCATGAATTCATTTAATCATCTACGAGGGAAATTCTTACGGAATCTCATTTTTAATCATTGAAAATAATTTTTGTTCTATATGCGAAATAAAACTTAGAGTAGAAAAAGCGGTAAGTTTCCTTGGTTTGGTGACTTGTTAAATTTCAACAAGATTTGGTTTATGTTTATCAGCCGTTCTGCATAAATGGAGAATTAAATTTAATAACTGATAATCATATCAACTTTTTACGCCATTAAATAAAAAAATATATTTTTCTTTCAAGATATTCAGTCATAGTTAAATGAGTTTGTACTAGAAGGCTAAATGTCTCACAAGATTAAAGAGAAATTAAAAAGCCAAAATAAATAAAAAAATAAATAAATAAATAAATAAATTTAGCATCTGAGTGTTTTCTGTTGCACTATAATTTCTTTGAATATCTCAAATATTCGGTCGAACGGAATATTTGGTTTGTCTGCCGAGTATGCAGTATACCGAATACTAACCGAATTAGATGCATCTCTAGTTCTAAGTACATGAGAATGCAAGGAAAAAGAGCATTTCACGTTCCTATAGTCATGTGTGTGGTCATTTCATTATATTTAACATTTATTACTGATATAAGTGATAAAGCAACAGCATTTTTATACAATAATTTTTACCCCGTAATATATTATTTTTAAAACATAAATGCTTTACTCAAGGCGTTTTCGCCACCAGTTTTCCCCCCTAATATCAATTCTGTAAAATTGTGCACCAGATTTTAAATCGACATCAAAAAAGACTACGTCAGTACTACTTCTAAACTCGCATACATGAATTAAAATTCTGATACAACAAGGGTAAAAATCAATTCCGCTACATTTTAATTTAATCACATTTTTGCTCAACCAATTCAGATTACCTGAACATACATTCATACCAACGAATTCTTAAATAACATGGTTACTTATGAGTTGCTTATTCCAATCATAACTTCGAATTTCTCCAAAGATTTTCAGTCATAGTGATTTTAGGAAAAAATATCAATAACAACATTTACAAAACTAAAAGTAAAACAATAATGCTTTGTTTTATTTTACCGATGACCCCGGAATGACTAAAATCCGTCAAAAAGCACAAGAAAAAAATGTCAGCGAAGGAAATGCTTAACAGTCAGGCAGCAGCTTCGTTTCGTGTGGCGAGTCATTAATAATGGAAATTGCCACTCATCGTTGCAATAATACAACATGATGCGATTCGCCAAATGGAAAATGACATTAATTTGCACTCTTTGGAAATAATTATGTTGCGCAGTTTTTTCATCCCATTTAGTCCGAGTTAGTTTACTTTTTTTAATTTTCTGCAGTAAGCTCTGGGTTTTGGACAATAAATGAGCACCACTTTTCTCTCAATTTTGTAATTGATGTCAACTTGTTTACTGCAAGTAGAGTTGGCTAGAAAAATGAGAAAAACTGTCTTTTCTGTCAGTTTTTACAGAGAAGAAAGTTAAAAATTGCCCCACTCGGTTTAAGGAAATGGTAATGAGGTATGAGGATGGGCGATAAATAAGATAAATGTAGAAAAGAACTTAGGCTGTAAGTAAAGTAGCAAGATAAATCAATGAGATACTTTGAAAATTGTTGATTTTGAAACTATAAGATTCTTAAAATGAAAAGAAAAAAAGAAGTAAAACAATGTCTACTCTAAAAAATTTTAAGACTTAAGAAGTATGAAAACTTTTTACTCGAAATAGAGCAGTAACTGATAGAAATGCAACTCTTTAATTCTTCTGGGGGAGGCATAAAAATTACATATTTTTCTGGATTTCACCTATGGATTTTTCCGTTCAATGTTATACCATTGTGTTTTTACTATTTTATCAATTATTCAGTTATACATAACACAAAACTTAGATTTTTGATACACTTGAACTTAATTTGATTGAAAAATGACCGTGTTATTTAATTAGCAGATTGCAGTCAGTGAAGAATTCAAGATATTGCGAAGAGAGCTTAAGAAAAATTTCAAACCAACTTTACTTTTTCTGCACTTCATCCTGCGTACGAAAAGTAACTATTTCTTACCTGAAAAAGAAAGAAGAAAAATTTTAAAAACTTGAAAGAAAATGGTATTTAAAAATTACCTTTTTAAATAACATTTATATACATGTCATAAACATTACGTAAAACCTTATCAAGGATGAAACCCGTAATTCGTTTTGAACACATCAAAACTAGCTAAGCTCGCTCGTAAATAAAACGCGTAATATTGGAAACGAAGTCTGAAGAAATCTTTTTTGAATATATGTTTTATTTCTAGAAATAAGAACATTTTCGTCAAGCTTGTAGTTTATACTGTAGAAGCCTTTATTTTCGTGAAGCTTTAATTTTCGCGAACCCGTCGAAAGCGCGAAAATTTAAACTTTATGAAATAGTAGTTTTTTTTATTTTTTTTTGTTAATGTAAAATTCGCGACCTAATCACAATTGAAATCACCATTTTAATTGTGCTGAAAATTACGGTTCACGAAAGTCACTGCTTTTAGTTTTAATTTTATGCCGTATAATCACTCAAAACTTTGAAGGGTACAGTTTTCCGCCTTAAGTTTTGTTTACTCCTTGACTCTCACTTTTCACACCAAAATGTTTTTTACATGCTTTTTCAACTACCTTTAAGGACTTAATGAAATATTCAATGATGTACACTCTTTCTCATAGATTGATTGAAAAATGAAAATCAATCAAACAATTTTAAGTTTCTCAAAACTACGAAAATTCGTTATTGAAAATAGAAAAACCAGTGAAAGACAAAGAAATACAGTGAAACCTGTGTATAACAATATATACTGTCGATAACAACAGTTTTGCCAACCTTGTAGGAACTATTTGAGGAGTATCTGTGGTGATTGTGAGGAACATTTCGAAATTTTGCGGAGCAGCTCGGTATTTTGTATTTGACTGAATATAAAAAATTTGAACCTCTTATCTAAAATTGTTTTTGAGCTTTAATAATCACTTTACGCACTGGCATAAAAATAATTATTTTTAAATTAATAAAGCAGCTGTAAACACTATGTCACGCCTTGAGTACACGCATATTTTATTTCCCATATTTGTAAGTCTGTCATAATAAACTAGCAAAATATTATCAAAATAAAAATCTTTGGTAATCCTGGTCAGAATTAAAACCAAACGGGAAATGTTGAGCTAAATAACTTCTTTGCGTAGTTTCACTATTTTAGCGGAGTAGCTCCGCAAAATGCGGAGTAGGTGGCAACCCTGTAACAATAAACCTGTCTATAACGATATTGTAACGGATCCGGTGCGACTTCCACTTTCTTGAAATGAAGAAACAGTTCTTGATAAAAACACAGGAAATTTATTTACACTATGTACAGGAAAGATCGGTAACAACTGCTAAATTAATCATCAGCAATTAAACCAATATCACTCAACACCGTAAACTCAACGGTTACACACGTATTTACATCCACATACGTAAAACAGCACAGCAAAATGCCTCGCAATAAACAGAGCTAATACACTCTCAGTACAAATTCTCAGTCGAAACTAACTTTTTATCATGCGTAACGGCTTTTTATACACACCGAAAGAGAACTCTCAAATATTCCACAAGATTCCTGAAAATCGTAGACCGTTATTTTATTTCTTTTTCATTCACAAATTTTATCATTCAGAAATGAGGGGACGTAAACTTCAGCCGAATGTACGGGGGCTGTATATTCATTACAAGAAACTATATACAGGTTACGTTACTACAATTATTTTAGATGAAAGATAATTTAATAAACTCCGAATTTAGCTAGATTACGACAAATTAATCACAAAAATAATTACTATTTACAGAATTTGTAACAATATTTTACTTGGTCCCAGCAAAATGTCAGCATAAATAATCAAATTGTCTATAACGATAGACTGTCTATAAAATATTTTTTAAGGCCCCAACAGTATCGTTATAGACAGGTTTTACTGTAAGTAAAAAGATATATAGAATGCAAATACACTCAATCATCGAATATTTGCTTCACAACAAACCCGCAGAAAGAAGCACAAAGGGGAGTAATCTATCTAATCCGGTATTTATAAACACGGTCGACTTTTCTTCTACACAAATATTTCACTAACATGAAGATCCTATAGATCTTTAAATTACAGCTAAGCTTCGGAATGTGGGAAAATTAAATTTCTAGCTGCAGTAGTCTTATCGGAGCCATTCAAACAACTCGAACTAATTATAACATTTATTTAAACGTTCCGAGGGAGTAATCAGATAGATAAACAGTCCAGTAATTCCATTAGCAAATTAGGATGGGTTTCAAACTTAAGCACAGACTTTCCAGAAATTAATTAATTGGAATGTATTAAAATGTTTTGTTAACTGCTAAAGACTAAAAATTTTTAATGTCATTTATCGTCACTAATTAGTTACTCTTTTTACTTCAGCATTTGTGTGTGGGTGTGCATTTACTTCAGAAACAGTATGAAAATTTAATTGCTGATGAAAAGCAGTAGAAATGTACTCAACAGTTATCCCAGATAAGTATGCATGGTGGGTTTGCAACATCGGGGCCCAAGGCGGGCCCCTTTTTCAGTTTGGGGCTGGGCCCTCTTTCCCAATAAAAGTTATAAAAATAATTCTATTTTGATTTCAAGTAGGGTTCCCTCAAAGGTCGGATCCCTTGCTTCCGTCTAGGCTGACATGACCTCTCGTTGGCCTTGCCTCACATAGAGAACCAAGAAATTTACCTAATTTCAAAATATAAGTGTTTAAAAAATATTGTTAGGAATTTTGCAGATAGATTTTTTTTTCAGCTGCTTAATTTGTCATAAGTTTGCCTTCTTTTTCCTTTATTTCAAAATTAAGTTAGTTTTTGAAGCGAAGTATACTTTTTCCTTCTTTATGATTGATTACTAGTCTTCTACAACCTTGATGAAAAATGAAAGAGATATTGATATTTTGGCATTAGGGATTGCAATACCAGACCAAAAACTCAATACCAGTATTAGGTATTCTTAAAACGTAAAAGAAAAATGATTAAGAAATAAATCACAAAAAATTACTGCAATTGATAGCTGAAATAAATTGTTCATAGAACAAATACATTCAAAATTCCACTCGAAATTAACTTTTATAAAAAGCGAAACTGAAGGAAAATGGAAAAAAATGAAAACATAGTGCACAAAAGCGCACGATTCATCTCATCAACTAGTAAAGACAATATCATTTTTTCAATCTTTCGATATTTTTGTTTAATGATATTCTATTAGTTCGTACTTTTTGCATTAAAAGATTGATTTTGGTTCTGTATTATGGCAAAAGGAATGTACATTTAAAATATAAGTAGATATTTAATAAGTTAAATTGAGAAAATTCTTCAATTGAAACTGCTTATTACTTTCAGCTAATACCGAAAATACCGGTATTTTACGCCAGCAAATACCGGTTTTACGAAATTGCAAATTGCTCGAAATACCAGTATTCGGTAAACCGGTATACCGATATTGCAATCCCTAGTTGGCATCATGTTTGGCGAATAATTTCGAGGTTACAACTAAAATTTGCTGAAAGATTTCCCTATTTTCTCCCACGGAGCTAGTATCGATAATAACTCCATGATTTTCTACCAAGAGTATTACGAACCACACTGATCTTATAAGTCAGTTTAGTCAGCTGTGTGTGGTTTAGATCTGTGGCCAATGTTCTGTTAGAGCTGCGATTGTTTCGAGTCTACCTACAAAAGATATCGCACTTTGGGACCCTCCTTCCCCCCGAAGGGGGTTCGCAAAATTTCGCAGTTTGTGACGAAGGGCTAAGGGGGAAACAAGAAGTGTGACATCAATCATTTTTTAAAAACGTTCTTGAAAAATAGCGTGACATGTGACAGAAAGGGTGGGAGGATATGTTGAAGTGTGATAAAGTGGGTAGGGGGTTCAAAAACTTTTTTAAAAGAGTGACATTATTTATGAACAGTCCCTCAGTGTTCTATTGTATTCGAAAAGGAATACGTTCTTACCGATGTGTTTACAGTGTTTCTAGATGTTTGCTTAATTGTTGTGCATATTTCAGCAATAGCTAGCGGCTTAAGTGTTGCCAATTCATTTCTGAAGTTTTTACAAGGATAGGGCAATTTTTTTTTTTTTTTTAGAATACAGTGAAACCTCCGAATAGCGGGCGGACAGTCAAGGGACTAGAAGTTTTGTCCGTTATTGGGAGGTGTCCGCTATTAGGAGGAACTACTTAATTTACCTTTTTCAAAATGGGCTGTTGTTCCCTTTGTAGAACAAAATTGAAACAATTTCGAAAGGTTTACTAAATTTTACGTCAAGTGTAATTAATCTGTTTTTTTCTTAATAAAGGTATACTGACAGTTACCTTTCCACCGTCTACGTCAAGTGTAATTAATCTGTTTTTTCTTAATAAAGGTATACTGACAGCACACACTTGTCTTAAAAAGCATTAAATCATTTAAAGTAATCAGTTAAAACAGTTTGTCATCTCTTTTTTGCATTACCAACGGCGGCAATTCGGCGGAGCAACCCCCCCCCCCCCCGACACACACTTTTTATGGTTAATTTATTTATTTTATCTCGAGTATCACTATTCCATGATTGACAGTTGGCAATATGACCTTGAATATGGGCAAATCTTTTTCGTGTCTAAAAATTAAACAACCCAATGAAACCACGGCGCCATAAAGCCGACTACTACCGGCGCCGGTCGGCTCAATTGCATCTCCCGAGAGCCCCAGTTAGAAAAAGCGCCCAGTTTCCTCTTTTTTATCTCAACTTTTAAATAGTTATTGTGTATAAAATTCATTAAAATCTTAATGAATGAACTTAATGAAAAACGTACGTTAATTGTTAGACTGACATCAGTTTTCACTTATCTGCTTCAATACTCTCAAAACTAGCCGTTACAAAATTATGACTTTTTTTTTTCCTTTTTCATTTTTTGCTGCCCGCGGAAAGCACCATGCTTTTTAGTTCCTTTTTTTTTCTGCCCGCAACTTTTAAGACCCAATCGCTGCCTCTGCCCATTACCACTCTTTTAATTCCAAGAAACAGTGATAAGGAAATGACGGGGGGGGGGGGATATCAGTTGTGGAAGATGAAAAGCTTTGTAAGTAAAGCAAGCAGTTACTAAGATATTTTGTGAAAAGAAAAAAAAACCGGAAGTGCTACGATCGCAAGGGAAATTTTTTGTGAAATAACTGTTCGTTATTCAGAGTGAATTACATGGAATGGCCTATATTGAGGGACTGGGACTTGCAAAAATGTCCGTTAATTAGAGGTGTCCGTTATTCGGGAGTGTCCGTTAAGGGAGGTTTCACTGTATCTGCAGTAAAGGCAGACTTGTAACAATATGCAATCATTCTTCATTTTTTTTTCATTGAGCTTAAAAAGAACTTAGAAATCATAAATGTTTTTACTAAATGTGTCATTTGTAACTTAATGAGATACATCACGGAATTCTCCAAAAAACCATTAATTTCCGAGAAATATCGCAGCCAGAATGTTCTTCTGGGGGCTGGATTTTTGGTCACAGCCCTTACACGTGTCACATTCAAACACTAGAATTGGCAACAAAAATGATTTAAAAACAAGGGTTCATACGGAACTTGTGGCCCACTCTTGTCCTGAGGTAAGCTTTAGATACCGAAAGTCAACAAAGTTTGAATACCCCTGTGTTTGAGGAAAGACCGGAAAACGCAATAAAAAAGGAAACTAAAACGTGCGTCAGAATACGGGGACAAAATCACACGGCTCATGCAAATCGAGAAATCAAAAGCGCACGTTTTAGAGCGGAAGGGTACAGAAGACTAAAAAAAAAAAGGTTGGGAAGAAAGTCGCCCGCGTGGAAGGGTGGAGATCGCCATGCATGTAACACACACCATCATCTAAATCGAACTCATGGGCAATTGAGTCGACTTTTGCGGCATGACAACGAGGAACTTATGACATCAGATGCTTGTCGAGCCAGATGGACTCGTTCAACCAGAAAACATTTGAATGGTCTACCAGCGGTGCAAGGAAGTATGGGTATTATAAACATTGAGCCTGGAGTTAAGAGCCATAAAAACCAAGTGCCTTTGGTTCTTTAAATTTACTTTTTATTTTTACATTTTTTTGTAATTTGCATTTTTACAGGCAAATTTTCTGACTTCTACGCAAAAACATTTTTTTTTTTTTCAGAAAACAAATCTTTTTAGAAAACTGTCTTTGGTATGTGAATATCAACATTCACGTACCAAAGACATTGACGAAAGACCGAATATTTTCGGTGATTCACCGGTAAAAGTCGACATCGTCCAATTTCGGTCTGTTACGGCAACATACGCATTGCTTCACTTCCTACGAGGAAGTAAATAGGAAATAATTGAAGGTCATACGTCAACAATGAAACAATGTTGCTGCAGAATATAATAACACGATCCGGGAAAATAAGCACAAATACCAACTGATTCTACATTTCATTGTTCAAGGTATTGAATTAAATTTACAGAAAAAAAAAATCTTTTCAATATCATTAATTGCACAGAGATTTTTTCAGTTGCTGGTTTTAAATATGAGTAGAAGAAAAAAAATCCAACGTTAAAATTTAGAGAGCGGATATTTTGAAAATAGATTTCGGTACGGGCGGTAAGTTCTGGTCAATAACCGTTCCATTCTGACAATATCAGCAATATGACACATGAAAAAGGTTCTATCACCTACCTACCAATTGCTTAGTTTATTGATTTTAAATGCTCAGATAAATCTGAGAAATTAAAGATATCTCTACAAACTTTTATTAAATTGTTAAGAATTGAATAAAAGTACAGCTTTTTGTTACCATATCATCCCGCATTATCCGGCATGCCAGAAAAAAGAGAAGTTGACCAGCATGCCGGGAATTCCAATTTTCCGGCATGCCGGATAATTCGAGATTTATTTTGCAACAAAACAGAAGTAAATCTCCCCATTCAGATTCAATTAGAAACCAAACCACTGTAAGGAAAAAATAATAATAAATGAATCCCGAAAGTAATCTTCTTTCACAAAAAAATGTGTATTGCATATAATACGAGTTTCTTATTTATGGTAGGTAATTATTAATGAATTTAATTATGTGCCAATAAAGTAATCAATTCAGAAGCAATCTCTGCTGCTATTCGTTCTTCATTTTTTTAAATAAATTATTTTAGGTTCCTTTTAGAGAAGGTAAGTTTAATTTTTATTTATTGAATAGCTACATGGTAAATTCTTCAGCGATGGTTTAGGAGCGGTAACCTACTGCTTAAATGTTTGCTTACTTAGTTTTAATATAATTTTTATGAAAGGATTCGTTATTAAACAATATTTTTCTTGTTAAAATAACGAATGACATTGTTAATAAATATTTTTTCAAAATTAAACTGTGTAATTATATTTATACGTTAGCTTTAGAACGTATATTCATTTTTAAGCTGAACATATATTTTTTATAGTATTAATTTTTTTTCCTAACCTCGATTTTTCCGGCATGCCGGAAAGGACCAGGCAAATGTTATTGAAAATCTGGTGAGCCCCGAATTTTGCGGCATGCCGGATAATGCGGGGTAATACGGTAAATTGTTAAAAAAATAACAAAAAGTTGTTAACGAAGAACAGCTACAATTTTCCGTCGTTAACAACAGAAAACACTAATATTTTCACAGTAAAGAATGTTTGTTACAGTTTTCACAATATAAATCTAGATAGACATGACAATATTAGGAATAAGATAAAAAAATATTGAGACATTATGTATCTCAAATATAATTAGAAGTATTTTGCCACTGCATGACAATATTTGAAATAAAGAAAAACTACTAAAACATTAATAAATAAGGAATATTATTATAAGTTTTTTGCCAAGTCAAAAAAACTCATGGTTTGGCGAAAAATGAAAAAGTTTCTGAGGGTCTCGCCGTTTGAAAAGTTCAGCTACAAAAACGAAGTATCTCTTTTCCCCTACCCTAAGTAATCCGGTGCCGAAAATTTGAAGTACATTTTTTAAACGCATGAAGTTTAGTTTACAAATGGCATAGAAATATGTATACCTTCACGTATTACATTCGTGTAAAGCCAAAAAACTAATTATAAAAGCAAAAGTACTAGATGCATAATAATTTTTAACAGTTTATCTTTTTTACATAAAAAAAATTAGTTTTGATGTTTCCAATGAGTGATCTGTTTTTGAGAGTATTTAAACAGTACAGTTCATTTTCATAATAATACTTTTACAACACACTAATTAACAAAAAACAGTTTCCAAAAACGTCTTAAGAGTTTGATAAGGAAAAACATTCGTTTTCAAGACTAACTGCGATCAATAATAATAAAGAAAGAAATAAGAACAAGGAAAAAAATGTAGTCGATTTAAAATTTTCCAATATGAAGGCTTTGACAAACAAAATACGCGTGGAAAATCCGTCTCAGTTTAAAGTTCAAAAACAGTCGAAACTTCTTACTGGAAAACACTAAGAAAATATATTTAAAAAAAAAAAAAGAAATGCTCCATATGCACACAACAAAAATTTGAAATATTTCTTATCCGAAAGCTATGTAAATTTCATGTTTACTCAAGTGTGTTCCCAAAAAAGAGCATTCATACATTCAAAAGTGAAAACAGAAGCAAGAAGCAGCTAAACTCTTATTTTAAGAAGAATTGTATATGGTATATTTTGCAGCTAATCAAAATTATACTATGCGTGGGTTTAAAACTTTCGAGTACGATGTACGTTTTTTAATACTTTAATGCAAATATACATAGTGCATGTATTTAACACTGTATTTCGTCGTTTTTGGTTAAGTTTCATGAGATTCTACCTTTGAAAATTATTTAAAAATAATATTTATATTATGTTTAGATTCAAAGCGCAATTATTGCATTTAATTAATTTTACTTTCAACAATTTACCATTTATTTCCCCCCTTTTTAAACGAGATCGGAGTAGATTTCGCCAGCTTAGATTGACATGTTATCTTAAATGAAAAACAAAATGCCTGAAACATATGCAAGTAGTATCTTAAAGCGTTAATGCAAACTAAGGCTTGTAATTATTTTTTAAAGTAATTTTGATTTTACAGGGCATTCGTTTGAGCGTGGGAATTCCTAAGATTTGAATGAAGAACAGTAAATAGTAAGTAATGATGAATACAACCTGGTTAGTTTTTACTACTATTTTTATTTATTTGAAGTGTGAAAATGTGCCCTGGCATTTTTTAGAAGAATTACATTGAAATTAATTTTTGGAGGAGTGAAAATACGAAAACAGTAAAGTAAGTAATAGTAGTAGCACCCAATAGAGTATTAATATCAGTAGTTAATGATGAATACAACCAAAAACATACCTAGTTTATTATTATTATTATTATTTAAAGCGTGAAAATACGCCTTTGACATTTTTTAAGGGAGTTTATTTTGGAGGAGTGAAAACACGAAAGCAGTAAAAGCCAAATTTAGATAGTGACTAATTCCATGAAAAAACTAACTTACAAAGGATGAAGTGTAATATGACTGTTAAAGAATATATGTGCAATATTTTGATTTCAGGCATTTAGAATGTTTGACCTGTATTGAACATCTTTACTAATAATAAAGCTGAAAGTCTCTCTGTCTGCATATATCTTTGTCTGAAACTCTGTCTGTCAGGACCTCTGTGACGCGCATAGCGTCTAGACCGTTCGGCCGATTTTCATGGCACTTGGCACAGAATTAGCTTGTAGCATTGGGGTGTGCACCTCGAAGCGATTTTTCGAAAATTCGATTTTGTTCTTTTTCTATTCCAATTTTAAGAACATTTTCCCGAGCAAAATTATCATAAGATGGACGAGTAAACTGCCAAGTTATCATAACGTGGAATCGTAACATGGGCAAGCCAATTGGCGAAAAATTCATCAATTCATCATACATTATTTGTAAATATACAGGCGAACCAAAAGACCTTTTAATTTTCCACTACGGGCAAAGCCGTGCGGGTGTCACTAGCATTACATAAAATAAAACCGAACTGCTTCTATTTTTTCACTGATTTTAATAAAAAAAGAAAACACACAAAGTGTGCTATGACTAACATTCTGAAGCCTATTTCCTATTTTTAATGAGTGTAGTACGCTTGTTAGAGGTGTTAAAAATATTTCTGAATTGCCAAGCATACCGAAAGCAGGATACCTTACAGTTGGGTGAATCTACAAAGAAATGTTTTACCGAATAAATTTACTCTTTGAATTCTACCTTTAGAATAATCTAACAACTGGAACAAGCTTCCAAGCAAGGACACAACTGTACGTGTTCAGAATAGTTCTTAAAGGAATCAATGCCCAAAAAGCAAGAAAAACCTCCCAAGAATCGGACAAATCCGGGATTAAACAAACAGCGATTCTAATTGTTTGCCCAACAAGGGGCCTCCTCAGGCACTTGTTAATAGCAGAGGGCTCAGAAAATAGCAATTACACGACTGATTATTTCACTGGGGTATCGGTTGTCCGGGGTGCTTCCCCATCCCCGATGACGGCCCTATCCGTTAACGACCGCTCAGCTTGCTCTCCGGGTGAGTCCGGCCCGGGGGAGAATCCGGCGACTGCTCTTGTGTGTCTTGTCCGGCGGCGTAATTCGCCATCTGGGAATGGATGTTGGTTTGTCTAGTTGCCGCGTACTTGCGCCGTTTGCTCTCGAATGATTTTGTAT
Source organism: Uloborus diversus (assembly GCF_026930045.1). NCBI lineage: Eukaryota > Metazoa > Arthropoda > Arachnida > Araneae > Uloboridae > Uloborus > Uloborus diversus. The sequence goes on along the minus strand of NC_072731.1, from coordinate 236,163,018 downwards.
CTTTGCTCTGAGAGGATAAACTACGGTGAGAAGAGGAACTACTGGTTCTGATGTATTATACTTCAACTAGGAAAGAGGTTGGGGGATGGGGTGATAAAGAATGAATGGAGCTGATGGTTTCGTTAAGATTTTTTGATGTTATTTTTCTGAAGTCATATTTTATGTTCACTACTAGCTAACTACATGGCGTTGCTATGACATTATTAGTTACCATCATATTCCTCTCGGGCAATTCAGATAATGAATACAGCAGAACTTTGGTAACTCGACACGCGAAAAACTTAACTACCCTAGTAACTCGACATTTATTATTTTTTTATGGTTGGCCAAATGCTAATTTCAAGGAGCGAAAACCTCTCTAACCTGACACACATTTGCAGAAACCCCTATAAGTCGGTATCCAATTGCTATTGTAGACCAAATTTTTCTACCAACATTCTTTCATTCTGACCTCTTCTCAGAATTTTACGCTGCAGTTTCTTGGTCAATCAATCCTTTTTCTGGAAACCTCTTTTAGAGAATTCCATCCTTTATCCATGGTAGTCAGCCACCATTCTGTGCTGCTAGTGCTGTTTTAAAAGGCTACGAAAGGGTAGGATAAATGTACCCATGGAAGTCCTCTAAAGAAAGAAGGCACCATGACATGCTTTGCACATTCTGCTCACATATTGTGAGCATGTTTTTTTTTTTTTAAATCTTAAACATCCCTGACTGACAAGGAGTTTTTCTACCTGTTTTCAAAAATTTGGATTGATTCCTCACGCATATTTAAATAAAATAAGTGATTTTGTTATGTACTTTTCAGAAAATGAAAACGGAAACAAAATTTACTTACTATAATTAATTTTCATAATGTGAATGTTAACATTCAGGAGGATACAGAAATATTTCAGGAATTAAAATAATGGAACCTCTGTAAGTTAACATCCGCTTAAGTCGACATGTATTCATGTTCCCTTGTGGTGTCGAGTTATCGAGGTTTCACTGTACATACATAGACGTTGAAATATTTGCATCATCTCCCAAACCACGAGATTTAATGGGTTTCTTAAGAAATAGTTTTGAAAGATAATATAAGTGACAAAAATTAACTAAGTTGATCATTATAAAATGGCTGCTAAATTCTATTCCCTTCTAAACGTAGAGGAATAGTTAAAACTGAGAGTATCATTGAGATACATTTTAGTGATATTTCAAGAGCAATAGATTTTCTAAAACGAAATCTTCCAGCTGCGTATGGTTCATAATCAGTAATAATGAGCCCCCTTGCAGCTCGTTAGAACAACATCTAAAAAGAAGGACCGCACATCTGCCTTAACTAGTGCTTTTGAGGACCCTCGAAAAGATTAAACCTTCTTAGGGCAATACCAAATACATTCTGGTTCGTTTACGGAGTTTAACATTGAGTAGGCGTGGGTGTCTTGCCGCTAAGAACGGATACAGAGACGAAGGCTATTACATCAAGGCAGTGAAATTCTCCTGAAATTAAGCTCCTAAAAGGCGTCGTAGGCGATTTTCGTCGGGAGTATATACTGTTAATTTTCACTTAAATTACTAAAATGTTGTACATAAAGTTGAGAATAACGAAATAATGGAAAATTAAACCCTTAGAGGCAAGTCCTAATACACTGATTGATCTTTGGAGTTTCAAATTAGGCAGAGAGAAGAAAAGGGATGTAAGTGCACTGATTAAAGTTTCGAGTAAAAAACGTTTAAAGTTCTGATTCTAGGTAGACTTTCATTGATTTTTTCTTTAATCTTGCTACATAGCAGTACCGACCAGAGGTACTAGTACCATCTCTTGCTTTAGAACAAAGGAGAGAGGTTCTCTTACCATCTGTACTGATTATCTCCAAATTTTTAATTTTGGCACTTACATCCCTTTGCTTCTCACAGACGCAAGTTATACAGTGGTGGTAAAAAAAATGCATCATCCGCGAAATCCAAATATTTTTAGCATTTATAAGTAATTATGAAATCTTTAACGGTTCTTGCATCATATAACACGAGTTGGCATTGGTACATGACGCAAGCTATTGCGTAAGATTGCATCATCCTTCTAACTGTATAAAAAAACCAGTTGAACGTTCGACGCATTCATTTACGATCTGGACTTACGAGTTGCAGTATGTCGAAGTACGTTCAACTGACACCACAAAGGAAGAGTGCTGCCATTGCATTGGACAAAGAAGGATTGTCTTCACATTCCTTAGCAAAAAGAGTAAACTGTTTGCAATTGACTGTTGTTCGATTACTGAATAAGCTAAAGAGCACCGGAAGCACATTAAGAAAGAGTGGCAGTGGTCGTCCACGAATATTTGATACGACTTCTTAACAGACAATCATCTTCCACAGACCTTAGAACAGCATGGGAAAACGAATCGGGTGTTCACGCATTCACGTCTACTGTACGAAAACGACTTTGTGGTGCGGGTTTGGTGGCACGTCGACCACGAAAGAAGCTATTGTTGACCTAACAAATGAGGAAACAGCGTCTAGACTGGGGAAAAGCTCACCAAGGTGGACTGTCGATCAACGGAAATCAGTTGTGTTTTCGGACGAGTCCAAATTCAATCTGCATGGGTACGACGGACAGCACACAGACGCCACAAAAGAGAGGAATATCATCCAGACTGCATTCAACACACAGTCAAACATCCGGTATCCCAGATGATTTGGGGATGTATTTCTGATCAACGAGTTGGTGGGCTTCACTTTGTGAAAGGAACAGTAAACGCTCAGGTGTATATTGGCATTTTGTAGGAGAAATTGCTTCCTACTATCCGGGATCACTTTACTTCAGTTCCAAACGTCATTTCTCAGGATGATTATATTCCGTGCTATAGGACAAAACTGGTAAGTAACAATTTAAAAACTTTTATCCTGCCATTAGACTTAAATTGACATGGGATTAAGTATTTTTTTTTCTCTAAACTCACACGCAGGTTCAGAAATGGAAAAATGAGCATGGGGTCAGCAGTTAGTCTTGGCCTGCAAACAGCCCCGATCTAAATCCGATCGAAAATTGTTGGAATAGAATGGGTGAAGAAGTGATGAAACAATAAGCCAACATCACTTGCAAAAATCCAAGAATTAATAATTCGTGTCTGGCACCATGAACTCAGTAAAGAATACTTTCAATCACTCATCCTTTCAATGCCCCGTAGATGTCAAGCTGTTATTAAAGCTGGAGGAAGATCAACAAAATATTAGGCTATATTTTATGATGTTCAAACATTTCCATGATACTTTTGTTTAGTTTTGAACAGAAATGGTGCTACAATTAAAACCTCTACTTGCTTTTTCGTCGTCCACTTGGAAACGTGGATGCACTTCACCCTGTACTGGTTACAGTTTTCGCCATGTGTTTCCATAAATAAAGTAAACAATTATCGGATTTCTGCTGTTAAATGCAATCATAAGTTTTGCAGAATTTCACTTACATTCATCGTTAATCAGTCGACCAAAACTTCTGTTATATCCCATTGTTGTGAAATGCGAGGATGATGCAATTTTTTTTTTTACCAACACTGTAAATGCTGTTCAAATACAAAGAACCTTATCTCTACACGTTCATTTTGCTCCCAAAATCAATTGCAATTTTATTCGTTTGCGAACCATCACCCCTCCCCCCCTTATCGTTTCCCATATACTTTATAATTCAGCTCAAACACTTATATTTTGCAGATGTGAACATTCCTTAACTGTATATCTCAAATGAAACAAATTACAAAAAAAAAAAAAAAAAATACATAAATCGTTCGACAAAGGTAAAATTTACAATCCGACATCTTTAAAGAAACATTTTCAAAAAACCGAATTGCCACTGAATGTCCTATTTTCTGATAAACGGTTATGTAACAAGGAAGGCAATTTGTTTTTCAGCTATTTCCAGATGGTATGGGTAGATTTATAAAAGGACTTTCCCTTAATGACCTGCGGCCAGGATTTTCTCCAGAGAGCCTTCAATGGCTACAATCTATTTCATTCGTTTGCAGTCCTTGTGTACTTCATTGCTTTGTTTCTGGTGGCAGAGAAAAGCTTGATTCAAAGACTTGTCTAGACTAAGTTAAGAAATTTGGCTGCAGAGTTCTCCCGCAGTGTTCCTTCGCAAAATTAAATTTAATGCATACAGTAGCTAAGAGGAAATTTAAGGCTGAAGTTTAAATTAAATGGAAACACTCAACACAGTTAACTTTCCAAGAGTATAGCAGCATACTTTAGCTTAACCGAGGAACTAATTAATTCTTTCATTAAATTTCTGAGCTAATAAATAAAGGGTAACTAATTATAAATTTAAAAAATAAGTCTTTTCTCGGTATAGTACTTTTGGGAGCGGGAGTAAAAATTTTAATTTAAATTCTTGCTTTTAGCAATAAAAGTATACACAAATAGTAACTGACTTTGCGCAACTCGTGTACAGTTTCGACCAGTTCGTTTTTGAAAACTCTAGTTTTGAAAAGTTCATTTTCATCAGTTTCTTTTAGTTCGCAAAAGTACCCATCCGTTTCTCAAGATTTTAAACATTTTAAATGAAATAAAAGTAGTAAATATTGAATTAAAAACCATTCCTATGTAGTAAATGTACTGCTGTTAGTACAGATGCTAAAACTTATATTTAGGAAATCACTAACACAGAGTGCTAAATGTAGAGGGACCATATTTTTTGTATGCTTTTTTCCTTCTTTCTTTTTTTTCTGGGGTGCGGGGCGAAGGGAGTGGGGGGATAATGAACTATTTCAGTAGATGAAAGGTTTTTTTTTAATCTCCTGCACTATAAAATTTCGCATTTGATGCGTTACTTATGCCCTAAAACTTGATCCAATTTCATAACTGTATACAGTACTAGAACTGCAAGTTTAATTTAAACATTTGGCGTATTGAAAGAGCAGCATTAGCATTAAAGCAAAAGTGACGACACGCATTAAATTTGGAGGAACTTTCGTGAGTCTTTGGCGGATTTTTTCATCATCATTATTTTTCTTTCTTTTTTTTTAAATTAACTAAATTAAACTTATTTATTTAATCTTTGCATTTTATTTATTTATTTATTTATTTTTTTTTCTTTTGCTCATTTCTTACTGTAGAGAATTTATTTTTAGATGAATGCTTTACGTATAACGGCATAACTCAGAAACTAATTAAAGTACTTATTTACTAATTTTCAGTAGGCTTGCGCCGATAAGCAAATAGGTCAATACTGATTAATTAGCTATTGATAATCAGCCGGGTCGATTATTGATCATGATGATTCTTAATGCTAAATTCATTCCATTATCATTTAAAAAATATTTTAAAATGTCATTCAATTTCTGTGAGCAAATTTTCATATTATTAACAAGTAACATTTTGTTAACAAGAGATTAAAATTCAAATATTTGGCCAGTTGCCTGTATTTTTTCAAAACAAAAATTTTATGAAAAACACTAACATTACTTTAAACATCAATTTTTGTAAAGAAAAAGAACTTGAAGCATGTACATGAAATTTTTTAAAATCAAATTATAAGTTAAAGAATGAAATAAAGTGAAGGATTATTTAGTGGAGGAAATATGTCTGAACCAGCAAGAAATAGTCTTTGTCCTGAAAATCCTGAAATGATCCGAGTAAAAGTACCCGGATTAAACTCTTCATAATAGTGTTTAGTGAACGTCAATGAGGAGTAATTTCAATATTTCATTCCATTCAACACAAATTGTGTACAGTTTGTTTTACCTTCAGGCAGTACACCTTCATGCTACGTGTTATACTTATGCTGTAATAAACTGAATTCATTTATTGTTAAACAAATTTATTCAGTTTGGTTTCTTGTTCAAAGATTTGAAAAAAAAAATATTTCTTAAATATCTTAATCGGCAAAGCGGCAAATTATGGCCGATCAACCGGCTAATTAAATAGAGTAGCATTAGCCTCAAAGCATTGGTGACGACACGTATTGAATTTGGAGGAGCTTTTGTGAGTCTTTGGCAGATTTTTAGGTGGATTCAATGGAAAATGAAGGTAGCGTTCATTAGGTTGATTCTTTTCAGTGAATCATATTTTTTGATTAATCCTTATAACCTGTTTAAATTTGAGCAATCAAAGGAAAAATATACGATTTTATCTATAGTAACATAGTATGAGGTACAAAATGCTTTTCTGCTCCTCTCCATTGCTTCGTGGTCTGAGTTTTATTGTTGACAGGAAAAGCCTGGTAATAAGTGGTATGCCAAAAACCCGATCTACAGTGAACCAAATAATGGCCAGGTTTTGAAAATGCCGGATTATAGGGAGTCTGCGCTCAACAGGTTTTTCCGTCCTGTCAGAATGTGGTTGAGTTTTCTGGATTTGGTCAGTTTATCAAAAGCCGAGTTCTCGAGACTCTATACTGTATAAGCTATACTTTTCTGTATGAGTGAGAAAACTTAATGACGCGTGAGACAAAATTTGATTCTTCGATAAAGGTGCCTACAAAAAAGAAGATGTAATGTTCAGAATTTAAAATTCTTGGAAAACTAGATATGTGCGACGGTAAAGGGAGGTTCCACTTACTTTAGAGGTTCCACCTCTAACCCTTATTGCAATTCAAACATTCTGCTTACTTTCAATGTTAGAAATGTACTGCACTCTAAATAAATAACCGGCAAAATTTCGTTTACTAGTAGAATTTAAAGTGACTGCAAGATTTTTTTTTTTTTTTTATCGCACAAGCGAAAATAATTGACGCGGGCAAACTGCCCCAGGTATGCAGTACAAGTATAATACTTTTAAACTGCATTTCAAATAATTTCCCTTGAAAATAAAATTGGCTCCAGAAAAATAGTCGCTTATCATTTTCTCTTCTAAAGCATTTAATCGATGAAAAAGTAACTTCCTTTTCTCTTGTTTTCTTTTCTGATGAAGTCATAAATACTAAGTACTTAGTAAATAAGGGAAAGGAGAAAATATTTCTATAAAGATATATATATATATAGATAGATATATGCGTTCCAGAAAAAGTGGCTAAAGAAGCAGAAACAACTGAATTATTAAACGAGTCAATGGCTTCAATTCACGTAATCCCTTCGGGGTTGTTTCTTTCGGTGGCTGTTTGGGGGCGCACCTGTGTCAGCCTTAGCCTTTCATACCAGGGATTATGAATGGCTTTTAGACGGAATGTTTTTATTGGAAAGTGGTAAGGAGAATGAAATAACACATTTCGCTTCGAAAGTCATGGCTTACTCACGGCTTTTTCTTATTAGGGAGAAAGCAAGTAAACGAAAAGTACCGTCGCACACTGGGAGGAAAGAAAATTATTAGTCGAGAAAGTGGAGAGAATTCCCAGATTTCCTCTCGCACCCCACTCATGGATTTTTTTTAATGTTTTGAAATGGAAAGAAGGAAGATCGATGGAGGCAAATCACGACACGAAAAGGGGGGAGGGATGTGAAAGCTGTTATGCCATTCCGAAAAGAATTTGATATTGTAAGTCAGTGTGCTAAGAGTGCATAACAATCGAAAACAATGAGTCAACTTAGAATATGATTTGCGAATTTACTATAGATCAGTGGTACCCAACATACGGCCCGCAGGCCATATGTGGCCGGATAGGTAATCCATGTGGCCTGTTATCAGGGCTCACGCTAGGCATTCGCCACCGCGCCAAATGTGATAAAATAGTAAATTCGGCGAAACAAACTATATTTGGCACAAGTACTGGCGGGCGAAAATCCTTAAAAAAATTCTACAAAAACAAAACAAAGTATTATCTTCAACCCGCAAAATTATGTCCAAAGATTATTTAAAATTCTGCAAGAGAGAAAAAAAAAAAAAAAGACGCCAAATTAAGATTTGATTTGCAGTCCGTCCGCCGCGAGAAATGTCGGTGGTAGAACGAAAACTAAGTGTTTTTTGTGTTATTATTAAATGTCTTATTTAACTTAAGTGTACTCTGCATTAGGGTGGGCCGAAATAAGCCGAAAAAATTTTTTTTTCGAAATCAATTTTTGGATAGCGCGCAAAAGTTGCGTGATGAGCTAGTTAGCACTCACAAAAAATTTCTTGGATATTAAAAAATATCTAGCCGGCGCTATTTGACACTAAAAAACCGAAAAAAATGAGAAAAATGAATTTTTGTCGAAATTTTTTTTTTAAAAACTAAATTCCAAATATTTTGCTGGAATGCACCGAAAATGTTATATAATGAGCCAGTTCGAGCCCATAAAATGTTTCATTGATTTTATTAAGCATTTAACCGCTCCTTTCGGACATCAAAAAATTGGAGAAAAATGAAAAAATATTGAATTTTTTTAAAAACCATTGTGAAAATTATTTTTCAAAATTAAATCATAGACTAATTAATTAAATAGCACTTTTAATCATAGTAATTATTATCACGCAATAATATCATACATTTTCTAGAATTACATATAAAGATAATAAAATTTTGAAAAAGAATTCTTCAAATTTGATTTGTAATACCTCATGCATAATGAATATTATTTTTTGGAATAATATTGTCCCTTGTTATCAAATGATGAAAGTTCTTTCCTAGCTTGAAGTTTGGCACGAATGTATCCATCTTGTGCAGTTTCACCACGAACTTATATTGCAGCTTCGGTTATTAGTTTCACACAACGTTTCACAGTTTCCCGAATGTATTTTCTTGAATCAAACAACATTGTTAACAGTAGCTGTTCAGGATGAACGAAATATGCATTATTTGTTACCTTATCCACTTTTCCAATAGCCATTTTTCTTACTGTCCTTTGATCAATTAGAAATTGTTTTTCTCTATCAGGGACTTTTGCTATTTTTCTGCAATTACACGAATATAAATCTGTGCATTTGCAGGCACCAACGTCAAACAAAGTCGTAGCCTCTGCTTTAAATTTGCCTAGCTTTGATTGTAAAAGTTGCGTCTTTATATTTTTAGCATTTTTTGTTGCGCTATTATATTTAGAATAATAAGATAAAATCATGGCAATCACTCTTCTTATCGAAACAAGGGGAAGGGAAGCACGTCCCCAAATATCAATAACTTTTTTTGCAACTACAGCGACCACACTTGCTGAAGATGGTTGCTTACTTCCTTCTCCCTTTATTTGCATCTTAGTGATTTGATAACATCTAATAATGTCCTCATATGTTGGAAGAAATAAAGCATCGGGAGGAAACAAATCTCTTCCAGGTCCAAATAGAAGACTACTTGTGCTTGCTCGCGTTACTTTTTTTTTCGTGCGTTTCTACATAACAGTCGTGTTGTATACAAAACAAAGATAATAATGCAATGACATTCGAAATATCCGGCTCCCGTTTAAAAGACTTCAGAGAATTCACATTTTTTTTTAATACTCAAGGGCTCTATTTGTCAAACATATATAAAATAGTTATAACATAATCTTAGGAATAATAGAAGCAGTTGAGCGCCGTTTATTATCCAGGAGAAACAATTGGAACCAAAGATTAAAAAATTAGCATCTTATGTAACTATTTTTTATTTGAGTGTGTGCATTTTTTTAAATAAGCGTACAAATGTCGCATAAAATTGATAGAATTTTCACTGTTTTTTCTAAGTAACGTATTGAGTAACATTTCAGTATTTACTTATTTTGAAACTACTTAATTTTTTTTTTTTTTTTTTTTTTCATTTTTCCCATGTGTGAGTCTTAAAGGAGCGTAGCTAAATATTCTACGAAATGTATAAAAGTCTTTGAGGATTTCAACTAATTCACTGACAGATACTTCTAATGTTTGCTGAAACTAGCTTCAAACTTTTATTTTTAACCTCCCCCCCCCCATTTTCTTTTTTTTTTTTTTTTTTTGAAAAAAAGTGCATTTTTGCCCTTTTTTTCAGTTTTTCAAGGTCAAATAGCGCCGGCTAAATGTTAAACAAATTTAGCAAAATTTTTTATGGGTAATAACGGGCCCATATAGCAACTTTTCCGCACTATCCAAAAACAGATTTCCAAAAAAAGTTTTTTTCGGCCCACCCTACTCTGCATATCTTTACTAATTTTAAAGCTGGAGGTGTCTCTGTTTGGATCTCTGTGACGCGCATAGCGCCTCAACCGTTCGACCGATTTTCATGAAATTTGGCACAAAATTGGTTTGTAGCGTGGGGGTGTGCACGTCGAAGCGATTTTTCGAAAATTCGATTTTGTTCTTTTTCTATTCAAATTTAAGCACATTTTACCGAGCAAATTATCACAACGTGAACGAGTAAATTATCAAATTATCATAACGTGGAACCGTATCATTGGCGAGCAAATGAAAATAGCAAATTGGCGAGAAATTCATCTCCATTATTTGTAAATATACAGACAAACCAAACGACCTTTTATTTTTCTACTACGGACAAAGCGGTGCGGGTACCGCTAGTTTAAAATGTAAGTAAGTGTTTGAATTGCATATTTTATTAAATTATACTTTTTTTGTATGTTGAAGAGTTCTAAAGAAAACAAATACACCATTAAAAATTGCCAACATTAACCCTTAGCTAAGAATTCAGATGTTTGGCTAAGGCTTTTAATATTTCGTTAATTTCTGGCTAACAGTTTGAAATCTGATGAGCCGGCACTGCGATGCTTTGTTATACATCAAAAATCGAAAACTAAGTTTTGGAAACTTCCACAGCGATCAATCGTCTTCATTCAGAATTTAGAATGATTGCTGTAAAATTTCAGAAATGAGTTTCTAAAAGACAGACGGAAACTGCATTGATAAAATAAGCAAGCTCGGTAGCAGACCCTTTTCAAGCTTCCTGCGAAGCAGACTAAAAAACTCAAAATTAGTCTGCAAAATCAGCATTGCATTAGTCGTAATACTTATTATAAATTATCACCAAGGAATGCCTAAGAAGGATATGCTAAATTTAATAAATACGAGTGAAAACATAAGCAAAAAATATTCAAACTGAAATGGAGAACTAGCACGCAGGTAGGTGCCGGAGCAAATGCTATTAACGTCTGTCCCCACAAGAGGACCACTCAAAATCACATTCAAAGGTTCTGTTTGTGGAGTTATACTTGTAGCAAGAAATGCTTCATTAAAAAGTTGAAACAATCTATTAATAACATGCAACATACTTACAGCCCGGTCTTTCCGCCGAGAGACTGCAATTTCATTCTTATTAAAACTCCTTAGTCATGAGTAGTGAATAACCGAAGCCGGAGGCAGAGGTCATCTCATTGAAGCTGAGAGTCCCTTCAAACTGGTAGAAAAAGTAAATTTATATCACTAGCGAGAGTTCGCAGACATGGTTCGGTTCAACTCGAAAATTGATGGCAATCTGGATTAAGTGCGGTAACTTTGGGATAAATACCGAAGTTTTGCCTTGAAAATCAAGAGTCGAACCGCACCATACTGCGGACACTCGCTGGTGAGATAAATTTACTTGATCAACCAGTTGGTTGGCAGGCTCAGCTTCAATGAGATGACATCTGCCTCCAGTTCGGTTATTCTCTATTCCAGACTGATGAGTTCTAATAAGAACGAAACTGCAGTAACGGAAATCAAAACTTGTAAAGTTAAAAAATAATTGTAAATAAATAAAAATAACATACAATTCACGTGCACCAAATTAAAAATTGTACACAGTTAATTCAGTTTTTAGTGCAAAACCTTTTGTACATTACAGTCACTGAAAAATAACAAATTCTTATTGGAAAAAAAACTTCTCCTCCCCATTATAAACAGAGTTAAGTCAATAAGCTTCTAATGTTGTAATAACATAAAAACTAAGAGGGCGGTTTGAAGTCATCCTCTACAAGCAAAGATGTGTTTCAGTCTATTTCGCAATGTCAGAGATGTAGATTGCTACACCAAAACAACGAATGATAATTGCAAGATCTGCAGAGAAGAAAAATAAATCAGTGTTCACCCATCTTGTTCGACACCACCCCTAATGATCAGCTGAGTATTTTAGTTATTTTTGGTACCTTCTACAAACATAAACAAGAAATAATGCATAAAAAGACGATTAGAAAAAAAATGATGAAAATAAATGAAAAAGAGCACCGAGACCGAAGATAAATACAGGCCATTAGTTTTCTAAAGGTGTTTAATCGTAAGAGTTGGTTGTTCTTCAGCTTTTTCAAGCCAACTTATAAATAGTAGGGTCCTTAGTAAATATTGAAAAAGCAGAAAAAGGGAGGGGGAATGTTTGTATAGATATATATGCTGATGAAAGTTCGTAAAGAAAGATAAAGAACTGAATTATTTAGGAAGTCGAAGGTTTCAATTCACGTAATCCCTTCGGGGCTGTTTCTTTCTTTGATTGGTTGGGGGCGTTCTAGTATCGGGTTTAGCTTTTCATCCATGGGGTTTTGATTGGTTTTAAGGCGATATTTATGTACGAAAAATAAACTGTAAAAAGAACACATTGAGTAACGAAAAGCATGCTTTTTTTTAATTAAGCAAAATAATTGTTTTCTAACTGGGAAAAGTAACTAACTTTCTGTTGAAAATGAATGAATGAAGTAATTTTAGAAACATAGTAACATTTTTTAACAACTATTTTAATCGGTGCGCAGATTCAATTTCATTTTTTTGCGCTTCTGCACATGACATCACAAGTGATGAAATGCTATTCAATGGCGCCATTTGCGCATAGCGCAATACTGAATTTGATTCTTTACTCACATGTACTTGCAACGATATAGTCGATAGCAAGCGTAGAGTGCTTAATACAATTCGCTTCTTATGTATCAGAGGCTGGCAACGCGGTGGATTTCAAGCGTAAGCATTCAGTGCGCCAGTTGTGTAGCACGCCAAAATACATCACTTATCAATACATGACGTCATAAAGACTACGCCTTGTTTCCAAAATCAGACGATTTAAAAAAATTGATTAAAAATAAAATGTTGAGAAAATGAAAGATTTTCCTCGCTACATTTTTTTTTTTTTTTTTTGCCTTATTATATTAATTTCAGTAACTAAAAGTAGAACTTTTGACTGAAGGAAACAGCTCCATTGTGACTGTTTTGATACAACTTATATAATTTTCGAGTTTTTGAAAGTATACCATACTGCTAACCAGATAACCACATGGATAGTATGATAACGAAAAATAGAACATCGACAGAGCATCTTGAAAGATATTTTAGAATCAAAACCAATTTACTGTCGTCTGCTCGTCATCGAGGTGTAAGGGCCGGTAAGTCTACCGGAGTTTTAAGAAAAGCGCTAAAGTTAAAGATAGGCGAGAAATTGATCAACGCGATTTCACCTTCTACATCCATCTACAAATCGTGAGGAATATGTCGTCCATTACTTACCGAAACTCGCTAAATTCGGCGACTTTTCGTAAAGTGTCAGCAGGCATTAATACCTCATCTTTCTAAAACGGGGACACGAAAGCAAATAATTTATTAGCCAAAAACCATGTTATATAACGCTCTTTTACTTGTTACTTTTTATTATTATTTTTTTGAAATATTGGGACAAAAATAACTGAAAAGTTGAAAATTGTTCCAAACAAAGAAATGGTTGAGGACAGTGGCGGCGATTCGGTGTGGGGGGGGGGGGAGCAACCGCTGAAGTGTCAAAACAATCAGATACTAGTTATTTGTTTTACTTTGTATATCTGTTTAAGAAACCTTATTTAGCACAAGCTGTAACATTTAGTTTATGTATTCATAAGCAAGCCATATTTGAATAATGAAATCATTACCAAATGTTTGTGACACCTCAAAATACTATGGGGTAAATAATGTAAGTCTAATTCATGTCTATGTGTTTCTTCGGGGAAAGTTATTGTATACATAACTCATGAAAATCTTAAGAAAAACGCGAGTTAAGTTGTTAGATTTGCATCAATTACCACTCCTATGCTCTCAAAACCAGCTTTAGAATTAATTTTTTCTCTTTCATTTTTCTGCTGCCGATAAAAATTCAATGGCTTTTAGTCCTCCCCCCTTTTTAGTCTGAATAGCCGCCTCTGGTCTAGGAGTCCTAAACCACTAGTTTGTGTTTCTTCCGTACACAAAGTTGCTGCTTGAATGTTGCTGATCATGAGAAAAAAAACTTAGGGTCTGGTGGGGGAAAGTGGTCAATGGGGTAAAGTGGTCATACGTCAAATAAATGACTATAGCTTGGAAATAAATGTTCGAATGAATGTGAAAATTTTATTTTAGGTTCGGGGAGTTAGAAACTACATTTTGAATACAAAATTTCCAAACCTGGCAAAACTTTATTTGGTAAAAAAAAATATTTTGTGTAAATATGAAAATTTTAAAAATCTAAACACCTCTTTTAACTTCTTTGGGAAATTTTGTTTGTTAGAATTATGAACAGATTGACGGCACAGGAAGCTTCCTACATGTCTTAAGATCGCTTACTCATTAGCAGTTAGCTGAATATATTTTAGATCATTTTTTAGAACAATTTCAGTAAGACGGGGTAAAGTGGTCATAATATTAGGCTTAACGAATATTGTTCTTCTAATGTCACTTAAGAGTTATGTATAAGGCAGATATGAATTAAATATTAATTTCACTTAATATGTATTGTTTTTACCGTAAATGGGGTTAAATATATGAGTATATACGTATGCATACACATATACTCGTGTAGGCACGTATACAAACGTATTCACATAAATGCACCAATAAATACGTATATGGGTATTTTTTATCTATGCAGATATACATTCGACTATACACGTACATACTTGCTTTTACTCGTATGTATACGAACACTTATATACTCAGGTAGACACGTATATACACGTACGTACTCGAGTAGATACTTACATACAAGTATACAGGGTTAGTTTAAACTTTTAGGAAAATTTTTACCAGGTGTTAGAGGGGAGGATAAGAAGCAAGAATCACAAGGAACATATGGTCACAAACACAATGCTGACGTGCTACATGCACGCAAAGCCAAAGAGTGATGGATGCAAAACAGGTCACAAATTTGTTACACTAAGACAATTTTGCACAACATTTTAGGTTGTAAGAAGGTTTTAAAGCGATTGAAGAAATTTGAGGCCTGCAACTTTAATGCATGCGTCGCAATCACAAAGCACTCTCTGTTTTAATAACGAGACTTTTGAAAAACTTTCATCCGTCGATGCGCCTTTGTTGTGATGCGTGTATTAGAACTACTACGAGCCGTAACTTTTAAAAAGTGCTCTAAATATTTCTTAAAAACTAAATTTTGAGTAAAATCATCTTTGTGTAAAAAATTTGTGACCTGTTTTGCATCCATCAGTTTCTGGCTTTGTGTGCATGTAGCACGTCAACGACCATAAACTCCTTATTATTCTTTACTTTTTATCCTCACCTCTCACACCCCTTAGATTTTTGCTCAAGAGCTTGGATTCACTCTGTAGACATACATGTATGTAAGCGTATATACTCGTGAATACATATATGTACTGGTTGACGAGTATGTAAGGACACATAAATGCACGTATATACGTTTTTTCAGGTATATAATTGTGTTTACACGTATACATACGTATATACTCGTGCTTCCATATATACATGTATATACGTGAGTAGACACGTACAAACACGCACTGGATGCATTCTCGAATTAACTCGTGTACATTTATGTACAGTTATGTATATACCCACATGTACACTTGTACATATGCGTATATACGTCTACTATACATGTATATACTCAGGTATGCACGGTATCTACTCATATTTGAACGTGATTACTCATGTTTACACGACACGTATATACTCGTGAATACACGCATATATTAGTGCATATCCTTGTAACCATAAAAATAACTGAAATATACAAATATTAGGGTTATTTAATACGGATTAATTTTTAACTATGACCACTTTACCCCATGCTATGACCACATTCCCCCATCCCATGTGGTAAAGTGGTCATAAATACAAAGGGAAAAGAAAGTGTTATAAAACTAATTAAATCAATATTTTTTTTTATAAACTTCAATGTACTGTGTTCTTTAATAATGCAATGTAAAATAACAACAAAAAAAGTTGAGGTGTTTAAATTATTTGTTGTATTTATTATCCACCAAAGTTGAAAACCTACGATTTTATGACCACTTTACCCCACCAGACCCTATAAATTATCTTCACTGCCGTTGACTTAATAAGGGCAGGAGAAGGAATTTAACAATGTACAATCAAATCCGTTACAGTGCAAAATTCGTTTCTGCGAAGATATTGGTGATCCCCCAACTCATATTACACATGGAAAATGTCAATACTCGTAATATCGGTCTAAAGAAAGTTCGTAACAGCGAAATAATTTTGCTGTTCACTTGGACTTCATTCGACTGCACTGAAGAAGTGCTGCAAAAAGTTTTACGAAAAAAAAAGAAGAAGAAAGAAATTCCTGTCCAATAAATAAAATTTGGGAAGAAATTTGGAAAAGTATTTGAAAACTATGAACGAAACTAGTGCGTCCTCGTTGGTATCTGAGAAAAATGGGAGGTTCTACGCCAAGATCTTTCACATTGAGAAAACAAGTTTCTTACCAAAAGCTAAATTTCATGAAACCAATGGGACGAACAATTATTTTTAAAAAATGAAACATATAAACTGCGAAAAAGCACTGCATTAAATATTATCGCTATATGACATGCAAAAACTACAACCGAAAAAGGAAATCTCGGTTTTACTTTTTCTATGATATTTAGCCTCTGCTGCCCAAACCATTATATTTCCCGGAGAAAAAAACATGCACAGAAGGTTAAATAGCAAGGTTCAAAAATATGATATTTTCAAAAATATCGAAAATATCCGATATTTTGATATATATATCGGATAATTTCATATATATCCTATATTTTCAATCAGTACTAACTTAAGTCTTAAAATTAGTAAATGTATCCTCAAATCACTCTTTCTTTTCTAAAATTGTTATTACAATAATTAGATTTAAAATTAAGGTTTCTTTCAAACTTTATACCTAATATTTCGTTTAACATTTTTATCAATTTTAATGGAGCTAGTTTAGCATTCGCTGTTTTACTCATTTTTCTTCTGTTAGCTTGTTTTACACAGCTATATGATTCAGGAATAAAAAATATATCGGTGCACAGGCAAGACATTTTCTTTTTTCCGACTAACGTTTAATATTTAACTTAGCACTTTTAATATGAATTAAAATTGTTACATTACTAATAATTTTATGAATATATAAAATAAAAAAAAGGAATACTATATTACTTTGTTATATTAATGATGTATTAATACATCATAAAAATATAGTACATAACTTTGTTTTTTTTTGTTTTTTTTTTTTTTTTTTTTTTTTTTGAAATATTAAATGAACAATATTAATATGATTAATATATTTTTATATTGAAAATATACCGTAGTTGAAAAAATAAATATCGAAAATATCAAAATATCATGATATTTTCAAAATAAATATCGGATATATATTGTGATATATATCGACTGCTGTATATCAGCGAACCCTGTTTAATAGTAACGTATTTAACACCTATAAGTTAGATTTTTGTTTTAACTTTATTTTTTTATATTTCCCAAATAGTTTTGGGTTCATCTGTGCCTGAAATATTAACTTGTGATAGTACCAATTGCTAGGCCCGGCATTTGGGCGATCAAAGGGGGCTCAAAGCCCTAGTATAAAAACATTTACATCAATACAGTTGCTAAAATAACAGGAAAAGCGGTTTTTTTTTTGAGCAATCACGATTGTTGAGCAATAACGATTGCTTATTGCTTTCATTTGACTGTTTTGAGGTCCTATCATTTTATTTTCCCGTCACTACCCTCTGCAGCATCACCGTCGACCGGTTCCTCACGATGCTGCTCCTTTAGCGAAAACCGTCTCCAGGTTTCGTCAATATCCTACACTTACACGCATACATACACGCACCTACACAGACACACAAACACACATATACATATATTCACCTACACACAAACATACACACACACATACATACACCTACACACAAACACACCTACACACTCACATACACACAACTACCCACACACACATGCCTGCACACAGACACAAACACATATGCCTACACACAAACACACATGCCTACATACACACACACACACTTGTCATTGCGAAAAACATAATTTGAATTCAAGAGGTGTCAAAATTCAAATTATTATTATTATTATTATTTTTTTTTTTTTTTTGAACCAAAAGAAAAAAAAAAGTTTTTTTCTGATAACATTCAGCGGTTGTCAAATCTACGGTTAGAAAATTAGACGGTTCAAAACAGCTTGAATTTTGATCTTGACTGCGGTTCGTGTTTTTCTATATATAAAGTCAATAATCCCTCATTCAACACTATTCATAACAGAACACAAAGAAATCACTTACTCTTGCAAATGACTTGGATATAACTCATTGTAAAGGCAGAGAGATTCTCACGTTGGGTATAAAATGATAAATATTTTAGCATATTCATACGAAAGTGAAAGGAACATATTAAAACGAAACACAAAGACCTCTTAATGTCTCGAAGCTAATTCACCGCACCGAGAAATGTTGAATACAAATAAAGCCAAAGGAAAAACGAAAGACATTTGAATTCTACACATTTTAAAATATTTAGCCAAGATTGCATATACGGCAAAAATTTAATACGCCACCTAATTCTTCGCTTTCCGAGCCGTGTCATAAATATTTATAAATCAAGACACATGCGGCAATTTAAAATTCTGTTATGACTATCAGATCAGGGAATAAATTTCGTTCGGGGGAGACAATCTTCCCGGGTAATAACACGATGCGAGCACGTATTTATGACGAACACAAACAGGCATGAAATTACAAACTCATTCGTGCGCTAACGTTATTTATTACTTATTTGCGTAGGCTTTCACGACGCTCTATTTCGGATGCAAAAGAGTTGGAAGCTTTATGAACGCGTTAAAAGCATTCCCTTTACAGAAAAGCCATTTAAAAAAGGAAACAGAATTATTTCATTATGCTACTGCGAGCGTAATTTTTAATGTAGCAGTGACGTCATCGTCATCAGACGCGAATGCTTTCTCTTGATTCATTCGTAGCGCAAATTTAGAATAACTTGGCTGTGTGAAATACATTGGGGTAGTGTAATAATATCCATATACGGATCAACAAATAAACCCTGATTACAAAATTAAATATCTCTACAAAGATCGATAGAATAATGCGGTAAACTGTAAGTTTATAAGCAAAACTGTAAAAATAGTACACAAAAGTTTAAAAAATTTAGTAACGAAAATTGTCAACAGATGGCGCTGTAATCAAAATGACTTATCAATAGCTTTCAAAGGGGCTTTGAAGTATAAAGCGATTAGTACAACTGTTGGATAGTGAAAAGAGGCTAGCATAAAAAGTGAAATAAATATGTTCCATTGAAGAACGTGTGTTTTTGGTACTGGAATTCCACCGATTAAAACACAGTCCTATGGCAACACGTCGCAGTTTTCGAAACCGATTCAATGTTCGATTGTACGTTACGTTAAACTTTTGGAACAATTTGTCAGCAATCAACTACCGTTGGAGGATTGACCAAGTATCGACTGGTTTTACTGACACAGGAATAGATGGGCCTTCCTATTCTCCCGAGCTGACTCCTTGTGACTTCTTTCTGTGGGACGCATTGAAAGACAATGTCTGTGGAAACCATCTCGGTAATCTGGATTAGCTTGAATCGTTGATTGGTGTTTCATGTGATTCCCTTTCCGTTCAGTCATAGCAGGAAATCATACTAAATTTTATTGTTCGCTTACGCTACATCAGTGCTTCGAACACTGAACACTTTGAAAAAAATGTATTAATTCTGATTGCAGAGACTGCATCACTTTATTGGGTCCCCCCCCCCCAGACATCTTTTAGAGAAAGAGTTTTTAGCCCAGAGCGACATCTGTTGACAATTTTCGTAACTAAATTTTCTAAACTTTTGTGCCCCATTTTTACAGTTTTGCTAAAACAAACGTAGAGTTTACCACATAATTCTATCGATCTTTGTTGTAGAGATATTGAATTTTGAAATCAGTGCTTATTCGCTGATCACCCTGTACTTGTATTGCGTTATTATCAAAAATTTACAAAACGACCGAGTGATAAATACAGTACCCAGCCATGTTTTAACAGCATGGCAGGTGGCAACCGTCTAGTCCAGCATTTCTTAATTTCTTTTATAAGTCGAGCAAACCCCTTTTTAATGTTCAGGTTTTTTTTTTTTTTTTTTTTTGAAGAACCCTAGCTTGTCTTCAATAAAACAGTTTGAATTCAACATTTAAAACTGACTTACTAACAAAAATAAATAAATTAATAAAAATAAATTATTTCAAACAATACATATTGCCATCAAAAAGCAACACAAAACTTTAAAAGAAAAAATTATAAAAATGCCTTTCAACAAAGATTTCTTGATACTGTGCTGAAGTAATCGAAGACATTGGCAATGACAATGATTGGGTTTCTAACCCATATCTTATTTTGATGTTTCCTCAGCTGTTCATTCGAAAAATACTGGTTAAAAAAATTCACTCAAACCTTATATTCAGCAATTGTAACTATAGTGCCTAGTAAGAGCTCTTTCTAGGCACCATAATTGTAACTAATCTGAATTAAAATACAACAAAGCAATGAAAAAACGATGTTATAGTAAATCGTATTCAGCGTACAGTGACAATTAAGTCCGTATACCCATATGTCGTCGAAAAATGATTTTGCTAAGTTTAATCACTTTGAAAAATTTTGAGGGTGTAATTTTTTTAACAAAATATATAGTATAACTATGATATCTTTTTAATTTTTTTCATTAGACTCTTGTATGTATATTTTAAATTTATACTCCGTTATATTTGTTACAAATAATTTTACCTTGTTTTTAAGTCTTGTTGCTGTAACTGAAATTTCTGTTGAGTGCAGTTTTTTTTTAAAAAACAAATTAATTAACTTTAAAGGTAAAAAAATCTGACTTCGTTAGTTTTTAGTACCACCATAGTATACTGTGTTTTATATAATTCTTATATGAAAGAATCCTAAATACATCAGAATAACAATTGCAGTTTTCATACACAATATTTTTTATGCATCTCTCTCCTTGGTAAGATCTTCAAATACACTTAACTAGAATATAAAATCTTAAAGACGGAATAAGAAACGAGAGAATTTACAAGAAGTACTGTCATTGGTTTGATAAACGCATTAAAAGGTCAAGTTCAATACAAAACCTAAATTGAGAAAATATTTTTATGAAGGAGCTTTGTCTCGTAAGTGATTTCGATGTGCTGTTTGAAAGAGAAAAAAATAAAATCGCATGACATGCGTCACCTAAACAAGCAAAACAATTCCTACGCTCTTCATAGAACACAAAAAACATTTTATTTAGTTAGAAGTATATATATATATATATATATATATATATATATATATATATATATATATATATATATATATATATATATATATATATATATATATATATATATATATATATATATATATATATAAATTGTTTCTTGTCCATGTAATCTATTTATCTATTTTTGGGAACTAGAACAAACCCAGATAACACTCCATTGGAGCAAAAATACATAAAGAGGATTTCTAACAGGAATGTCCATTTTTCGAGAGACTAGTCACAAAAGTTAATAGATTGGTATCTTTAGGGGATAAGACAGTCTTCAGATTGGGATCTTGGGATAAGCTTGTGCTTCCTGCATGGAATTCCTACGTACTTCTATTTCGCTTGAAGAACCGCTCTTTCATTGGACGAGACCCGAAGATAAAATGCTCCAGACATTAATCGATGCAATTCTAAAATCTCCAACAGAAGAAGTGTAATTTCCGTGGCTATTATTATTTCATCATTGTGTTGGTAGAATATTGGTGATGTGGTATGTATTATATGAAGGTGTATCCGGATGATTTTCTTGTAAAAAGGGTTCCTAGAGTCTTGTTTATTTGGCGAGTTTTTACCTACAACAAAAATGTTCATAAAAAGCTCCATTGTAAAAAAACTATTTGATAACGCTACAAAAGTAATCTATATTAAATTAAAACAAATTGTAGTAACCCGATTACTGGCAAATTTTTTCAACTAATTTTTTCCAACTAATAACACAAAATTTATTATTTGGTTTAGTGATTAAAGTTCCTTAAACTTGAAACAAAGATTATTTTTCAAATCGATCATTTTTGTTCATCACGTTTTCTTTTCCAAACGGTCAAAGAAAAACGGAAGGGTTGAGATATTTTTATGTTGTTGTTTTAGATGGCAAATTGGAAATGGATCCTTACTTGGTAAGTTATGCTACTCATCAAAATCAATCATAGAATTACAACATGAGTAAAATAACATGGATAAAGCATAAGCCATGAAAATACAAAATTAAAACTCAAGAATAAAAATTCAAAAAGTTATCAACTACAAGCAAGTTGGAAATAAGATTAGGGCATGAGTTCTCTGGCTCCCCAATACAGTAAAACCTGTCTACAACGATACTGTTGGGACCTAAAAAAATATTGTTATGGACAGGTTATCGTTACAGACAGTTTGATTTTTCATGCTGACATTTTGTTGGGACCAAAGAAAATATCGTTATAGACGGGTTTATTGTTATAGACAGTGTCGTTATACACAGGTTTCACTGTACTAAGCACAAAAATTACCCCTCTGTTGTAATTTTGCGTTTAGTCCTTGACAGACAAGTAGGCGACTAATTCATTTGGCAACAGTTTTGCTATTTCGGTACTCTTGTCGAGTTTTGCTGGACAAGGATACCGAAATCCTGGAATTGTTTTCAGACAAAAATTTCCTTGTTTTCTTGAGTTGAAGAAAAGAGACCTCTTTTACAGAGGTTATTTATTCCAGGGATGCGGAATCTTTTCACGATAAAATACCACATTGGATTTTGTACTTGGGTAAAAGGGGCACGAGCAGATTCTCACTTCCAGATTTTGGGCCTGTTATAGTTTAAAAGAAGACCGACTAAAAAATACTGCTAATGATACTTCTTACTGAATGTTTTACAATTCTAATAACAACAGCAATGCACCAGAAACATACAGTGGTGGTGAAAAAAATTGCATCACCCGCGCCGCAAAGGAGAGGAATATCATCCCGACTGCATTCAACACACAGTCAAGCATACCGTATATCCCAGATGATGTATTTCTGATCAAGCGAGTTGGTGGGCTTCACTTTGTGCAAGGAACAGTAAATGCTCAGGTGTATATCGGCATTTTGGAGGAGATATTGCTTCCTACTATAAGAGATTACTTTACTTCAGTTCCAAACGTCATTTTCCAGAATGATTCTGCTCCGTGCCATAGGGCAAAACTAGTATGTAACAATTTAAAAACCTTTATCCTGCCATTATACTTAAATTGACATGGGGTTAAGTAATTTTTTTTTCTCTAAACTCACACGCAGGTTCAGAAATGGAAAAATGAGCATAGGGTCAGCAGTTTGCCTTGGCACGGAAGCAGCCCCCATCTACGTAAACAATTATCGGATTCCTGCTGTTAAATGTTTATTTCATAAGTTTTGCAGAATTTCACATACATTCATCGTTAATCGATCGACCAAAACTTCTCACTTAATTCCATTGTTGTGAAAATGCGAGGGTGATGCACTTTTTTTTAACAGCACTGAATTAGAAACAGATCCAATCACCAAACTTAAATTACAAACCACACAAAAAGTTTCAATACCTCCGTTAATAAGAAGCCTACTGATATAACTACGATAAAAAGTTTAAAAAAAAAAAACCCTAAACCAATCAAGTCGCTAAAATTTTAAAATCACAAGTGTCACTAAAGAAAAAATAATGTCAGTTTTAAGACGGGTTTTGCTATCCAAGTTCATAATAAGGCTGCTAATACGTTACACAAAAGATCCTTACCATAAAAGTCATTATATCAAAGCTTTTGCTGTTTTGGAATATCATGAAGAGTTCAATAATCGAAATTCAATATCTAAACACAGGCTAAATATTTAACCACCAGATCAAAGTAAAACAAATTCAAGTTTTAATAGAATACGCCAGAATAAGCTCCCCGAGCTTTCTCTTACGCATATTTGGGAAATTGAATTTTGACTGCCGTTTTAAATAAGACAGAGACAAATATCTCCGGCATTGAAATTGCACATCCTTTTTTCATTATGATCCAAAGGAGGAGAATCCGCCAAGAGAATTTCCTACAAACTTTACAAATAATTGAGCTTCCTACAAAATTTAAAAAGCAATCATGACACATTTATCAATTTTGGAAGGCATCGCGAAATTCGCATCCTCACCCTCTCATCACCTCCGCCATTTTATTCTATGCTTTATTCTCTTTAGAATAAAAACGGCTCATTTCATTCTTTCCGGAAATTTCATCCGAGAATCTCGAAGTATTCCAGCGTTCGAGAAAATTGGGGATAGAACTTTCTCATGAATGATATTCTTCGAAAAGAAAATTCGAAAGCGATCGCTTAATTTGTTTTGCAAAAGAACTAAGGAGATGTAATACAATAATGCCTCTGACATATTTCCTGTCATTCGCTGTTTTGTCTTGGATGGAATTTGAGAGCATTGGAAGAGAATTAATTATCAACTAATATCCAGGAAAGAAATAAAGGGATGAACTGTTCCGCATATTAAAACTCTTTGTTTGGCGGTCCAAACTTTGTTTTATTTTTAACTTGTTCATAAAAGAGTTGATAGATAATTTTATCAGAAAATAAATGTATTAAGTTAAAAGAGTGCAGCACAACCATTTCGCTCCCGAGGGCCGAAGCTCATATTAAGATGAATCTCATAGGCCGGAACCCATATGAAGTTAAAATACTGTGAAACCCGATTATAGGTTTTTCAAAGGACTAAGTTGAAAAAACTTAAAATACGGGAAAACGTAAAATACGAAAAATGCATAGAAGGCAAAAATCAAATTGAAAAAAGCTAAAGGTAGTAAAAATGACATAACCCGCTTCTTTCATTAACTTGAAGACATTTTTTCCCCAGCTTCTTTGTATTGATGACGTACATGCATTTGCAAAAATTCCAAGGGCGTCGACAGGAAGATTTTGGTAAAGATGAAAGTTTGCAGCTTCCGTGGATTTATGTAATTTTCCCGCTCATTGAGCAAGTTATTTATTGCTAAGGAATCAGGAACACTTTGACAACAGGATCTCCAGCTATACTGCTATCTATAGCGGTCGAAGTAGCCTGATTGGTTACGCAGCGAAATTCTTGGCCAGAGGTTTGATACCGTGGTCACAAAATCACTCCAAGTTCCAATTGCTACAAATAAGTACGAGGGCTGTTCAATAAGTAATAAAACTAAATTTATAAAAAATACAGAATTACTTTGATCGTTATAATTTACATGATTTTTTAAAGAGTAACTTCTGAGGGATTTAATGCATTTATCCCAACGTTCTGTCTGTCCATTTCTTAAAAAACTTGTGAACGTTAAGTTTGTGAGAGCTTTTTCAAAACCGCCTCCGCAGACCTTAGACATGCTTTGTTGCTTTAAAAACGTTTGCATCGTAATGGTTTCTTAAGTTGAGGAAATAGCCAGAAATCATTGGCGTAAAATAACCACTGCGCAAAGTAATTCTCATATCAAAGATTTCGAATGCTGATTTTTTCAGAAGAAAACAAACTTTGTTCCAACGACTCTTTCATTTCGACAACTGGCTGACTCTCGTAGGCACCCGCCAACAGACTTCAATTCAATCACGTGATACTCAGGAACATGAATCTCTAGGCGCCTAACTATTGGTAGCTTTTGATAATACAGACAACAAACATTTTTCATGCAACAGAAATTAAAATTAAGATGAGTGGTTTCATGGCAGTAAAATTAGTCTTATTACATATTGAACAGCCTACGTACATCTGGAGATGCTTGATCAGGGCCATTTTTAAGGTCTCAACCAAATTGGTAAACCAATTCAGTGGTATGCATGAGGTATCTTGTGATGCTATGTTCTGTTATCTTGACAAAAGAACCTTAGACGAGGAAGAAAGAAAAAAAAAATCAAGCAGCACAAATTTAAATTTAAAAATTTTAAAGCGCGGATTGGTACAGTTTTTCTCTAGAAGAGTTTTGCTGTCTAAAATAAGAGTCCTAACATATCGGCGCTAAAAAAGACGAATGGGCGTATCTCAAAAAAAAAATCGAAAAATGAATTATGATCACCACAAAAATGTCCAAAGTCGATTTTATAATACGATTGTATCTCTACAATAAATCAGAGTTGGTATAAAAAGTTTTCCTTTTTTGGAAAAAAAAAGGTTGGGGGGGGGGGGGGGAACAAAAAAAAAAAAGATTTTTTTTTTTTGGTTTAAGCCAGTTTTTATTTTGTTTAAGCTGGGTTTATTTGGTTTACACAATTCGTAAATAAATAAATAAATAAATAAATAAATAAATAAATAAAAACAATTTTATTTTAGGAAAATTATGAAGATTTCATGAATTAATTGTTAAGGAATGTTTAATATTCATATTTGTACATAATTTCTTCATAATTAATTAAAGAATTAGGAGTAAAATCTTGTAATTTCATTTCCTCATACATCGAGATTTTTATTATAGGATAATATTGTTTGAAAATTTTTAACTATTATAAAAAATACGATAGGTAAATAGTTTTTGGTATAAATAGTCAAAGAAATAATTTACTGTGATAGCTCAGACATTATTGATTACAAATAACCAAGAATAAATTCTTGCAGATTACTTTCCTCAAAATCTGAGCTATCTACTGTAAATAAAAACGTAAAATTAAAATCATGCACTCTTAAACATGGAATGTACAGTTGGCTCTATGTTTAACGACGCTTTATTTAACGACTTTCTCTATTTAACGACGGCTTTTCACGGTCTCAGATGGTTCACTACAGTGTTAAAAGCATTCTATTTAAGGATGCTTTCTACTTAAAGATGATTTTTTGTGGTCCCCTGAAAGTCGTTAAACAGAGAGCAAACTGTATTTTTCAGTATCTACGAATGAATCATAAGTCTGATGTACATTACACAATTTTAAAAATCAAAAGATCAACGCATATTTTGTTTCAAGATTTAAAAAAAGTTACAAATCATAATTTTATTTACCTAACGTAATTTATTTACCTAAAGTATCAGTGACAACAAGTGTAGAAACAGGACAAGTAGGTTTTTAAAAAACCATTATGTTTTCCATTATAGGCATTATTTCTCCCGGCTTAATCCATTTAGGGAATAATTTTTTTTTATCAAAGAAAATTATTTTAATTAAAAGCCTCAGTACAAACTTAAATGAAAATACTCTTTTGACACATTTTAATCATGAAGACTGTCATAAAAATTAATGTTTATTGATTTTTCTACCATTCGTACATGAGACTTTTTTTATATTGGGATCAAAAAGTTCTTTGAAAAGGCAAAAATTTGGCATTAAATTTTTCTTATAAGAGCACTGAGTTACATAAATATATTTGTTTTCATTAATTTTATATATTTTTTTTCTTGCTCTAACTGCATCGTCTACCGGGAATGCAAACCGTGTGCAGGTATTAGCACAATTTTATGCCTACTCTAAGTATTCTTGGAGTCCTTTAGTTTTTTTTTTCTCTCCTCAAATTTAAATATTCTAGTGCTAAGATTTATATACACTATGCATTGCTTCAATGGTACGTAATCTATCTCAATAAATCTTAAGGAATTAAGCAAATTAGATAGTATATGAAGTTTTGGTTGAAATATGCTTTTTGGACTATTTTGAAATGCAAAAGATTACCCCTCAAAAAAAAAAAAAAAAAAAAAAAAAAAAAAAACTACCCCTCATTAAAAACACAGGTAAATGTTGAGAAAAATTTACTTTCTAGCACTTCATATATTACAACACAAAACTGAAATGGCGACCGATGGAACGACCAAAACACAAGAGCGGTGTTGTCACAACATGTGCGTCGATTTCCCACGTTCACGCGAATTTCCTTTTCCAAATGACAAAGATAGCATGGGGCGCTCAAGGTACACGACCTTCCCCCTATAAGCGAGCTCAAAAAGTTACAAGTGCGTGAACTTTGACTTTTAATTCGTGTAAAATCAACTTTTGTATTAAGGGATGCTTGCTGTAAAAATCCTAACACTTTTAGTTTATTCGCAATGGAAATATTAAAGTAAAATAGTATCCATAATTCCATTGAAAAAGGGGTTCTTTGTAACACAGAAACACGTGCCAGCACTGCTGTAAAATTTTGTGCGTTCTAACGTTGTTATTTTTATTTTTGCACAAAACTATTTTTTCTTAAATATTCTTGCTCTAAAACAATACAAGTTAACACATTAAGAGTAACGTTAAAAGAAGATTGTACCTCCATCATTTCATATGTAAAGAAAAAAAATTGTAGGTACGAGTTTCGGTGTAATGAGGAATCATTTTTACAATGCAGAACGATATAAACTTAAAGATGAAAAAATAAAAACGCCGAAAAATAGATCTTATGCTTCGAAAATCAGGTGATCCATCAAGGGAAAAGGGGATAAGCCAATAAAAAGCAGTGCCGTCAAATCTGACATAACTGGCCAGTCCAATGAGGATTAAAATCAACGTTCATGGTAAACGTTAAGACCAGACTGCTTTTCTGAGCATTGAAGAAGCCCAAGTTTTGTCAGGCGAAAAGATGGTAGAAAAATAAATCAATAAAAGTTTAATAAAAACCAAGAATGGGTTAAAACCCTTCAAAAATATTTAAAATGTAAGCAAAGATTTTTAAGAGTAGATGAGAGGCCCCTCCACAAGCTTAAGTGTGGAAGGCATTATACATTTTCGGAGAAGATAAAGTTTCGAATATTATTTCAATTTCAAGGTTCAAGCCACAGACTCAGTCTGCGCATTAGTGCGGGCGGAAGAATAGGATACTCGGATTGTTTTCAAGATGTGTGTAGTTGGGCAGGATTTCGGATACGCCGCTCTAAATTTTAGCTTTTAGGGAAAACATTGCGGTTGTTATAATTCATTTTCATCCTCGAAGTCGCAAACAATCATGTTTCTCAATGCATCGTAAAGAAATAATAGTATCTGCAATGAAGTGATTGTTACGGAAGTTTGAGGTAGCTCAAGAAAACTTTGAACGAATTTAATGAAAAAGGAACTATAGTGTTTACATGTGTTCACAGTTCAGAAAAAAAAAAAAAATACTTGCGTGCACAAGTACTCTAAAGTTCAGAATAATAGAGCGTTGTAAAAAGGGCAAGAAACCGAGGTCGGTCAAAGGAGATTTCCGGTTAAACAAGAACTGGATAACTGAGATTCTATTGTACAAAAAGAAGCAGATAGAATATATGTGCATTGTGCAATGCCTTTTTACCGAAATAAAGATAATTTCGCGACCATTTAAGCATAGTACCGACGAGAGGCCATGTCATCCTAGTCGGAAACTAGGGAGCCCAGCATTTCAAGGGACCGGTTCGGAATCGTAGTGAAAGATTTATCAGTTTTGAAGGGGGATAAGGGGCCCGGTGACCAGAATCGACTGACAAGGGAACCGCCCCGGCTCTCGGCGGCCCTGCCATTAAGGATCGATTCCAAAAAATAAAAAAACTACACAAATGATTTTGTAGAAACAAAGGTTAAATTTTACGATCAACGCTCAAACAGAAAAAAGGCCATCCAATATTGTATGAGAAAATAAAAATGGCATTAGTTCCAGGAATAAATAAGATATTGATAAACTTCAACAATAAACCAGTTTTTCAATTTTAATAAAAACTGCGGCGGGAGTCCTACTCGTTACTTAACAGCCTTCTTTCAAAGCATCAGAATAAATTTGCTCTGCTGAAGATATTAAAGGGCAGAGCATTTTCCACCAAGAAAGTGCTTTTATTATACTTCTAATAAGAGTTGGAAAGGATAATCAACGAATCTAATAAAGAATAACCAGCGAAGTAAAACTTAGCAAAATTGATCCTTCTTTCATAGCCGCTTTTCTTGCTGAGGAGTACAAGGTTTATGATGCCCCGTTCCGAGGTGCAGTTCGTTAAATCTTCCTTCCAAAGTTAAGTACCTCTGAATAAATGATTTTATGCCGGAGGGTAAATGACACGTGGTGCAAGTCGGAAAATTAAAATGACGCTGAAATGAAACAATTATCATATTCCATTAGCATGAGTTGATGTTCGGGGTCCACGGTCCAGACCCTTTTAGCATGGCATACCTTTCACTTATAGAGGCACTGGTGATATTTTTTAAAGAATAATAACGATCGCAATTACACGGCCAACTGTTGTTGCCCGATTCTTGGGTTACTTCAGGGCAAAACTGTTTTGGAAGGGGAGAAACGTTAATTATGCATGCGCGAGAAGATAGATTAAAGGATTAAAAAAAAACTCTGAACGTTGTAAGTTTAAAAATAGTATTGATCAATCAAATTCTAATTTATGACATTTAAAAAATGAAATTTATGACAAACACCAATGGGTAAAAACTACTCATATAACGACGATTTTTTTTCTGTGAATCTCTAAAATATCGTTTGCCGGATACTGGTTAAAAACTAGTTTTTTTTTTTTTTTTTTCAAACAATAACTATCGCAATTACACGAGCAACTGTTGTGGCCCAACAGTTTAAATTTATGACAAACACTAATGGGCAAAAACTTTTCATATAACGACGATTTTTTTTCTGTGGACCTCTAAAATATCATTTGCCAAATACTGGTTAAAGACTTTTTTTTTTTTTTTTTTTACGAATAATAACGACTGCAATTACACGACCAACAGTTGTTGCCCGGTTTTTAGGTTACTTCAGAGCAGCACTTTTTTGGAAGGAGAAATATGGTAATTATGCATGTGCGAGAACAGTTATAAAAGGCTAACAACATTCCTGAATCGTGAAATTATAAAAATTGTATTCACCAACTAAATCTCAATTTTTTATTTTTTACAAATGAAATTTATCACAACTAATGAGTGGAAGCAATTCCTTATTTTACGACGAATTTTTCTGTGGATCTTTAAAATAGCATTTGATGGATACCGGTTAAAGACTTTTTCGTTTAAAACTTTTGTTGTTGTTTAAAATTGTCCGAAACAGCCCCGGCAATGTCAATAGCTTCTGGGCGAATAGATCAGTAGATGGTGAGGTTTGGGTCTATGTTGTTTAAGGGGGTCCGGGACACATTTTGAAATTTCTTTTATTATGTACTTTAGAGTTTTGAAATTTTTTGAACTGATTCATCATTTATTTAATAAGCAAAATCATAACATAAATATGAAAAAAAATTATTTTTTTATTTAAATTTAATTAGTTTTTTTTTCAAAAAAATGGGGTTGCTTTAAACTGCTATAACTCAAAATATTGTTGGTCAATTTTCAATTTTTTTTCAAAAAAGTATGCACAAATATCTAAGCTTTAATTTTTATTCGGCGATTTTAAAAATATTGATTCAATAAAAAATAAAAAATATTTGAAGAAAAATTTCGAAAAATTCGAAGATACTTTTTTTAAAAAAATCATAATTTTTGCAGTAAACGTTTTTTTCAAATTCGCCGAATAAAAATTAAAGTAAATTGCTTGAAAAAGATATGCTCCAAGTTTCATTACTCTATCTCTATCGGTTCCTGACTTATAAGAGTTTGAATGCAAGAAATCGGGAAAAATTGCATCATGGAGAAAAACGCGTTTGAAGTTTTAAAGTTATGTACACATTCGTTAGATGCATGCAACAAAAACAACTATAACTTTCGTCCTATTTAAGGTAGAAACAAGATTCAAACGTCCTCTTAAGCAGAAAACAACGGAGCAATTTTTCAAATTAAAAAAAAAATGCAAAATTTGAGGATTTTTGTGTCCCGGACCCCCTTAAGTTTAGTCAGTGTAGAAGGAAAATTGAAGACATGACTTGGAGAAATTTGAATACCGCAGAAGTCTTTTCTAGAGGCTTTTAATTTCGCACTTTGCGCGAGACTTTCCAAAACCGAAAATTTAAGTCTCGCAAAATATTTCCACCCGGTGTATTTTACCATTTTCATTTCTGTTTACATAAAATTCGCAAAATCACCGATGCCTTCATTTTCGCGAAAATAAGTGTTTTTACAGTATCCGAACAGTGAGGGCAATTATTGTATCTCCTTTAGCCAACGTGGGACATTTAATTCTTTTAACGTGTCCTGTGTACCATCTGACAATGGTAACTGAAATTAAGCGGTTGCAAAAGTTCTTTTCATATTTTAAATAAAAATAAAAGAACTAGAATCTTCATAATCCAAAACTCTTTTAACCGAAACCTCCTATAACTGAAGTCGTTTTGTCTGGAATCATTAACACTAGAACGACTGACATTTTCTGTATACCTAGAAAGACTGAAGGGGCCAGTGTGGCCCCTACCCATTTTTGGGGTGAATTATTTTAAAAATTCTTTCTGAGTGTGTCCACATGTTCAATGCACCTTCTTTCATGACTAAATAAAAACTTAGTATGCAATTATTTGTAGTGTTGCTCTCTATACTGGCTAAAAGCTTGGATCTGTTTTTCTTTTCAAGAGCAATGGCTACCATTAGGCTGGTAAGCAGTCAGTACTGTTTATAGCATTTGGATATCCAACTGGCTGTATAAAGCGGAAGTTACAGGTTAAACTAGAGATAAAGGCCTTTTTTTATGCTAGAACAATTAGGAGAAAGGAAAATTTTTTTTTTTAATTGTAAAAAAGCTTAGGGGCCACTGTGGCCCCTCCCGTCTTTCTAGGTATAAGGATCAATATTTACAGTACTATGAGGCGTATGATAAAATGATTAAACAAGCATTCAAATAGTGTCATATAACGAAAAGTCAGGAAGTTACATTACGTTCCGTTAGACATTATCCGAGTTATTAAACAACAAACTATGCGAGGGGCCACACAGGCCCCTCCGTCTTTCTAGTGTTAATTTATTTATTAGCTTTCTTTAAAAAAAACTATCACTTCGAAGTCACTGGATTAATTACATATTTATTTTCAAAAGTAAGGAACAAAATAAAGTTTGTGTGTAACGTATCAAAGATTAAGTTTGTTGAACTATGTCTGGTCCAATTTTAGGAACTTGCGTAACATTTATAAAACATATTTATCGTCAATACTCATAGTAGCTTAATTGAATACACAGAAATTATTTTGTAAAATATTTTAAACACAGAGTATAAAATTTTATTGGAGCTCCTGACAGTTAACTTTTTAAGTCTCCTCTTTTATTCGGAATTTTCGATTTACCGAAGGTGGCTCAACCCGAATCACTTCGGTTCATCAAAGTTCTACTGCATTTGTTTAATTGCACATGATTGGTTTTACGTTGCAACATAAACATTTTTATCGCAATACCACTAAGATGAGATACAAAAGAAGCAGTTTTTTTTTAAAAACATTCCAACTTCTAAAGCACGCTTCAAATGGAAACATTTTTTTAAACACATAATCCTCTATCGATGGAAAAGGTACTTGTGTGGTAATTAAAACAAAGTTCTTGTTAAATGGTATTTTTTAAAAAAATTTAAACATTTTGAAAAATAAATAAAAAAAGGTGAGCGCTCTTTACTTTCACTGATGAAATTTTTCTCGTTCTTATTCCAAGGAAATATCTATATTAAACTTAATTCTGAAACAGAAAATATATACAGCAGGAGAAAATATTTTTTCAATTTTTATGTTCCATGGCTTTTTATTTGTGCCAGCGTTTTTGTTTCTCAAATTAACTATAACCTTAATTTTAAAGATAAAAAATGTTGAAACAAATGGAAACATAAAGGTGAAAAGGATTTTATTCAGATTATTGATCAAACACAGTATATGTTTAAACATTAGATTATTAGTATAGAAAACTAGAATTTTATGAAAGAAAGTATATTTTATTAAACTTACTAGAAATGGTTATGAGTTTAAAAAAAACACTCGCCTTTTTTTTACATTCCGCATTTTAGTCAATATTTTACAGGGAATCTATATTTATATTTTTTAATTTGCTATCTCAGACTTTTTGCTATCTCAGAATTATTTTTCATATTTTTCTGACTATTCTGCCATATTTTAAACTTAATGAAGATTTTTAGGTTTCCCCTGACGAGTAGGAATCTTGCAGGTTGCTTAGTTTTGGAAGAAAAAAAAAACATCACATCTATCCAGTGTTAAGGAAAAGTCTCTCTTTCACATTCGACATTTTTAAAAATTCTTTAAGGTGTTTTCTTTTCAAATATTTTTAAGCAGTATTCCCTAAACATCCATCAAAACGCACAGATATTTGCACCAGTCAGAAACCGCTGGCCGCAGCAATCAAAACACGAACAAGCTGTCAAAGAAATCCGACACTTGCAAAGCAACACGCGATAGTTCAAACGTTTTCCCTTTATAACATGACCACTAAACAACATTCGCTGCAGCTGCACGAAAAGCGGCAAAGGTCATCCCCCTACAAAAAGACAGACATGAATAAATAAAAAAAAATCTAAGCACTCATATTTATTTGCTTGACGTGATGCCAAACCCAACTTCAAATGGCCGTTATGCCTTTTTACAGGAATGAGACCCATAGCAGTTCGACGCTGGTCTGGACTCTAATGAAATCATAGCATTATTCTTATTTATGGGGTATTTTGATGAAACGTGAAAAACCTGAAGCAGTTTCGTGGATTACATGCGGTCGTTTCTGTAATTACGTACTTGGGCGTAATGAGCGATTTTATATGCATTCTGTGGTCATGAGGTTGATTAATAAAGTAAGGAATTATTTTTTTTATTCTCCCAGTTTCGTGAAGAATATCAGATATCCCCAATTAAAAGCCACGTGGATCAAAATGAAAGACGTTTCACATACACTTGTTTAACTCGAATTAGATGCAGACAATGGAAAATCTGCGAAGTGGTGTTTAGATACCCCATGAATATTTTTGCCCCACTTTTCCATTACGAGGGTCAGAGCTCAGTGCGCCAGAAATGAATAAATACCTTAGAGCAGAAAAGTAGGGGCCTCCGTGGCTCTATGGTAGAAGCTTTGCTTCATGTTCCGGAGGTTGCGAGTTTGATTCCCGCCTGTGCACTGGGTGTTATTTCGTCTCTATGTGCTGTAAATCTTTCTTGTGCTGTCTAATCTGTTAAAGAAGTCCAACCTTTCGAGGCAATGGCACCAATCTTTCCGTAGTAGTTCATTACGGACACGCTAACAACAACAGAAAAGTAAAATTAAAAATAACGTGTTATAGCACAAAACGTGCAGATTACACCAGGCACTTGTTTCGGCGTTACAAGGAACGCAGTTTTCATTGCAGAAGGAGTGAGCTTCTTGATGAAAAGACATCAGACAAACGCAACGAGGCAGAAAAGCAAACAGCTAAGAAGTAAAAATGGCAGATAAACCGATCACCAATTAGAAAATTATAAAACATTTGATATTTATTAGAAAGTTTGTTATAAATGGAATCAGTCATAATAGGCGGAGCGGAGAGTCTATCAAATACCATTTCTTTAAGATAGTTACGTTTCGCTTTAAGAAGTTCCGGTGAAGAGCAAATATTACTAACACGATAAACTAAGTATTAAAAGCAGTACATTTTGACGAGAAGGATGAGACAAACTAATGCTCTTAACAGAACGTTCATCAAAAAGAATTTGGTTGCTTTGTCATTCTTTTCCTCTGTAACCTCTGTTCTTTTCCTCTGTCACGTTGCGAAAATTCTTAAACGTTTCTAATTCCAGGGGGTGTTCTCTCGAAAAAAAAAATCGTTCTCTTCTCTCAAAGCTTTCATTCATCCTAACTATTGTGGAATTTTCAAAGTTAATTGCAATTGCAGTCTTTTCTATATAGGACAAACTCAGTAGGCTTTGAAATTTCGCTTGAAAGAGCGTCAAAATTATGGGAAAAGCAACAGTTAGGTAAGTCTAGTATCGTCAAACATTGTTGGGACTCGAATCAATCTTTCGGTTTTAACTATAATCAAATTATCCGAAAGGGCCCAAAATTCCTCATATATTGATTTTTGGGAATCGTTCCATATCTCGAGGAAAAGTTCTAACTCAGTTAACGATCCAAAAGCTATTCCGTATTTTTCTGCAGTTTAAAATTCAATTTTTATAACCTTGTGTCTGTTTTTTTTTTTTTTTAACCTTCCGTTTTTACCAAGATTCGATAATATATCATAATATTTTCATAAACATCGGATATTTTGATATCTAACGATAAATAGTTGGGTGTGGTAAAATGTCATTGCAGGGGTGGAAAATCAAAAATTCATTTCTGTATCAGTTTTGTACCGGCAAAAATGCCAATTTTGTATCAGAACAAATAGTTTTGTTCCAGTAAAAACGCCGTTTTGTATCAGAAGGACCAATTGTGTGTTATCAGGTGAACTTCAACCATTTGTTTTTCTTAGTAGTTACACATAATGTAAACGGACCTTACATGAAGTGTGATAGGTGTTATCTTAACAACGTGGTCTGCGGGAGCGAAAGGGCTCCTGAGATTAAAAATTGAAGCAAACTTAAATTACTTAAAACTTAATTTCATGTACCTGTTTCTAAGCTCGACAAAAAACAAGAGGGAAGTTTGGTGATATTAATTCAAGTGAGGAATTTAACTTGATGGCATAGGGTGAGTTGCTTGGCTGTCAAGGCAAAATGTTCCAAAGCTGCCATTTTTTTAAAAAATAAAAATTTAGTTTAGAAATTTGATCATGATAGATTTTACGCAGCATCTGGACCTGTATTAAGAGAGGTAGGAGGTATTATCTTTTATTTTTCATTATCATAAAATTAAAGAAAAAACGTTTCTGCCTAGAAGGGGCTTGATACCTCAACTGACTCCAACTGCGAGCATTATGAAACAGTACTTTCAAAGTTTTACAAGCTGCATAAGGGGTCTAAAGCACTCATATTTATGCAAGATCGCCTTTGAAAAATTACGCCCGCATGTCCATATTAAGGCGGAAATTTTGACAGCTCCCTGAAAGAGTATTAAAAGATTCGAGCATTCTAAAAGCCCGGTCTCGTTAGTCAAGAACACCTGTAGAAGTACCCAGGAAACAATTCATTGGGGGTTTTAATTAAAGGACAATGAAACGGGAGGGGAAGATTTAGGACACAAAATCCGAGCCACTAAATTTGTCCTTCTCTCGCAAAAGGCAGGATTAAGATCTTGAGCCGTTGTGGTCCCTGCCGTAATTAATTGCAGAACAACAAGTTTCAGAGCGGGAAAATGAAAAGGCAATTCCAGAGCTGGAAAAGTAGGCCACGGGGAATTTTCTAGAGCCGACTGGTGGACGGATATTGATGTCGCCGATTAGAATGTATATGCAGTAGAACTGATGTTCCATGCAAGGGATCCGGAGAGGGATAGGTACTTGAAAATTATTCGAAATAGGGAAAAGCGCCAGTGGGGATTCATTACGCGAGTTATTGAACGGAATGTTTGTTAGCGAGAATAGGCGAAACATTCACAGAAAATGGACTTTAAAAAGGTGCGAATTCGAAGTGGAAAAGTAATTTCTAGTTTGAAACAATGATAAAGTGGAACCCATCAAATGTGATTTTTTGCATGAATTTCAAAGAAATACAATGCAGGAGTTAGAGTTCAATGTATGTAAAAAGTCTGAAATTACATATAGACTCCAATTTTACAAAACAAAATCTTATGAATGAAAACGTAACGTTAGCATAAAGAGTGAAAACTTAAGTTAAATAAATACCTTTGTGCATAAAAAGCAAAATAAGAAATAATAACGTCAAATAGCACAAATTGAATGATTACAGCAGACAGGTGTTTCAGCGTTACAACGAACGCCTCTTTCAATGCAAAAGAAATGAATTTATGGATGAAAAGACATCCGACAAAAGCTATTGTCTTTTTTTTTTTCGAAAAAGGCGTTCCTTGTAACGACGAAACACGTGTCTGCAGTAAATGCAGTTTATGCTATTTGATGTTATTTCTTATTTTGCATGAAAAATAAATTTTGCGCAAAAATATTTTCAATATTCAGGTACACATTTTAAAAATAAATTAAACGAGCAACAGAGCAACGTCTAGACTAAACTCACAACTTGTGAAATATATTGCACTGACATGTTTCGAGGTTAAAGCTTCCTTTCTGAAGCTAAAACACTTTGAGTTAAATTTATGTCTACTACCGTTAATTTTTTAGAAAATAGAAGTAAATAAAGGTTTTTACTCCCATTAATATAGCTTGGCTCATTCAATTTTGCATTAATTTTATACTTAAAATAATAATAGTGTCCTTTATGGATTGGTTAAAGTTTGCATATATAAAATGATTCAGCAAACGTCAGAATTTTTTTAAAAAGTACAACATTTAAGGCCTCAATGGCAATGGTAAAGTTGAATTACTAAAAATGTGCTATCAAATTGAAATTTCCCTACAAGAAGTTGAAGCATTAACTGCACTTACGTAAACAATGATTTATTTCAATAATTAAATCATATGTTTGATTCCAATAACCTTTTCATAGTATTTCATAAAATAAAATGTAGTCAGGAAAATAAATGCTCTAAATTACATATACAAACGTAACGGCAGTTACCATGCTCTTGTAATGTTGTGATATTTGTGCGACACTAAAACAACAATCACCGTGTGATTTCAGATGAAATGAATGTTTAATTATTCATGCAAATAGCGGAACCCGCACGCACTACCTGTAAATAATTAAGTATGGCATACACATTTCCGACATTTTCTGGTGTCTTGATCAATTTAAGTATGGATAGTATGACGGTTAATAAAATGTTTGCAAGCATTAGAACACGCATGTAGGGAAAAAAAAAAAAAAAAAACAGATGAAGTAGTTTTCGCACAATAAATCGTTTCAGCGAAAAACGTTTATTCATGAATAGTTTACTAAGAACTTAAATGTCATTGTTTATTTAAATTATATGCGAAGCTGCCAACTTTTGAAAATCTAAATTCGTAGTCGAGTTTTGTGTGTGTGTGTGGGGGGGGGGGGCATTTTAAAAATAAAAGTAAGAGACGCAAAATGAATAATTTACGTTGAAATTTACAGTAGGACAAATGAGTTTATTTTGAAAAAACATTTAACTTCTTACTCTTTAATTATTTATTGTGATAAATTCATTTTGTTTATGTTTAAAGAAAATTTGAGAAATTCCCAAACACAAAAACAAAATTATTTTATACGGATATTAACAGAAATGATTGAAATGTATCTTAGAGTTAAAAAAGGGAGAAACGGAAATTGTACGTTTTAGACACATTTTCGTAGCGTCGTAGTTCAAGGAAGTAGTTCGTATAAACTGCGATTTTTTCGTAGCAGTTGCCAGCTTCGTATTTTTTAAATAATGTTTATGGGTTAAAATCTCATTTATTATGTATATAAAATGTCATTTATTATGTAGATAATAGTCATTCATTATGTATATAAAATTTCATTTGTTATGTATACATAATACTTTCAGGTGAAAAACGGGTTTATTTACTAACTGCTCGTGTGGCAATGGCTGGGATATTTATTTCAGTTTTGTTTCGCCTATTTTGCTGTTATCTTGGAGCGGAGTGAAAGAAGGGTTGATATATACGTTGTTTACTATAGTTAATTTGTAGTGCATTATTTCTTATTATTATACATTTGTTCATTTCAGGTTTTTTAAATACATAAAAATTTTATTAGTTAAATAGCAATAGCCCCCATTCTTTCTCTCACCAATATTTCTTTAAAATCTTAAAGAAATATACTTTTTGCTTCAAAATTCTACTTAGATTTAATGCAAGTGTTTCACTTATAATTAGTTTTAACTGCAATATTTTGACAGAAAGGACCTTTGTTGGTACGAGTACGAATCACTATTACATTTTTAACAAAAGAAAGAAATCTAAATATCGTCGGTAAAGAGGAAAAACTCACTAAGTGCATTTTAAGTCAGTTAAGTGCAAAATTTCCTATAAAAAATTAAGCTGGGATGATTCAGCCAAAATTACAATAATGTAGGCTTAAAACAGAACTTGCAACATTGAATATTATATAGTACGTGCTGAGAATTTAAAGGAAGTCCGTTGAATTAAAAAAAAAATCCACGCGCCCCCCCCTCCCCATTTTTACGCTAAGCTCGCCGCCTATGGCGGCTGTTTAAATAAATTTGGCAGCGGTATAAGTTAATCGAAATCTATCTTTAATTTTTGTATTTTCTATACCTATTTTCAGTTGCGCTTTGTGTCATTAACCTTTTTACACCAAAATTGCCGCCTTCGGCGACTATTTACCTATACTATCTGTCTCTAATTTTCTTTATCCGTCTCTATTTTAACCTCCCCGACAATTTCCTAATCTATCCAAAGATTATTAAAAAAAACCTGCACTTTATTCATTTAATTAAATAGCTCAAAAAAAAAGGCTCTCTCCTTATTCCCCGTAGCGTGCAAAAAGTAGCGTTTCAAAAAAAATAAATAAATAAATAAATAAATAAAATAAAATAAAATATTTCACTATTTTAATTAAATTAAGTACGCACAAATATATAACAAAATAGATACAGCGAAACGTCAGGTGGTGGAGGGGGGACTAAAAAAAAGAAAGAAATGAAATTCCTAAACAAGAAAAAAAAAGTAAAGAAAAGAGCAAGTGCTTCCGTTAGCAATAGCAAAAAAAAAAGAAGCACTGTAGCGAATAAGATTTGATCCAGGTTGTGACGTCAGTAGCATGACGTTCTAGCATTTCGTAAGCTTTTTTCCCCCGATGGGCCGATGCTAGACGATACAATGTGTTGCTCTGAATTTAAAAAAAAAATGCAAAAAAAAAAAAAAAAAAAGATTTCATACGTATTTTTGAAAAAAAAAAAAAAAATGAAGAGGGCGAAATGTTTTGACTATTACATACTAAATTTTCAGAAATAAATCTCTTATACTTTTTGCGGGATGAGTTTAGGAAAAAACGGAAAAAAAAAAAAAAAAAAAGTTTTTAAAAATTCATTGAAAATTGCAAAACAAAAGCCATTGCGTTTTTTTGAAAACTTTTTTTTTTTCTGAAGAGGGTGAAATGTTTCGACTATTACATACTTAATTTTCAAAAAGAAATGTTTCATACTTTTTGCGGGATGAGTTTAGAAAAAAGTTTAACCAAGGAAAAAAGCAAAGTGAAGGTTTTTTTCAAAAATTCATAAAATATTCCAAAATTGGTCAATCTCCAAAATTGTTTCGGCCCTCATATTTAAAATTGAATTATCCGCACTATGGTACAAAAAAGATTTGTCAGGCGCAATTGGTTGGGGTCTGTTATGAAATAAACATAAAAAAGGCCTGTAAATCACATAAAACATTTAATCATGAAAAAACTAATTAGAAATTAAGAATTTAGGCTTCGAGGTGCAGACCCCCGAGTACGTTCGAATTTTGTGCCAAGTTTCAAAACTGTATGTGCTATAGGGTCGTTTGGCCATCGGGTACAAAGAAACACCGTCTGCTTTATATGTATAGATTAACAAAAAACCGCCCACAGTTTTTTTTAATA
Source organism: Uloborus diversus (assembly GCF_026930045.1). NCBI lineage: Eukaryota > Metazoa > Arthropoda > Arachnida > Araneae > Uloboridae > Uloborus > Uloborus diversus. The sequence continues at coordinate 236,121,656 of NC_072731.1, read as the reverse complement.
CCTATTTCTATTTTTTTCTCCACAATTAATCAAAGTGCACTTAGTGCCTTTTTCCTGCTTTGTTTGAAAGCATTGCGGAAAAATATTTTTACTATTGATATTGACCTAAAAACAACTGAAATATACGCGCTTAAAAAAAAAAAAGGTCCAACACTGTTGCAAGCAAGTTATACGTACAAAAGCCCTAGTCCATTGTTTATTTGACACCACCACCTCAATCTGCAAAAGATACACACCAAATAAAGACGCCAGGTAATGAAAACAGACTAGGCTTTCACAGTTTAGGAAAGAGAAAGTCCCAGCAGACGGACAAGCAAGTGAGCAAACCAGAAATTAGGGCAGGATGTTTTTGTGGGAATGGAGAAGGGGTGTTCCGTTACTTGACGCCGAGGCTCGAGGAAAACTAATAGTCCCTGTTTCATTCTCGGTAGACTTTTACAAGACAGTTCAGTAGGATTGATCATCTTTCTGGAAACGGAAGAAAAAAAAAACGTTTTTTTCACCTCTGAAATGATATTTTTTGTTATTACCAACCAGCAAAACATTGTTTAGTGGAAGAAAAATCTGAGTTACAGAAAATAAATTTGTATGAAGTGTAACATTATTTTAGAGTGAGTAAAAAAAAAAAAAAAACAGTGCTGCGGAATCGGAGTCGAACAGACTTTGGGATAAAGGAATCGGAGTTGGGAGTCAAAAAAAAAAAAAGGGGGGGGGAAGGTGCAAGTGAAGTCAAGTTAAATTTTCTGAAGACAGTGCGAAATTTTCGGAAAATCCCCCTCTCCACTCCCCGTAAAAATTCAAATATGCATACAAAAATCATTGAAAAAGATCAGGACCATTTAAAAAGTATATTCAGTGATGTCCCATAGGGCATACTCCATATACGGCGTATACTCTCAAACAATTTTTAGACATATAGCGTATACCCTCAAGCTTCAACAATTTTCATGTTATGACAGATTTATGAATGATCGCATACACTTATCGTCCGTAATGGATTACTGGGAGTATACCCTCAGAAAAATTAATGGTAATATCATCGAGTTTATTTATTTTTTTACTAATAAAACTTTTCAGTTTTAGAAGGTTTCCAGACAAAAATTTTCGGAAACGGCAACCCAAAATTTCCGGAAATTTCGGATTACAAAACCCATGGTTTAAAATTTCAAAAATAAGAGTCTTATTTTTTCTAAGTCCACAACTCTGCTAGTGCTTGCGGAGTCGAAGTTCGACTAATTTTGAAGTAAAGGAGTCTGAGTGTCCTAAATTAACGGAATCGGAGTCGAAGCCGGTCATTTTTCCTCCGACTCCGCAGCCCTGCAAAAATACTGCAGGTAAAATATAATATTTTTTTTATTAGCGTGTAACCGACAAGAATTAGCAGTAATTAGCCATAAAATACACCGCCAGCTCAGTCATTCTATCAGAGGACTGCAGTTTCGTGCTTATTAGCACTCATCAGCCCGGGATAGGAAGTGAGGAACTGAACTAGAGGCGGAAAACCTCTTAAGGAAGCTTGGCAAACGTGCCAAACAAACTGGCAGCTAATATAGCATTAGCACTGACCAGACGAGTGACCGAAGCAATGGTTTGGTTCAAATCGAAGATTGAAGGCAAGGTATGGTATTAGGAATTGGCATGGTGATAGTAGACATCTTTCCAATTTCTAAATAGAGGGCGCATAAGAGAAAGCAGGATGCAGAAGAATGTAATGCAAATGTCAAGTGCAGATTGTTTGGAGCCTTTTCCTGTCTTTTTTCCTTAAAAAGGGACACTTACTAACTTAAGACATCTGCACGTGTATTGCTTTTTAAAGGCCCTTTTCTATTAATATAATTTCACAAACAAAAACAAAAATGAACACTTAAAGGAGAAGAAGTGACTTAATTTATTAATCTAGAAATTTGCTGGAGTCAATTTGGTACTGATTTAAAGTACAAATGAAAGTCCTGGCAGAATTTCATACAATTTATTTTTAAAACCAGCATTGCTTTAAGAACTGTGATTTGCAACTGTGATTTTTTGCTTGTTTATGAATTAGCCATAAGATAAGCGAAAATACCCTTTTTAAGAATGCATTAGGCCCGGGGCAAGCATAAAATATATTGAACAATTAAGCACGATTTAATTGGTATAAAAATGCTTAAATTGCTCTACCCAGTAACTTCTGGTTGAAGCATTCAATGTTCGGGTCTGTCACTTCAGAAAACGTGACATTTCAGTACGTGCAGGGACAACGGGACAGGATACCTGAAAACAAAACGGGACTGTCCCGCGTTAAAGGGGACGTATGGTCACCTTAGGTACGATGGGTGTATGCTGGACACGTTAGCTGTGTTTTCTGCGATATGTAGATGTTACCGTTAAAGTATGAAGTCCGTTATTTTATGGAATACCTAGTTATTTCATGGAATAACTAATTGTGTCCATTAAAGTGTAAAACTCTCTTGTTTTCCATGGTTTAACTAGTTATTTCATAGGGTAATGATCTGCAGACCGTTAAAGTGTAAAATAATATAATCTATACCGTATATCTTTCACGACAAATACATTTACCTTCCACCCCTACTGCATTTATGAGCTATTCCAGGCCATAGGGAGAGAACTTGTTTAGCGTGTTGGCGCCAGTTCAGGCCGGTTAATTGATTGCTTGCACGTACATTGCCGTCATTTTAGTAATCCTTGTTGTAACAAATGATTTTATGGTACATTTCCATAAATACCATTTATACGCTGCATAAATTAGATAGGTTGCTTCTTCATTTTGTCTCTCATTAGTTAATTTATAGAATACCTAGATATTTCATAGAATAACTAGTTAAAGTGTCAAATTAATAACATATCACACACTTTAACGGACACGATCAGTTATTTCATGGGATAACTAGGTATTCTATAAAATGACTGCATTTTATACTTTAACGATAACATCTGTAGATAGTTTTTGTCTTTTGTGTGAAACTAGTGTTTGTTCTTTTAATTAAAATATGTTTTCAATTGAAGATTTGCGTCGACCTTGGCTTGAAACAAAGTTTCCGATTGATGTTGTAGCTGCTTGATTACATCCGTGAGCATCACGCAAACAGTGAGCCCCCAGTTTCCGTAGCAAGCAGGTGAAAACGGGAAAGTTTCCATCAGACAAATCGATAAATTTTGATTTATGATTACGCATTCCCAAGAAACGAGTGAATAACCGCTGCCAACATGTCAACAAGCTGTGTAGGAGTGCCTTTTAGCGTCTCTGTTCTTTTGCCGATTTTTCTGACGGCAAATCACCTTTCAGGCCTTTGTGTGAAAAGGGGGATAATGCACTTTTGGACGCAAAAAACATCCCAATATTTCAAACGTTTGTATGTTCCAGGGGTAATAAGTAAAATTTTCTGAAGACAGTGTGAAACTTTCTGAAAGAATGAGGAAGCTCAACCCCCCCCCCCCCCGGGAAAACATATAAATATGTATATCAAATATGTATATAAAACTCATTGAAATCAATCATAAACGAGCCGATGTGTGCATCACATGACTTCCTTTTACTCCAATTTAATGTCATTTCCCCATTATTGGCAATTTTAATGTGATTCAATTATTTACTCTCTAAATATCACCAACAATAGCCAAACTGAAACCAAATTTAAAAAAAAAAAAAAAAAAAAATTAAAAATCCTCCAAATTTGTCGACAAGTTGGCGACAAAACTTGGCGACCAAAAGACTGGTGATATATCGGCAAGTGTTCGACAAATTATAACAAAACTTGAGTTTACATCAAAATTAACAATGATTTCCCCCCAAAAAGGGCAAAAGACCCCCTTAGAACATCCGAATTTCAAAAACAAAATTGAAGGGGCACAACTAGACCCCACTAGGAGTTCACGTACCAAATTTCAACTTTCTAGGACATCCCGTTTTTGAATTATGCGAGATACATACACACATACGCACATACATATGTACATACGGACAGACGTCACGAGAAAATTCGTTGTAATTAACTCGAGGATCGTCAAAATGGATACTTCTCGTGTCTGTACGTTCCTAGGCACATATCCACGTGTGGTCGGGTCGAAAAAAAAAAAAAAACTCAACATTCATTCGGGGGTGAGAAAAATGGAAATTAAGGCCGATTTTTGAGTGAAAATTTTTTCGCGAATACAATACTTCCTTTCTTGTAAAAGGAAGTAAAAACACCTTATTATTTTTCAAAAAGTAATATTTCAGTTTTCGAAAGTGATAGTGATTCAAAGTCAGCTTAATATTTTCGTTAATTTCTGGATCACAAACATCTCTGTTGCATTCCCATATAAATTATAAAATCATGTACTCTATGTCCTACACATTGCTTAACAATTTTATTCAAATAATTTGCTTATTTTTATGCCCTATGAGCACATTAATGTTCCAATGTTTGAACGTGCAAAACTTGAGAACTACCCGGCCGATTTCGCTGAAATTTTCAGTTTGTTTTTTTAAAGTCCGGAAAAGGTTTGCAGACCAGTTCGAAAAAAAAATCGATGGTTATTTCTTTTTTTTATTCCAATTTTCAGAATTTCCCGAATACTGGGGTGAAAAATTACCTGCACATATTAATATTATATTTCGTTGGAAAGGGTAGAATTTTTCGCGTTCTACGCAATTTGTTTCAATGCTCTAACTTAATTACGGCGGGAGTTATTTGCGTTTTTAACTACATTGTTTTAAGACTTAGCTGAAATTTAAGCACTACTGTCTTAAATAAAAACATCAATAAAAAGTGAAGAAATAGTCCCAGTTTTTTTCAGACAGCATCGGAAAGAACGACTTTTTTTTACTCCAGATCTAGCTCGACTCGTTGTCTAAAACCAAGCTTCTATCTCCAAAGAAAAAAAAGTCATAAATCGTTTTTTTAAAATAAAGTTTGAAAAATCTTAGCTCCATTCAAGTTGTTAACCATTTTATTTTGCGTTTCCACGGTTACGTTTTTTGAATCCATTGTTTCTTTCCTTATTTCGCATTTTAATTTCTTAAAATTATTTTATTTTGTATTTCCCCCCATGGTTACATTTTTTAAATCCATCGTTTCTTTCTTTCTCTTTTCAATTCTTAATAGTATTTTAATATCTGTCGTCATCGTTTGGTAGGGAAATTTTGCATGATGTTTTTTATTTCTCTTATTTAAGACTGATTGTTGAATATAGGTCATTTGACCCAATTTTATTTTCGAAGTAGACCGGGCAAAGCCGGGCAACGCAACTAATTATTTATATGAATATAAAGTTTTTAGGAATTTAATTCGGATAAACGAGAGCCGGATGAACAAGGTTCTACTGTATGCATTAAAATTTCTCTGTACCACATAATACCGACTCGTGTCATGGTCCTTTTTAACGCTAACGCACCTGCTTTTTAACGCTATTCGAATACATTTTTATCAGAGTGTAGAACTTCATTTTACTAAAAAAGTGCATTTGATAGTGAGACGAAAACAGGAATGAGTGAGGAGCTTGTCGTTTAAATAAGGACTTGTATACTTGGTATATTTCCCCAATAATCTTTCGATTAGTGTCACGTCACGATGAACGATTACCATGAGAGATTCCCGCCTTTAGAACTTTTTATTTCGGGAAAACATCTGCCTTTGCCTTGTATTTGATCAATCACCGGTTGCTTTTAATGCTCGAGCAAAAGGAAGAAGACGCCCAACAGATTTAAAGTGAAGTGAAAATGGACTAGAGACGGCTGACTTCATACGTCATTCTTGAACGACATTCAAATATTCAACCTGTTTTTGCTGAAATATATTGACAATATTTGATGTGAGAACAGTTTTGATTTTTCATATGAATTCTATTCGACATGCATAAGTTCGAAAACTTTTCGGTTATGTATTATAGTTTTGCGAAACAAATAAAGTACTTTTTTAATTATAGAGTTTGTTAAAGAAGCACAGTATTTTTTCCTCTTCACGTATTGCGTTCGATCATATTATTTAAGCCCAGTGCGTAAAGAATTGATGCTGCGACCTGCAACGCAGATTTTTGAGAAATCTGCAGACTAATTCTTGGTTGGTGTTGAGGAAAAAAAATTAAAGATAAAGTAATCTTAAATTTCAGCGAGCGAAGATTTGTACTGTACTTTATGGGATGTAATGAACAGGTAGCCTGTATTAGTACGTTTAAGGGTTAGCATCTCAATTTTAATCATTTTTCGGTGCGCAGTCAGATTTTTCTATTAATCAAATTTCGGTTTATCTTGTAGACTATTTTTGGGTTTTTCAACGTGCGTAGCAGACTGCTCAAAAAAAAAAAAAAAAAAAAAAAAAGTTGGGTGCCAGAAGTAGTGGTGATCTGGTACTAAATGACTAAAAACCCAACAACACTTTTAATTCCTTTTTTATTACTCTCACAATTAAATTTACATATATCATGATTAAAAAAAATGTAAACAGCGATTTGTATATAAAGCTCGAACTCCTTGCTGGCGATTGTTTCTAATATTGGCTATGCCTTTCATTAATTTGATAAATATTTAGAGTGTTCTCCGTTTAGTAGTCAGAGTCTATTCACAATTAAAATAGCTAGAATAAATTTGTTGGAAAAAAATGCATATTCAATTGTAATTGCTATTTAAGCAACATTTAAGATTGTTGTTAACCTATCGCAAAAACTTTAACATTCTATTTATAAATTCCTAAAACGTTTATTTAGCTAATTAACAAAAGCTTTACGCTTTTTCTTTACTTTTCCACACTTTGTGTATCAAACTTAAATCTTATGAATAAAATAATCAAGAACAATTATATTAATAGCTTATCAATAATAACTGCATGACAATTTTGGAAGTAAAAAAAATGTATATATATTAGCTATGATATGAAGTTTCAACATTATGTAATAACAGAAAAAGCTTTGAGCATTTTCCCCCACTTTGGTGGGAACGATCAACATTGTAAGCTTTTGATACATAATTTAATGAGACTTAATGGGCAACACACCCTACTTTATTCTAAAATTAACTAATACTCGAAGCGAAACAATGCGTTGAGAGGCAAGCTTATAAGCTCCCCAGACTACTTTGTTAATTTAGTTTCAGTTAAATGCGTTACTTTGACATGCTATTGAGTGATTTGCTTAATAAGCAAGGAACACATCTGGAAAATTTACATCTTAGTTGACGTCAAAATCTTATGCTTAACATTGAAATTAAGCTGTGGGGTATGAATACATGAATTTAGTAAAATATTAATGCAAAGTTCGAATGCTATATTTCTATATTAAACGTAACAATATAAATTATTAACATCGTAGAGATAGCACAAAGCAGCCATGGATGATTTTCTACACACTCTATATATATATATATATATATATATATATATATATATATATATATATATATATATATATATATATATATATATATATATATATATATATATATATATATATATATATATATAAATCTGCGTTTTTAGATCTAGATCAGAAATAAAAAAACTAAATGCGTCTTTTGGAATTAGAGTTCGTGCAAGAAGTAAAAGAAAAGTAACAAAACTGTTGAATATATTCAGATACCGATATAGACATGAAAGAGATATTTTTTTTGTAAAGTAGATAAAGCTTTCAAAAATGTTACAATAAAAAAAAATACTGTAAACGGATGCCAGAATTGAGACAAAAAGGTTATCGCTGCTGGTGATCATTTTAACTGAACAAATTACTCAAAATGTGGTACGTTTCCTAAATATTCAGTTCAGAAGGAAATGAGCATCTCTGCAGAGTTTTTACCTGTATATAAGTTAAGCGTGGAGTTGGAATTCCTAGTTCCAACTGTTATGAACCTATTCAACTTCTGTTACCTAAAGCGAGCTTTGAGAAGAAGTTCAGTTTCGCCCATATAAGAAAGCCCACAATCACAGTTAAATTTATGAAAGGAATACTAAAGCAGTTGTAGTCATCTAAGGAAGTTCTGGAAACAGAAAGTTTAATTTTAGAACATAAGTAAAATTTTAACAGTAAAAAAAAAACAGATGGTGACTAGCAGTTTCAGAGGAAAGCAAACCGGGAGACTTCTATCAAGAAAGTTCTGTTGCAACTAGTGATGTGGATTGGGTAAATACCCAGCGGGTAGGTAAATATTTTTTGGGTATTTACCCAGGTATTTACCCAAAGCCTGGGTAAATACCCAAAAACTGGGTATTTTACAAAAAAATGCAAAAAGTGAAAGGGATTTTATTTAAAAATCTAAATATAAAATAATTGATGAAACTGACACATACATATGTATTACACAGTTTATAATATTTTTTATTGAAAGACTTGATGAAATTATGAAAGAAACATGTTGTGAAACAAAGAATTTTTCTTTTCAATGTCATAATTGGAGAAGTATAAGCAATAGGGAAGTTGCAACCTATTAAATGTTCATATTTTGGCTATTGGATATTGTTAATTGACCCTCAAAACTAAAAAAATCACCATCGCCGAATTTTAAAACACCGTGATCTTTTTTTCATGAATTTTTAAAAATCCACGCGCAAAGTGCGCTCTTCTGAAACGTCACGAGCTTACGTCACAGGGCACTAATGGGCAGCCTTCCACCGAAGATCCCTTGTTTTCGCTAGGGACATTTTGAACTCGTTGATATTTTTATTTTTTAGAAATTCAATAATCCTTTTGAACACACTATGGAGGCCGGATTCGTTAAAGCACAATCTAAATAATCTTCCCCAAGTAACATCGATGATGATATTCGAATATTTCCGAGAGGATGAGAGGTTTAATGTTCCAGAAACGCAAGGAGTTAAATGCGAGGAGATAAGCCTTTTACGTTTTGTCTTCGAAGTGTTTATTAATTTTATTGCTGTTTATGTGATAACGTGGCAAATATAGAAACAGTTTTCACATTAGTAAGCAAAAAAAAATCAAAATATTGTTTTCTGTTGCCTTGCTCATTTGCATTTGCTCCCCGATACTTCATGATGAAGATTTATTCAAACTATTTTTAATACACGCCATTAGTGATGTAGGGTGGGAAGGTAAATATTTTTTTGGGTATTCATCCGAAGGCAAGGTAAATCCCCTAGTAATTGCGCATTTTGCAAAAAAATTTTAGGTGGTATCAAAAGGTGAGGATTTTCTTTTTAAAACTTAAATCGTAAAATGAGAGATTAAAATATAAAAATGTATGTATTATAATTTTTTTAATTAAAGGTTGATGAAATCTTATCACTTTAAAAAAAAAAAAAAAAAAAACTGTCAGAATTTAGAATGAACTATTCTAAAACTTAAATGGGATGTTTGCTTATTTTTTTTTGTAACAAGTTAAGCTTTTTACTTTTTGTAGCATGACTTTTTAAATCTGAAATTTGACTATCAACATTGAGTAGGCATATCCAACACATTTAATGTTAATATATTAGATTGCTAAGTTTTTTCACACATTAATTCTTTAAATATGTGATAAAAATACATTTTTTGGCAAAAATTTATTGTTTTGTATATGGTTGGTTATATATACTTAGTGGAATACATACAGAAAAGTATTTTAGTTGAATATAAATTTTTGAAATAAATACCCGGGTAAATACCCATTTTGGGTATTTACCCAGGTAATATACCCTGGGTATTTACCCCTAAAAATAAATACCCGGGCATTTTACATCACTAGTTGCAACTGTCAGTGGGAGAAAAGGTGACAATTAAATAGGGTTTTTGCTCTGAGATAAGCATTCATTATGTACACCCAAAGAGAGAGGGGCTGGTAAAAAAGATTATTAACTGAAGATTTTTCCGTACTTTTCATTAGAATCATCACTAATCCTACGATTTACTTAATTCGAATGTAAAGGGGTTGTATATTCATCACGAGAAACTACTTACAAGTGACGTCACTAAGACAATTTTAGATGAAAGATAATGGAATAAACGTCAAATTTAGCCAGATTAAAACAAATTAATCATAAAAATAATTACTATTTACAGAATTTGTAACAGTATTATCCAAGCCGTTACGTATTTTTTAGGGGGCGGGGATAGAACTAAGCGATACGTTTCTAAATAACTTCATTTTGTCCTTTGTGGGAAACGAAGTAAAGTGAGAAACTTATTATCAGGCTATACAAAATCTGGTTTGCTGATTTTTTAAAGATTTCTCACATTAAAAATTAATTTGAAAGAGAAAGAAAAAAATAAAGGAAGAAAAAAACAATACATTCACCGGGGCTGCCGGGTACACAGTGCAAAAGTACTGAATGACAGCCGTTTTTTCCTTTTACTCTATTTGAAAATATTTTTTTCAAAATTAAGTAATATTTAAACACATTAACTATTCGAATCGACTTTTTACTGTCAGTCACCGATAATATCCGTGGCCTGAACGGGAAAATCAGTATCAAGCAACAAGGGCGCCCACATGGGGAGGGGAAATGGGGGCTTAGGCACCCCTTAGAAATTAAAACTTCCTTGCTTTTAGTACTTTTTTTCTTTGCAAAAATGTAAAACCATTTCTTCTCCAGCCGTTAACGAATAAATTATCAAAAATGCCAAATTTTAATAACTCTACTCTGCACTGAAATCAGTTTCCAGGGGGGGGGGATATCCTGCTAAACCATGGGGAAAATATCTGAGCCCCCCTTACAATTTCGCAAATGGGCGCCCTTGTCAGTCACTCATGTTTGACGCGGTCTGAGCATAAAAGTTCAGTATTAATCAAAAATCACAGGTGACTGACCTGACAGCTAACGTTTTACAAATCGTGATACATTATTGTGCATTGTGAAGTGAAATATGTGAAAAATTACAAATCGCGCACACTGTACCGTGCGTATAAATAAGCATATAGAAAGTAAACATTCCTGAAGAACTCAGAGTAACGGCCCTCCCAACGTTTCAGTTTAAAATGTAGAATCGGTTGTTATTGAGGTATGAGGGCGACTGAAGGTTCAAGCAGGGGCGGCTTTTACGTAGGTTTGGAGGTCGGTCGTAACACATTTTTAGAACCTCTTTAAAATATTTATCATGTGCATTTTAGAATTTCCTTCGAGGACCCCTGTCATCGTGGGGGCCCCTCGCAATTGTGACATGGTAAATCGGCCACTAGGCCTTAACCAGGGGTGATTGTGAGTTCATCAAAAAATACCTGAAAGTTTCAAAGCGAGACCGGGGGGGGGGGGTAATCTTTGACCCTTATTACTAAAGTGCATCTTTGCCATAGTATTAAATAGTTCAGAGTCAAAATATTGTGTGTATATGTGATTAAATTTTTAATGGGTTACAGAGTTACTTTTGAGCTGGTGTTATACAAATTATCTTGACATTTATTTGTCCATCTTAAGGGATAGGTGTCCATCTTAAGGCTCTTGCAGGTATATTTGATGAGTATTATATAATTTTAAAAAATTGCGGAGGTAGGGAGATAAAAGCATAACAAAAAAAAAACATAATTCCGGTATTTTCGGACATAAAAATACCGGAAATACGTCCGAAAATACCGGAAATTCGGTAAAATACCGGAACACAATCACCCGTGCTTAACCCTACTCCAGCCGGAGATTGAGACTGAGCAGTCACAGTGTCAACTTATACGTCAACGGAAAATTTTATTTTTGCTACTTTTATGCTTTTTTACGATTTTCAGCCAGACAGTTCGATCTTTCGTGTTTTCCGATTTACCGAGTATATTCAAATATTGTCTAATATAGGGAATCTAGAATTTTGCGATTAAACTAACTTCATTTACTAATTACGTACCTGTTACATGGAAAGAATACTCCCGTACTTGTTTCCTTCCTAAGATAGAGTCAAGATTTAGGCAAAATGTTTTCAAACATAGGAAGATTCACACACATACCTAAAAACAAAATGAAAAAATTAAACACCTGAAAAGACTACAGAATCAAAACAAAAACATTATCATACATACCATGAACTTAAATTTTAAAAAATAATTCAAAATAGCTGTTAAGAAATTTGTTGCTCAACCGAGTCTACCCCATTTCTTTATTTACGTTATTTCTTCCATGACTTAACGATAAAATGATATAATATGACATTTAAAAAATACACAAAATATAATTTACAACTTCAACACAGCCATTTCCAAAATCAATCCGTCAAAACCCTTAGCCAGACTAACTCAATTTTTCATGTCCTATATTTCTAGGTGATAATTACTTTGGTTGGTTCTATTTCCGATTCTATGACGTCTGGAATTTGTTGACTTTTGGTTTAGAAAACTGTAATATGTACTTTCAGTGATTTCTTTTTTAACTATCGATTAAGTCAATATCAAACTAATGGGGTTTCACCTTCCAATTTTACAAGGAGAGGTTACGGTCTCGGAAATTCAGATCGGGATGAGATTTGGTAGATTAGTAGTATCCTTTAAGGGTACTCTCAGGGTAAAGTAATAAAGCGCACTAACCGTAAAATTCCGAGAAAACAGGCTTTAAAGATTTACGCGTAACTTATAAACTAGTAGAAATTGCTCGTAAGCAACTGCCCGGTGGTCATGTGGGCAGCGCTCTGGGGTTCTATGCGGCCGATCCGGGTTCAAATCCACTGCAAGTTTCTTTTTTTGTTCATTTATATAGTGACTATTACCGTTTTGTACAACTTGAATTGAAGAAAATGCGAAATTTTTAAACACGTAAAGCACTTTAATAAAGAAAATGCAGATAAATAAACCGATACAAGTTAAAATTTGAATTACAACGGCTACAAAATCACTGTAGAGCTTAATTTATAGATGATTTTTAACAATATAGTTGTTATTTATATACATACACCAGAATGATATTTATCATAAAAACATGGAAAACAAAAACTGTTTTGACATCTCGCACAATTTATAAAGGAAGATTGCTTACAGGGCAACTTTTTCGTGAAAGAGTCGTTGGAAAACATACTTCATTTACATTCAGGAAAATTTCTCTTTTGTCAGAAAGTTTAGAAGTATACGAAGCATATCGAATCATTTTATAAAAAATTGGCAATGACAGTTGATGATGGAAAATTGATTGTATTTTTATGCAGTTTTCACGGGTATTTATTTCTCTATTATTTTCAACGAGATACGCGCAATTTTGTATACGTTTTATTAAATTAAAAATGCAATCATATTTTTTAAATTAAGTATTACCTTCAATTCAAACTCCAAAAAGCGGTAATAGTCACTTTATAAATGAACAAAAAAGAAACTTGCAGTGGATTTGAACTCGGATCGGCCGCATAGAACCCCAGAGCGCTGCCCACATGACCACCGGGCACTTATTTACGAACAATCTCTACTAGTTTATAAGTTGTGCGTAAATCTTTAAAACCTGTTTTCTCTGAATTTTATGGCTAGTGCGCTTTATTACTTTACCCTGAGAGTACCCTTAAAGGATACTACTAATCTACCAAATATCATCCCGATCTGAATTTCCGAGACCGTAACCTCTCCTTGTTAGTTCTGGCTTTCATTTATTTCGTAACGTGCGTCTTGATTACTGAAAATATTTGATTCTAATAAACTCGAAAATACATTTTTAATGGACCGGAAAGTCTGTAAACGGGTTGTTTACTATGTTCGAAGAAATGACAAATAAATATGGGCTTACACACTAGATTCATAATCGAAAAAATAGGTTCTGAACAAAAAGTATTTTCGTCACAAAAGCCTAAAATAAGAATACTCTTAAAATTTAAAGATGTTCAGCACATAATATAGATGGGATTACAAAATATGATCTTTAAAAAATTTTAATCGTAACAATCTAAACATCCATTGCACTAAAAAAAAAATAATAAATAGATAAAAAAAAATAAAAAAAAAACACGAACTACAATTTGAAAAACTTATAAATTGAAAACTTTCTTGATGCTTAAAAAACAATTTAGTGTTTGAACTCACATCTGTATAACAATTTTCATGCACTTCACTGATCCCCATTTCCCTTCATTCAAAATTTTGTCTTCTCTCAATTTCATTTCCAGAACAATTTGTTCTGCTTGATCTTCCCTTTCTGTACATTTAATAATTGTGGAAAGGCTTAATTTCTATAATCAATTACATGACAGGTACCAAAAATCAGAAACTCATTAGAAATGTGCAGTGTGAAAAAAAATGGGATAAATAACTGGTTACAAAATCTTTAAAACATGCCAACACTTTTTTTTTCCAAATTGCAAACATAAAAATTTTAAAAACACGTTTGTTGAGAGCAGGGTTTGTAATTTTTTTTTTTTTTTTTGATTTAAAAAAAAAAATCGGATTTTTTAAAATTTAAATCAGATTTTTTTGATTTTTTTTAAATGTTCAAAAATTTGTAGATATTAACTACTTCACATTTATAAACATAATATATTTCATACAATAGATGAACCCATTCAACTTACTTTTAAAATTAAGATACGTTCTCTAATTATTCAATATTATTTTTAAATTTATAAATACGTTATAAAGCTTAGATAAGATGTGATTTTGTTTTATGCTTTGCATAAAGATAAGGTTTCCATCATTATGTGCGTTTTTAGTGTAAAATAATAAGTTGCAAAATTACTTTTCTGAACTACATTAGTCATGGTGTATAAGAAAAATTCCAAATTTTTATTTTGTTCTAAACTGTAATTTTGGAGTAAAAGCAATGGAGTGAAAATCAGTTACACACAGAGAAAGAGAGATCTATGTAGTTTTGCCTGTTGAAGTTAAGATAGTATAAAGCAGTATAGTTAAATTTAGAGCAATACATTCTAAAAATGTAAAATAAATTTACAAAAGTAAAATCAACTGAATTTAATTAATGATTTTGTTAAAAAAATCTTATTTAAAATCAATTGATTTAAATCAATGACTTTTTTTAAAATTTTATTTAAAATTTAAAAAAAAGTTCGTTGATTTAAATCAACGAACCCTGGTTGAGGGCACAGTATTTTGTCATGCAATAAATGTAGTATTAAAAAAGACAAACAATTTCACGAAAACTAGGAAATATTTTTAAAAAACTTAACCAAAAAATAAATTGACAGGGATTGCCACTGTGCAGTGGATAAAAAATACTTCCGTAGCTCTTAATCTCCTGACACCAACTCTCTAGTGGGCCATTGGGAGTGAAGCCCTTCTACTTCCAACTGCAGCTAGAGCTGAAGATGTCTATTAAACCGTTATATTAACAACTTGTTGAAGTCTTTTCAAGAGGTTTCGCTGGGCCAAGGTTTTTTTTTTTTTCTTGTAGACGAAGCGTAGAAAGAATTTTTTCAAGATGATTTTATTGCAAGAATCTTTTTCCTAAGAAAAAAAGGCCACAGAGTGCTTCAACGCTAATGTGTCTCAATAATACAAACATGGTAGTTTTTAAAGCATGAAGTAGTATACATGGATGAAAAGCACTTCGAACAGCAAAATAAATAATTGAATAGCTGTATATATTTAAGAAGTTTTGTTTTTTTTTTTATTTAGGTGCTATGCAACGAAATAGAACGTGTTTTACGTAATATTAAAATAACAGTTGTTTTAAGAAGATCAATATAATGAAAGCAATTTTAGAAAGGTTAAAAATCTTTTTATACATTGAGCTGTACAGAAAACAAGTCTCTTGTCTGAATATAACTAATATCAAGGAAAAGATATTTATGATTTTTGATCATCATTTTTTGATTAGGTTTGATGACGTGGTTTTGAGACGTCACTGGCTTTTTATCACGTAACTAGGCAACACAGCCATTTCGATGAAGAATACCAAGATAGAACTTAAAATTACAGGTGGACTTATCAATTTTCTCAGTAGAATCACTAAATCCGTGCATTTGATGTTTTCTTCGAGGTGGAAAATGAGAGAGAGAGAGGGAATTCTCTTGAATTTTTTTTAAAATTTGCGACTTTCGAGAAATTCTGACATGTTAGCTAAAAAGAAAGGTCTTGTCGAAATCAGAGATTATACACAAGAAACAATTGAGGAAGTGAGAAGCAAAGGGATAAAATGTGGACATTTTTAAGTTTTGAGTAAAACGCGTTTGAAGTTCAGATCCTAGGTAGGCTTTCATTGAAAAGTTTCCTAAATTATGTTGTATTACAGAATTTACCAGGGCTACTAGTACCATATCTTGCCCCAAGACAGGGGAGAAGTTCACCTATCATTTGTACTGGTTGTCTCCATTTTAATTTTGCCACTTAGATCTCTTTGCTTCAATTATGGTATCCACTTCTTCAATTATAGTTTTAATTATTGTTAGGGCCTGACAAATGCAGGACGCCTTAAAAATAAGTCTTGGCAACTAGTTCTTTTAGAAAAAGATTCATTAAGAAGCTATGCTATGCTGAATTTTTCTATAAACTCTGAGAAATAACTTGTCTTGAGTCTAAAATTTTCCCTGGATCCTAAGATTTTACAGCTTTTGTCAGAACCTGCTTGAAAAGTAATAGACTGCAATCGATTCAATAAGAAAGTAATAACATCCAATTAAAAGTTAATTTTGCACACATTTCCAGAATACCTAATTTTGAAATTCCGCAAGTGAAATGCCACACATCTATTCAGGAAGAATATTCCAATGGCGCATCTATTGTTAAAATCCAAATCAATGAAGTGAGAAAAGTACAGGGATGATTAATTACCCTCTAAACAATTTTTTAAAATAAAATTTTAGATTTTTTTTTGCCTTTTGCAATTAAATTTTTTCTACACATTAAATAAAAGAAAAATAGTTAATGAAAATGAAATATTGATTGGTACGCGACGCATATGAATGTCTGTTTAATAAGTTCTTTTTTCTCTCTCTCAAGAATCATGATTTGGAATCGCTTAGCAAAAGCTGATGTGTAAATGTGCTGAATTATATTTTCAAGAAAGTAGGCTCAAAAAAAAAAAAAAAAAGTTCAGTAAACAAAATCTAAGAAATAATAGCTAAACGTATTGTTACAAATCCTCATATAAATAATAGCCTATGATCGAATAACCCGCGTGTTTCAACAATGAAACTCGCGCCACGGCATGATAATTTGATAATATGTTTTGGTGATATTTAACCATTCAGGGAAAGGCTTAATTTTGACAAAGCTAAATTCGATCCGGTAAGTACTGGTAAGACTCATTTCAGGGGAATGAAGAAACGAAAAAATGGTCAACAATGAACGCTACCAACTGGAGTTTAGGGTTAATCCACTGGAGTTAGGGTTACAATTTCAACTATCAAACTATCACCAAACAGAAAATGCAATGGCTTCGTTCAAACGTAAAAGCAATTTTCACCCGTCATACCTTGACGAGCAACTTTGTAGTTTGTAAATAGTAATTATTTTAATGATTAATTTGTCGTAATCGGGCTAAATTTGTTATTTGTTCTATTAATTTCATCCAAAAGTATCGTAGTAACTTAACCTGTAAACAGTTTCTTATACTGAGATACAACGCCCTAATATTTGAATGGATTATACAGTCCCCATAATAAGCTTTGTGAATGAATCGAGAAAGAAATGAAACTTCGGGAAACGCGTCGAATCGCTTAGAAATTTCTTAATGGTTATAAACAGCCGTATGAGATCAGAGAGAGTTAGTGTGCTTTTTAACCGTCAGTACGTTGTGCTGGAGAGCGTGAAGCCTTTGTGCTGCGTTTTACGTATTTTGATGCTACCGTTGAGTTTACGGTGTTAATTGATATTTGCCAAATTGCTTTGGTTACTTTAGCAGTTGTTAACTACATTTCTTGTACATAGCTAAAAATAAATATCCTGTGTTTTTCTCAAGAACTGTGTCGTCATTTAAAGAATTTCTTGAAGTGGCCGGCCTCGTAACAGTATACCTATTGTTTTCTGCATACAAAAAAGCATCTTTACGGTCTTCATCAGTTTTTAAAAAAAGCTTGTGAGAGAAAGCTTAATATAAACTGGTCTTAAGTTCAGGTCGCTTTTGAAGTCTAATTTGAAATTCAATTAACATAGAAACATATTTGAAGGAGAAATGCACTAAATAGCTTTTCTTCCCCCTCTTGGATAAAACAAATACATTAACATAAGTTTATTCTAATTTTAATTACAGTAAAACACACACAAGCAAACACACATATATACAGTCGAACCTTGATATCTCGAACCTCCTTATCTCGAAACCCTTGATGTCACGAAAAAACATTTTTCCCCTGCATTTTTTATAAAACCCCAATGTATTTTCCATAGTTATCTCGAAATTTATTTTTCGAAACCCTTGATATGTCGAAATTTTTGCACAAAAGCAAGTTTCATTTGTCGTTTTTCTTAGGCAATTTTTGTAGTAAAACCAGTTCCAGAGACCAGTTTTCATCTCTCTTCTTGGAAACTTTGATTAGGGGATTGAAGCAAGATAATAGGGAAGTGTTGGTATGAAAGGGGTGCTGTATTTTCCCCAGAGTTTAGAATCTTTGTGCATTTCTCTCGAACATGTTGTCCACTTTGAGGAAAGGGGGTTAATTTTTCACCAGTCAGATTTCAAGTGAAAATGGAAAATGCGTTCCTCATTTTCATTATTCAGCTTTTTTAACTCCTACAAAATGGCTACTGAAAACTTTTTTGAATGTGGGGAGCTACTAGTTGAAGATAAGGATTTTTGAATTTTTAGGTGAGAAACCAAGTTGAAGCTGTTGTTCATTTCAAAATCTCTTCCTGTGCACTTTCGACAATTATAAAATTTCAAATCTAGTAAAATATTGAAGACTACTTTATTGATCGTAATTCAAAGTGGTCTCATATTACATATATAAATGCATATAGCGTATGTGTATGTTATTGTGAGAATTTCTAGTGTAATTTTTTCAAAACCTTGGTAACTCAAAAACTCGATATCTCGAAAAAAATTTCTGTCCCGACAGATTTGAGATATCGAGGTTGTACTGTAAATGCTTTGGAGCGAAGTCCATAGTTGAGAAAATCAGTATATTACATATTACAAGTTTAAGCCAAGCAATGTTGTTTAAAACACGACAAAAATTGGTTCTAATGAGAAACATGTTTGGCCCCAGCTAAAACCAGGTCGTACTTGAGACAATTGAAGTTGTGGCAGTGGATATGGATTAGTACTATTAGCTATCTCTCAGTGACTATCTCGAAAACTCATTCCTGCAGATACTGCCGTTCACATGTCCACGTCAGAATAATCCAGTTAAAGTAGCATGTGCACTGTGCAGGGGTTATTGCTGTACCGTGTCTGGATGTCAGGCCAATATGCCCACATTATATACTATAGCATTTTTCAGTGTACATAAATAATTTTAAAATGAAGAACAATTGTTAGATTAGTTATTTGTTGCAACGGAAATTAATAAATGAAACAAACGAGGCAAACTTTGGTGCGAAAACAAAAAATCCAAAATGTTTTGCATGTTTATTTTTGCAAAATAACGTAATTTTTGCAAAATAACATAATTTTTGCAAATAATATAATTTCTTTATACGGCTACCTAATAATAAGGTAGGTAAACTGAATAGTTTTTTTTCCTATGCATTCACACTTAAAAAAACGGAAACATAATAAATAAAACATTCTGCGGTTCGTTGCCCCATGTATAAACCGAAGCATAGATTTTTGAGAAATTTAACCTTAAAACTATCAATGTGAGTTTCGTTCTCACTGCTCGCATTATGTTTAAATTATCTGAAAATATCAATATTTTTCTATTTTATGGCGCAAAAGAAAAAAAAAAAACCAGAAATAAATACAAGGAATTTAATTCAAATTTACTTTCTAGAAGTGTAATTGCAATATTCATTTGCAATCCAATTTCAAAAATAACTCAAGGACAAAATCTCCCACGGTTTTAAAAGTTTCAACTAATTCCGATACTTTGAATTCAAAAAATTACATTCTATGATTGTTTCCCAAATTTCCAAATCATCCGCACTTAATTCAATTGAGCACATAGCCCCCCGTGCCGAATCCAGTTCAATTTCGACGCAATGAAATCAAATTCAACTTTCTTGATTGTTGGTGGCATGCGTAATGAGCTCCTGGTGTCTTGAAGAATGGCGCTGATTTAATCGCACGCGGTGGCTCTCATAATTGCTTGGCTAATTACCACATTGAAAGAGTCGCGTGGTACGGAATCGGGACTCGTGATTCGCAACTGTCGAAACATCCAATCTATTCAATTATTTGACGGCACTTGCGCTCGGGAGCTCAACTATTCGGCATTTTGGTTTGTAAATGCAAAAGTTCCTGGAATGTCACGCAGCTGATAATCAATATTAGCTCAGATGCGATTGCAATTAAAGTGACACGAATGAATTTTTATTGGTCTGCTGTAATGAGTTGCAATAAATAGTTACAAATTCGATAGCTGTACGGATGGTGAAATACGCATCATTCAGGAAGGTTTGTCCAACAGAAATGAGATAAAGTCAGGGGTGAAAGAAATTTTTAGGGGGGGGGGAGGTGTTTTAAGGGGTATTTTTTACTTTTTTTGGGAGGCTCTTGCTTTTGAGGGGGGGGGTCTTTGCGATATTTTGGGGTGGTGTGCCCATGATCTTAGGAGGGGGGGGGGCACCCCTGCTAAAGTCACTGAAAATCCTTGGACAGAATCATGCCCTTCATTTCGAGTTTTTCTAGGGAGGTCAAATGGTCTGTACTCAATGTAAATTATACTATAAAACAGCAAAAAACACGCCCACTTACATATAAATACATTGATTCCTCAATACCGATGGGAAGGGGGGTGCAAATGGACTCCTTAATAATTTTCTAGGCTAAATTTTAAAATTTTAGCTCCTTGGACAGGTTTTCCTTTCAGACTAATATGCGCCAAATTTCATGCCGGTCTCCGATTCGGATTCTGCTCACTGTCCATCGCGACGTACATAATTATAAACAACAAAACTTTTAAATAGCCTTTTTGTTACTATTTTAAATTATACTTAATTTTTTTGAACCAAATATGGCTGGTTATTTTGTCGGCAAAATGGTATTTTGGCCATTCAGGGCAAAAACCTGGTTATAACCGGCAAAAATAAAAAAAAATGGAAAATTACCTGGATTTAAAAAAATGTAAAAAGAACAGTATAATATACAGCATAAAACACATAATTGAGATTTAATTATTTTATTAATAACATTAATTTGATAAATAAGCCAATTTGAGTAACTCGAACAAAACTAAAAAAAAGCACGTTCAAAAACTCGCTTCATGTAATGCAAAAGAAAAAAAAAGTTCTGATACAGAAAATTCAATTGAATTTGAATGAGATCGAACTGAAATTTTCCTAAACAAAATCAGTTTAATATGAGTTTTTACCTTTTAAAATATTCATATTGCATATTAATCATAGTTTATTAACTCAAATTTCTAAAATTTTAAAAGTATTACTTCTTTTTAAAAAATTGACTGAAAGAAAGTAACGTTTCATTTAAGGGGGTTACAGTACCTCAAAAATGATGAAACGATCAAAAAAAATTTATTACTTATTTCAAAACTAAAAACTATTCTGCACACAGGGGAAAAGTTTCATTGCTTTAGTTCAAATATTTATAAAGTTATGAGTGGTTTTAGGCCATGCTCGCTATGTGTTCTTATAAAAACTTTAAATTGCTTTTTCTCGATGATGGTATTTTTTGTGCTCACATGGCATTAGAATCCCTAAGGATTTCTTTCTATTGAAGATACAGCTTTATTTTAAATTACTCAAATATTTAGAGATTGTTAAACCTTTAAAAACCAAATTTTAAAAAAAAAAACTTGCAAATGAATGCACAGATTTTTAGAGATGATTATAGTGATCGTTTAGCAAAAAACTTTTTTTAATTAGTGCAAAAATAAAAATGCCTTAAAAATTTTTAAAAATTGAAATTTTACTTAATTTTTGGAATTTTTAAAAAAATAGGCAATATTTTTAAAATTTGGAAATAAATTATTGATTACAAAATAAGCATGCATGTTATGTTTTCAAAGAAATAAAAAATTTACTTAAATTAAAAAAAAAATGTGACCCCTTAACAGTCATTAAAAAAAGAAAAAAACATCTGTTTCTGCAACTTCGGAAAATACATATTGGCAAAATGCATTTTTGCAGGGACGATTTTAACCAGTCTTTTCCATGTTTTCGTTCCATCTTTGCGAAATACGTGTCAACCCTGGTGTCAAGTATTTTTGCTCATATATGTGTTTGCCTTGTGCTAAATTGCACACATCTTGCAGAGCGTGGTGTTCCTCTCTTTTCTACAAGCTGCCCGGTACCGGATTTAGATCTTCAAAAGTCAGGTACGGAAACGATGGACGTAAATGCAAACAAGAGCTTTCGACTTAAATATAAATGAATTATTCCGATTTCATATCAGCCAAGAGAATAAAGATTCATCTCCGGAGTTCCGAGAGCAAAATGTCATTCTCCAAATTATAATTCCCCCCCCCCCGTCCATACTCTCATAAGCTATCGTTTTTTTTTTATCGTTTAGGCAATTTGAAAACCCCGTTCTGATCAAAAGTCATAAATAAAATTATCGCTATCGCAAAAACAGCTGGCAATTTTAAAAGAACGAAAAGCAGTAGATCTTCACCTATAACCTCCCCCTTCGGAGCAGCAGCCCATCCTTCACTAAGGATTCTCCATTTACATACCGCTTATACTTCCGACTCATGCAAGTAAAATGACAGCAACACACTACTTTTCATCCAAAATCCATCATATCTTAGGATTGAATCGGATTCGAATAAACCCTTCGAAGACGATTCAAAACAGAAGAGCCATTCAGGTGTAAAAGTATCTCACTACGTAGTAGAGAGTAGAAGTTGCATTCCTTTTCTTGCTTTTTTTTTTTTCGCAGACGAGCAATATATTATCTGAAGACGATAGATGGTGCGGCCCGACTACCATATATCACTTCCACAGGCTAGAGCGCGCCGGTGCACGTTCGGAAGCGACGTAACAGTGACGGAGGGACTAAAGAAAATGAATCAAAACTCGCTACAAATGTAACAAAACTTCTTCTTGCATGCGAGTTGGCGTGCAAGTCGAAGAAGCAAGTTGCGATCTCGTTTTGGCTTTTCCTGGTTACATCGAGTTAACAGGGAATAAATATCGTAAAGGCAACTGATAATTAAATTTAGCTTGATTAATAGATCGTAAAGTTTGTTTTGCGAATCGACTTTCGTAGAGAACAAGCTTTCATACTGAAATTTTACGCTAGAAGATTACACGCTCCGTGCTGTAGAGCGGAGGAGTTAGATCTATTTGTGAAACGCTAAAATGCTCCTACTGGGGTGAAAAATTGTGACAGGTTATTTGATCTTTTGATTACTAAATGGCCATATAGGGCTCAGTAAAAGTACGATCTCGGAGATTTACGATTTTTTTGGGAAAAAAAATAAATAAAATAAAATAAAATAATTAAATTAAATATATTTACTGTTTTCTTGTCTTTCCTGGTCAATTTAAAACAAACGGCGTCCCCAACTTTTCACGGACAGTTTAAATTACCTCTTCGTCTCCTCCCCATGTTTTTCAGTTTCAACCATGCCATTTGATACATTTAAGGAAGGAAGAAATTTTAAATGTCGGCAAAAAAGTAGGGTAAACCAAACAAACCGCTCTGAAAGGTTCCTTTTATTAAGAACTAGTGGTACCCGCACGGCTTTGACCGTAGTAGAAAATTAAAAGATCAATTGGTTCGCTGGTATATTTACAAATAATGGATGATGAATTTCTCGACAATTTGCTACGTTCATTTGCTCGCCAATGTTACGGTTATGATAATTTCGTAATTTACTATTCCACGTTGTGATAATTTGCTCGGTAAAATGTTCTTAAAATTGGAATAGAAAAAGAACAAAATCGAATTTTCGAAAATCGCTTCGAGGTGCACAGTCCCATGCTACAAACTAACTTTGTGCCAAATTTCATGAAAATCGCCTGAACAGTCTAGGCGCTATGCGCGTCACAGATATCCAGACAGACAGACTTTCAGCTTTATTATTAGTAAAGAAGTTATGAGGGAAAATGCATCAGTTGTTTTATGTAGTTTACAGTAAAAAAAAAACTTAAAAGCCGTTTAGCTCAAAATGTGTTTTTTTTTTCTTCGATATCAGGAATTACACACTTGATATCTCAAGAACTAACAAACACTTTTACATGACAATTTTACTGAATTTGTATAATGTCTTGTTTTACAAAGTGAACCTCAATTTCTTGTCTGAAAAGTTACGTAAGTTATAAAAAAGGTGAAATTTTGACCATTTTTTTAATACTTTAATTTAAATTGCTATTGTAAAATAGAAATTGCTCTTTAATGCAAAACATTAGGGTTCAATTTCTTAAACTGACAATTTCGATCATCGTTTACACACAAAAAATATTCGGTTTTGTTTAATATTGTTCCTGCAATCATGCAAGAAAGGGGACTCACCCATTTTTTATCAAAACTTTATGCTTTTGTTTACTACTCACTCACTCAAAAAACAATGCTTGCCAATATTTGGATTTAAAAAACAAGCACATGCAGTAAAAAAAAAAAAAGAACGGATATTTTTCTACAAAAAAAATGAGTGCCTCAAATCTACTTTTTCAGAGATATAGAGTATCGAAATTCGACCGTTTTTCACCCATTTCTGCAACGTTAAAGGTCGTTTTTCCCCTTAATCATAAATGATGAGACAAAACTGCAATTAAAACAATTAAACGCATTTGCTCACACTTTTTTAGAATTCGAATGAACTTCAAATAGTTTAGTAAAAAATCTCTAAAATGAGTAAGAAATTTCAACATAAATTTACCTTCGTAAATTTAATTAAAATTTAAAAAATAATTTAAAAGAAGTTTTAAAAATACGCCGCTTAAAAGATAGACAACATTGGTAATTCAAGCTACGGGAAGTTTCCACAGCTTTCTCAAGAGCTTGGGGACTCAAAGATACTCTAAAAAAAAGTTCAACCTAAAAATAAATATAAGTTCTATACATATCTTATTAGTATTAATAAACAGTTTAATTTTGTAAAAATATTTACTAAGAGTTCCATTTGTTATGTTAACAATAAACATATTGTTTAATAACGAATAATGTTATGAATATTGAATTAAAACTAAGTAAGCAAACATTTAAGCAGCAGGTTACCGACCATAAACCAGTGCTATAAAGAAGTTACCATAGCTCTTCAATAAATAAAAACTAAACTTACCTCTCTAAAAGGAACATAAAATAAATTATTTAAAAAAAATAAAAGAACAAATCGCAGTAATGATGATGGTTTCTGAATTGATTGCTTTATTGGCATATAATTAAATCCATTAATAATGAACTACCATAAATAATAAGCACATATTACATGCAATACCCAAATTTTTTGAAAGAAATGTACTTTCGGGATTTATTTTTTTTCCTTGAAGTGGTTTGCTTTCTGATTGGAACTGAATGGGGAAATTTACTTTTGTTTTGTCGTAAAATAAACCTCAAATTATCCGGCATGCCGGAAAATTCGAAATTCTCGGCATGCTGGTCAACCTTACTTTTTTTCCGGCATGACGGATAATGCGGGGTAATACGGTAATTGAGTTATATCTCTTATAAATAATTTTATATGGCTATACATATAAAGCGTAACTAGTATTTAAATGCAATAATTGGAGAAAAACACTTGTACAAAGGAAGTTAAATTCCTAATTGTTAAATCTCATATTTCATAGGTATGATGACTTAACGTAATGCTTTGTGAAAGGGAAAGAGGGATATGCATTACGACTACATGAGTACATACAGTAACAGTTTATTTTTATCATGTAAACTCGGTGCAGGTAATTTCATTTCCTTTGAAATCCTCTTTCTTCATCCTAATATAAGTATGTAATTAAAAAAAATTAAATAATATCAAAGTTTAGCAGGGGGAAAATTATCTCCCGGTTTCATTTTTTCACTTTTTGACATGATTCGGAACTGGTTTGATTAAAAAAAAAAACAGTTGATTTGCAAAAATATAAATAAATAAATTAATTAAATAAATATAAATAAATAAATAAATTTAATAAAAATAAATAAAAATATAAATAAATAAAAAAATATGAAAAGAAAAAATAAAAATAAATAAAATATAAATAAATAACTAAAAAGAAATAACAAAAAATATAAATGTGTAAATAAGAAGAATTAACAAAAGATAAACATAAATAAATAAATAAATGAAATTTTAGAAGAAAGTATTGATTCTCTACTTTCTGTTTCACCTTTAACACTCTCCCCATCTATATAATGGAATTAATGTTTAAATTAATCCGCGAACGTTAAAATAAAATTTATTTCTCAGCAAAAACATAACTTCTTAATATGCAACAACGTGCTGGAGCATAAGAAATAAACATAAGCAAGAAATTTACAGCTCGTGGCGCACTACTTACTTACCTCAAGATTACGAATCTCCTTTTCCTTACGTTTCGTTTTCAGAGTAATACCGCACTAAATTTTCCCCGGCGCAGCAATACCAGTCGGAAAGGGAAAAAATGAAACATTGTGAAGTAATGAAAATTGGACAACAGAAAAATGTTGATTGTTCATGAATAACAATA
This sequence comes from Uloborus diversus, assembly GCF_026930045.1. Classification (NCBI taxonomy): domain Eukaryota; kingdom Metazoa; phylum Arthropoda; class Arachnida; order Araneae; family Uloboridae; genus Uloborus; species Uloborus diversus. The sequence goes on along the minus strand of NC_072731.1, from coordinate 236,095,198 downwards.
TATCAGAGTTGGAAACACTTAGCGCTGACATTATTATGCCCAAATGAATTCCATGCGCAAGTAGTGGTAACTTGTTCCAGTTTGGAACAAAAGTGCCTCCTGCTCGCTTTGTACGATGAAGTATGGCGAGTGTTATGGTAGGAGAGGAAAACAAACATATGAAAGAAATATTTCACTCCGATACCGCTGGTAAATGAAAAGAAATCTTTAAATATTTTTATGACTTGTCTCAGCAAGTCCTTCATTTCCTTCTCAGCTTTTATTTATGAACGATATGAAATAGGTACTCGAATGAAAACTCGTTTTTCGTTCGTGGGCGGTATGGAAACTGTACAGATTGGGAGCTTTTTGAAATATTCTTTCAATATTGCCTTGTTGAGGAGATATCGCCCACATACGATTTATTCATATCCCGACTTTAATTTGAATAACAAAATAGGAAAAAGATAAAAATAAAGATTTCAAAAAGAGAGTACGTTTCATGCTTTCAAGTTTTCTTGAAACCTTGTGTTTCAAATATGAGAACTCATGTTTTCAAATAGCGTGCTGAACTATTTCATACTCAAAAATGAGTACATAACTCGGTTAATACTAAATTTTGAAATAATTACATACTCAAAAATGAGCACAAATGCCTCGATAATGAGCACAGATTGTTTCATTTCTGAATAAGTGCAAGGTTTCAGAAATGAGCATTTGATTGCTTAAAGTTTGAAAACCACATCGGCAGAGCCATATCGACTCTGCGATATGCTCAAATTTGAATGCTTTTTCGTTGTTTTTGAAATTGCTGTTTTTAGAGTGTAGAGTGTTTTTGCAAACAAGGGAAATGAATAACAAAAGCAAACTAGTGAGGCTGACAATTTATCGATGAATTAATAACTACATTGATTTATATAATACATACGTATTCTTTAAAGACCCGACTTATGTAGAAAAGAAAGCAATTAAGTTTCAAGTAACATTAAAAAAAAACATCGAGCTCATGTTCTCAAAATGCTAGGTATTTATTCCAGTAAATGTCCATTTTTTGAGCAAAAACGAATTGCAAATTGACCTTCCTTGAACATTTTTGATGTCCACTGGCTTCCGAGTGCGGATGCTCCTCCTGGTCGGAGGAGTTCATCCTCCCTAGAATCTACTTTATTTATACCCGACCATTTCGACTTTATACAATGCTCTTTTAGACAAAAACAGCACTCAACAACGATGTAATAAGAGCCATTTTTATAAAAGCAAGAAACCCAATGAGTAAGGTCTTATTGCAATTAATGAATGCGAAAAATACAATTTGAATTCAAAACGTCAAAATTCAAATTAACGCCAGGGGCTGGACACCGGATGTTTAGTTCTAAATTTTAATAATTGATGAGTTCTTATTTTTTTTAAATAATTTTCGACAGGAGTATATTAAATTCAGGCTGTATTCTTTTCTGGTCTTTTCCGCTTTACCCATTTTTTCTCCTTGACTTTTCTCCAATTTCGAAATAATTTTGTTTATCTGACGTTACATGTAAAACCCTGCTAACTAAAATGTTGTTAAGCACGTTCTGTCATCGAGCTTTCCCAAGATATCACCAAACTAAGCCTACATTTTGTGCACAAGAAAAAACTCAAAATTTACTACTAATAATACATATGGATTGACATCATAACTTTAAGTAGCACTTATGCATGTATCTGCTGCCTTTAAATTGCAATTAACATAGCGAAATGCGTGGTGAAATTCCGATTCCAGTCTCCAAATCATCAATCTCTTCACCAAGATTACCCAAGGTGCAAGATTAGTGGATCATTGGAATAATGTAAATGAGACGAATAATCTTAACAAGGACTAGTAACAAATGTCCTCATCTTAAACCCAAAAGCATTACTTAATTTTCACGGGTTTATTTTCTCTTACAATTAAGCGTTTCTCTGGAAATTTTCAACCTTCGGTACACAATACGAGAACTACTCAACAACTCCTTTAATCATGCGAACTGATGTAGGTCCATTAAGGGAAACAGCACTACAATGTTAACATCCGCAGGGATTACAGTTTCCAGAATAAATTGTGTTAAAACCTGCCGAGAAAATGAAGTCGTGTAGCTTATGAGGAGCACAATTAAATGGCTTTCCAGACGCAATTTGCAAATGGCGGTCACTGGGTGATGTCACTGTACTGTAGTTCCAGAATATCTTTGACACACAAAAAATTATAATACAATAAACTTGAAGACTGTCCGATGTCGAACCAAGGGCGCTACGATGCAAGGACGGATCCAGGAATATTTCAAGGGAGGGGCGAAATTGCGTTTTTAGAACTTCAATTTTGGAAAAATTACAAAGTCCCCGAACCCTCTCCCCTAACATAATATAATATCGTTTAAAATTGATTTTTGGAACAGCAGTTTTGAAAAATTAGCAGAGGGAAGATCTTGAACCTCATTCCTTCTTCTAACGTTACCAAAGATGGTTTAAAATCGCGTTATTAAGACCTAAAATTTGAAATATTCCAAAAGTTTTCCGGTTGAGAGTTCCCTTAAATTTTTTGCAGATTGACTAAAAAGTACTTTTGGAACTTTAATGTCGAAAAATTGTCTGTAGAGCCCCTCAAAGGAGGGTGACCGTCCCCATCGCCCCTCCCTCGTATTCGTCCATGCTACGATGGAGGACACTATGGTCTTCCAAAAATTTCCTTATTCGGCTTTTGTCTGACGATTCGGCAAAGTTTTCATCATTCGGCAAAATTTGGAGTTCCGTTCGGCAAAATTTGAAGTTCTGTTTGACGAAATTTGGAGTTCCATTCGACGAAATTTGAACTTCCATTTGGCAAATTGAGAATTTCCGCCTTTCCAAAATGCGCCCGAGGGATATTTGGTATTCTCTTCATCCCAAACTAGTCGTAACATTTAGGTCAAAAATTTTGTCCCTAATTACTTTTCTTTTGAATTCTCTGGCACTAAATAGTGAAACTGATGATTTTATGCCTTGATTTAAATATTTTTCAGAGTTATTAGGGTTCTGTGCTATCAAACAAGCGCAACATTTACTGACCAAGCATTCCCTATTTAAATATGTACTGAACTATTTCAAAAATCCAAGATTAGCACTCTGAGGCTACGCCTCATTTTGCAAGGACTCAAACCAGTAATCGCATATGCAATAATCTAGCAAATGAATCCTGATTCATTGGAAAGGACACTGATCTTTCTGGTATACTGGCACAAAATAGGGCGTGGTTTAAGTATGCGAACCCTAGATTTTTGAAACTTATTGGTAGTGATTTAAAAACGGAAGTAGGGATTTTTAGTTGGAAAATTTATTATTTTTTTTAGCATTCGCACCGGCAAGGAAAGTGACAACTCAAAAAAAACAGCGCTAGAGAAAATCAAGGGTTTACGCAATATTAGTGTCAACGGGTTCAGTCTCAAACATTACAATATGCGGGGGAAAAAAATGATGTGATGTTTAGCTAGTTTGTGTTGCCTATGCTATTAATGATGCATACTAAAAGTTAGAAAATGTTTCTTCTAAAATTGTGAAATTTTGATAATGTGTGCAATTGATTATTACATCGTTTTCACGCCCTCACGCAACAGTCATGTAAGCTACCTTCGTGCGAGTTTTGCGGAACAAAAGAGCATAAAATTTAGATTTTAAACCAGCAGTTAATACTTTTTTTTCTGAAACTTTGAAATGTGTAACCTTCCTTGTCGGGTTGCGATATGTTATACATGTTGTTTGTTTGATTTTTTCAAACAATTACGTAATACATTTAAGATTAGAGTAAAACAGTAGCTTGACATTATCATTACAGCAGATTCCCTAAAAATCGGCAGATAACTTGATAACCGAATCCAGAAAACTTGGCCACTTTCTGGCAGGATGAAAAAAACCGTGAAAAAAAACCTGTTGCCAATGAATTTCGTATAATCCAACATTTTCAAACTCTGCCACCTTTCGGTCCACAATAAACCGAATGTTAGTGATTCTACTGTATCATCAACATGCTTCTGCGAATTATAATACGCATATCATGCATTTATTTTTCACCATTCCTTTGATCTTAATTAACCTGTACTCAACATTACTCCGTTCGTTACTGTTCAGCCGCCTTCTTTGATGTTCAAATAAAAGAATATATGCATATCAGCACCTTCATCAGCTAAAAAAATGAATTTCATAAACGTCAATTATTCTGATACAGATCTTCGCGAGGCAAACAGCACTAAATCTATGCAAAAAGCTTAAATCACTGGAGCCAATCCGATTGTCAACAGCACAATGCATATCCTGTCGGTGCTGGAGAAGACTCAGTCAACCCAGAACCATTTATGTGCCGCAGGTCATCATTCTCTGGCTCTTCCAAATTTGTAACACAGACGATTGTTTTAAAATAACTTTTAATCAAGCAAGACGGGAGGAAGCAACCTTGTATTTCCAAGTTGTTACTAGCTTAAAACGAAATGGTTTAGAAAGATGTCCAATCATGATCTTTTTCTGAACTAATATTTTGTAACAATGTTCAAGTTAATTCATGTTTTCTGACTTTACAATAAAGGAAGGAAAAAAGGAAAATGTAAACTTGCGGTTCCCGAGCTAGAATACGCTACCTTGCGGTGATTTATGAAACTACGGAAAGAGGTAAAACATTCCGATCCACGTTTCCTTATTTCTCTCTACATGAGCAAACGTATCCACCGAGACAAAAAATTCATTTTAGAAGAATAAAAACCCACAATCACGATGAAAAATTAGTCATTTACTAAACTTAAAAACAGGTTGTTTTACCTCTTTCAGCTGCATTATCAAGAGACTGCAGCGCGTTCTGCTGTTTTTTGGAACTGCCAATTTGTTGTGATATTTTTTGGTAAAATGTACTCAAATCCATATTGCTAGTACTTTAGTCGTAAAATTCTATCTAACTTTGCGGTAGAAAAACAAGAGCGCTAAGTAAAGCTCTAGATTAGCGGTCGCTAGTCACTATTTCATCAAAAACGGCTACCGAAGAATCAAGTCCCGGTCATCAAAAGTGCCGATCATGTGTTTCTTTTTTGTTTAAAATCATATTGCATGACGACAACAAGCTTTCAATCATACGATGGCAAATCAAACAGTCTTTTCCCCTATTTTTTTAAAGCCAAAATATGGCTGTGAATACAATGCAAACATATACATTTCCAGCAGTGAACGTTTCTTGATCCGTATCAGCCGTATCTGCCTTTTGCTCTGCTGAGCGGCGCTGCTATCAGTCATTTAAGATGGCGGTTGTTCATCAGACGTCCACAGCTTATGAGCAGCGAAGTGTTATTCGTTTTCTATGGAGCCCCCACTGGAACACCCACTTTACAGTTCAAACCTTGCCCCTAGTGATTTTCACGTTTTCGGTTCATTCAAAAAACATCTGGCAGGACAAAGATTCGCAAGTGATGAAGAAGCCAAGAACGCGGTCTGACGGTGGCTCCACAGGCAGCCGGAAAAAAAAAATCAACCACAGAGGTCTCTAATTTACTGCTGCGATGGGCCAAATGTCTGAACCGGTGTGGTGACTATGTGGAAAAATAATGTAATTTACGTAGTACACTACGTATATTCGTAAATACCTGTATGTACCTGTTTTTGGCAAATAAAAAATAGGGGCAACTTTTTGATTTGTCCTCGTATATGAGCCCTTCTCTTTTGCTCCAATAAGCGTTTCACCTTGATTTTGTACAAATAATTTTTTTTTCGTTCATTTCAGAACAAATATTTTCATTTAGAGTAACGAAATCAATGATTCGTTTTCGGGTTTATGATATTTTACAATTCCAAAGTCAATGAAACAGCGACAGAAATTTTTGGACTTACAAATAAACCAAAGCCTGTATGAGTTTTTACATTTGCGTTCATTTAGTTACAAGTACCTACATTTGAATTACACTTAAAATGTTGAAAGATATTTTCTTTTGTTGTATGCTTATATATCTTTATATTAAAAAAATACATCCAGCAAAAATTTTGTTAGTTGTTTTGTAGGGTATGATAACATTTTAATTTGTTGTTAATTTCCCGAATATCGAATAAGAATTCGCTTGGTTCTTTTTTAGGTTTTGAAAAAACGGACGAAAATATTTTAAAAAATAGTGATTAAAAGTCTAAAATTTTCTCAAAAAATGTAAGAAAAATTTGAAATTCAGGCAAAAATTTGAAGAATCTTTTCCACGAAAAATCTAATAAGAAAACACTACACCAGTCAAGAAACATTATTTCCTCCTCCATGCTGATTGCTAAAGTTATTCAAAATGCGCGCAAGACTTTGCTTGGTTCAGTTTTAGGTTTTAAAATAGGAAACAAAACTGGCGAAAATGTATTAAAAAAAATTAAACATTAATAACCTGAACTTAAAAGAAAAATAATAAGAAGAAAAGCCAAAAATTCAGACATCAAGTCTGAAAAATCTCATCTACGATAGATTTAAATAACAAAATATTGCGCCATTCCTGAAACATTATTTCCCCCTACACGCTGAAGTCCTTCGAAATGCAAGATTTAAGTTGGTTCAAGTTTAGGTTTTCAAAGATGGATAAAACGGGCGAAAATATTTAAAAAAACCGAGTTGATGCATCACACGACTTAATTTCACACCAATTCAATGTTATTTCCCCATTATTGGCAATTTTAATGTGATTCAATAGTTTACTCTCTTAAAATCACCAACAGTGGCCAAATTGAAACCAGATTTGAAAAAAAAACCGTCAAACTTGTAGCCAAATTGGCGACAAAACTTGGTGACCAAAAGACTGGCGATATATCGCCAAGTGTCCGCCAAATTATAACACCACTTGAATTTTCATCGAATTTAACAATGATTCCCCCCCCCAAAAAAAGGCAAAAATCCCCTTTAAAAACACCCGAATGCAACTAAAAGAGGAAGTGCACAACTAGACCCCGCTAGGAGACTACGTACCAAATTTCAATTTTCTAGGCCATACCGTTCTTGAGTTATGCGACTTACATACGCACATACGCATATACATACGTCACGAAAAACTTGTTGTAAATAACTCGGGCATCGTCAAAATGGATATTTCGGGCGTCGATACGTTCTTAGGTATAGATGCACGCGTGGTCGTGTCGAAAAAAAACTCAGCATTAATTCGGGGGTGAGCAAAATGGAAATTAAGGTCAATTTTTGAGTGAAAATTTTTTCGCGAATACAATACTTCCCTTTCTGTAAGAGGAAGTAAAACGAGTAAAACCTGAAATTGTCTCAAAAAAAAAAAAAAAAAAAAAAAAAAACGTAAGAAAAGTCTGAATTTTAGACAAAAATCTAAAGAATCTCATCCACGATAAATCTAAACAAAATTCCACGCCATTCAAGAAACATTTCCTCCTCCATGCCGAAGTCCTCCGAAATGCGCGCACAAGACCAATGCCACGGCTCTCGTCGGACAGATTTAAACCAAATTGCAGGCAAACGCAGGTGAACGCCGACATCGAAGTTTAATTACCAATTTTGAAACTAGTTTCCAGATCTGGCACGGATAAGTCGAGGGCTTCCTGACGTGACGAATGCCGCGATTTTCGTACCGGCGGATCTCGAGTATTGACCACTCTTGACATCTTGACAGCGCCTTAGTGGAATGCGTGTGACCCGCTAATCTCTTCAGAAAGTCTTCGAAGAGATTGAATTTTCGGAATGAATAATTTTACGGAATTGTGTTGGAGGGCCGGAAATTTCGAGGACGCTCTGGAATAGGCAAAGAAGTGGATTAAATAAAAGTAGAAGTAGGTGTAGAGGTAGATTAAGATTATATATTCTCATGTGCCGGAATACAGAATAGAACATTTTAGAAAATGGAAAGTTTGAAAAAAAAATTGGGTTCTTGAGAATCGAGTAAACCAGTTAACCGATCCCCTTATGCTGAAGAAAACTCATTTCTTCCTATATTTGAAGAAAAGGGCAATAAAAATCCCAGAACTTTAAGCTGAGTAAAATTAAAATACATCAATAATCAAATAAAAATTAGAAATCTTCTTGTTTTATGTATAACACTAAGGCAAAACGGATAAATACTTTAAATATAGTCGGCTTACAAGTATCAAACATAGAAATTAGTTTTGAATGTTATTTATCAAAACAGTAAACAAAACCTTACTTGTTTTCGCATTTAAGAAAGTATTAAACTTGATGACTCTATAGTTGGGAGCAAACGTAACCTGGCAGCATTGTGAAGGCTACGTAGATCGTTGCCAGGTTAGGTTTGCCCCAACAATGGACACTATCAATATAAAACGTCAGGGCGACCAAGAGACGTATCCAGCTCAGAAGGAGCTGTGCAGTTAAAGGAACAATCAATTGAAACTTCTGATGGTTTTTTGGTTTTATTTGAATGATTTTCAACTTTGGTGGGGGGGGGAGGGGGGTTCCCTCGCGTCCTGCTGGATTCGCCGATGCCATGAGGAATGATGTCCTTACTTGAACTTGAAATGAGCATGAATTGACGAATGAGTTCTAAAAATGATTAATTCCGATGAGTTACACAAGAAAGAAGGGATTATTATTTTGACGTAACAACTTCAGAAAAAATCGCTACAATCGAACTGTGTCGTTCAGCACTCCTTTCGAGAAATTCCAATACCCACACTGTCGTGGGAAGTTAAAGGGCAGTATCAGTAGAAATTATTTTTTGAGATATTTGAAGAAAAGCGTTTTGGAATACTTTCTGACAGTAAGGAAATGTTGGATTTCCTTTTTCGGGATTCATTTTCAGCGGAAACCATTCAAGCAAGATTGTACAACAAAGCTCGAGTACAACAAATGACAAAAAAAAGGGGGGGGGACGCAAATACTGCTCTTTTACCTTTCCACAGCAGTATAATTCAAAACTCTTCAAAAGCGTGTAACTGCATTAGAAACATTTTATGTTAAAATACAATGTAATAATAACTGTATTTAAATAAGTATTTTCAATGCAAATAACAATAGAGTACGAAGATAGGATAAACATATTTTGGACATGGAATTAAAGTGCGTATATACGTACTCTAATATTTAGCTGCTCTTGGCATCAAAGATTGAGATAATGAATCCGACCCGACAGAAATATTTTGTCTTCCATACAAAAGACTTAGAAACACGTGAGGCTACTGTCAAGCGTTAATGTTCTTCGCAGCATCTCCAGCATAAATTTGGCTGCGTAATAAGACTTGGAATGCTTAGTCGCATACTAAGAAACGATAGCTATTAAAGGTAGTCTTCGATCACTTCTATCTTGTAAATCTGGATGGTGTTGTCTGTATTTGAACGACTAGTTATTTGATAGGGAGTTTTATCTGCGTCTTTAATGTGCGAAGTATTTTAATGCAATGAACTATGGCAGTCTAATCTCAAGGATTATTGGAGAAACAGTTCGGAGAAATATTTCTGAACTAAGCGTACTTTTCAGTTTGAAAAGTCCAACTGCTTGAAAATCGCGCTACAGAATTGTTTTCTTTCTAAAAGAAGAAACGATTAATACAAAAACATGACCAAACGAGCTGATGTGTGTGTGCATTACATGAATTTTACTCCTTTTACACCAATTTGATGTTATTTTACCATTATTGCAATTTTAATGTGGTTGAATAGTTAACTCTCTAAATATCACCAACAGTGGCCAAATTAAAAACAGATTTTTTAAAAAAACCGTCAAATTTGTCGACAAAACTTGGTGACCAAAAGACTGGCGATATATCGCCAGGTGTCCATCAAATTATAATACCACTTGAGTTTGCATCGAAATTAACAATGATTTCCTTCCAAAAAGGTGCAAAAGACCCCTTTAGAAACACCCGAATGCAACCAAAAGAGGAAGTGCCCAACTAGACCCCACTAGGAGTCTACGTCCCAAAGTTCAACTTTCTATGACATACCATTCTTGACTTATGCGACATACAAACGCACATACATATGTATATACAGACGTAACGAGAAAACTCGTTGTAATTAACTCGGGAATCGTCAAAATGGATATTTCGGGCGGGTATGTTCTTGGGTAAATATGTACGTGTGGTCGAGTCGAAAAAAAAAACCTCAACATTCATTCGGGAGTGAGGAAAATGGAAATTAGGGTCGATTTTTAAGTGAAAATTTTTTCGCGAATACAATACTTCCTTTTTTGTAAAAGGAAGTAAATATATTTGTTTTTACAGCGCAAGTGAGAGGAGACTAAAAAGACTTCGCACTTTGAAAATTTACGATAAGCAGACAGCAAGAAGGTGAAAGGTGAAGTTCAATTTTTAGTCCTCTGCTAAGGCCCCTTTAGGATTTGGGGCCACCCCATGCAGCAAGCCATATCGAGATCTATACCGATGGCTGCGGAATCGGCAAGAAAATGACCGACTCTGGCTCAGGCAATTTTAGAGTGTTTCACTATGTCTCCTCCTAAATCAATCCGATTGCAACTTGGCCGCTATGACAGCTTGCAGACAAGGAGGGAAAATGATAAGCCCTGATTCTTGGAGTTTTAGTCCTCGACCCTGACTCCGACTCCTTTAACCCAAAATCAGTCTGGCTTCGACTCTGCATTACTGCCTATATGGCTAGTGCAGAAATGTTCAATCCATGAAGATTGCAGGCTGTGGTCTTGGCGTAACCAACATTGAAAGTCAAATGGGAGAAAGATTACCGAGAGTCAAGGTGGAACCCCTTGTCATTTTTACCACCAGTCCCCATACCCTCATAAAACTTCTAAAACTAATTATACTAAACTAAAACTACTCTGACCTCAGTTCGCGTCTTCCAAGGCCCGGGCCCCTGATTTTCGAGTATACTGACATGGCCTTTCGTCGGCGCTGCATGGGAGACTTTCTTCAACTAAACCAAAACTTAAAATGTTCTACATCCGCATTTTAGGATCTTTTTCGAGAGAAACATATGAGTCTCGCAAGAAGGTTTTTTTTTAAATAAAATGTATTTTTTTACCTTTAAAAACTGTCCTGAAATGATAAAGAATTGGGATATAAAGTGCAATAGCCTACTTAGTAAGGTTTCAAGCCTAATTCATGGAAATAAATATAATACATATCTTATGCCTTACAGAAAATTCGTAACACGAGCTTTAACCTCTAACGAAACTTGCTGTTCTTCTGGAAATTTCATTACTATAACTGAAATTAATTATGAGCATCTTTTCAATAAAAAAGGCTTAAGAACAAAGAGCCGGTAGATCTTAGCGAAGTCTTTACATTTTCTAAAAGTTTTTAGAAAATGCGTAAAGGATCTTAGAATTGTGTTAAACCAAAGGAGAGAGAGAAAGAGAGAGCTTAGGCAAGATTGTTAATTATCTTTCAATATTTTCCGAAAAAGCTACAAAAAAGAAAATTTCAAGATTAATTCAGGCGGAGATATATAAACAAAAACAGCTTTTAGTATGCGGATAGGGAAGCAAATTTTAATGTCTTGGTTTTAAAATAAATATTGTACAATACTCACGAGGCGTGCACAGAAATTTTGGGGTCCGTTACAAATCACTTTTCCGGCTCCCCTCCATATTTTTTACCCCAAAATTTCACGCCTGGTTTTAAAAACTTTGAGCTCCTTCAGGCTCGGGTCCGGGCCAACAGGTGTCCGTTCCCCCCCCCCCCCCCCCCTGCTCGCCGCTGACAATACTCATAAAATATAATAACAAATTGCCGCATTAATGGAATTGTATAACAGCTTCAATTTGCGTTAGTTTTAAATATAAACAATATTTAATTTATATATACAGATAAGTGTCTTCAAGTAAAATGAATGATTTCAAATTCAAAGGCCAAATTCTGGGATGAAAAAATAGACCGAGCTAGTTTCTTAATTTAACAGCTTTCGCAATAAAAAAAAGTAAAATAATAATACTAATAAATCACTGAACGTTAATCAGATTTCAGTATTTTTCCGAGCTAATTAGCTCCGTTCTGTACGTAAAGATAAAAATTTTCAAATCCACAATTTTTTATCGGTAAAAAGGCTCGAGTACAACCCTGTTTCTACACCTAATCCGCCTTCTAAAATTTCCACTCGCCGCTATATTTTAACGCAAGTCTTCTTATCCCTTTTCTCCCCATAAAAACTGCGTCGAATCTAAAATTCTCGTTCTTTTGAAAGGGTCAAAACTGTTGTCTAGCAACAAGTGGTGAATTGATGATGCGATGGTGGGAAGGGCAACCTTCCCGCCATTGTATCTGGAAGCAATGATTTCCCTTAGGTAAATCTGGATCAATGTAATGCAGTTTTAATAACTCACTTTCGTTGAAGAAAGCAAAATGGAAACAACTCAGCACAACTCAGCATTGAAGAGCAGCGCAAACAGAGATCGCGAAAGAATAGCTTTTTCAGCTGGAGCGTTTCTTTAAAGAAAAACGCTCACGTATAGGAGAGGAAATTGAACTTTTTTTTTCTTGCGAACATGGGATTATTATATTTTTAGAATCGTAATCTTTAGAAATTTATTTATCGTTTTATTCGTTATTTACTAGGAACGATATTAGATACTATTTCACATTTTTTGAAAATAAGTTTTTAAACATATAAAATGAAAGTTTTATGCTTTGTTGAGTTCGTGCGCGGCTGAAATTTCTTTTGTTCCTCAAGGACCAAAAAGATGCCTCTGAACAAAATATCTGCCACGAAATACTTTAAAAAATATTTTATTTAAGTAAAATGAATTCTTTACAATATAACCATTACTTTTGAGTTACGTAATCCTGTAATTCCTACCCAGAAGTCTTTTTTTCCACGGAGAATAACTGAACAGACAACATTTTCAGAATACTGGATCCATTCAAGGTCCTTAAATCCATAGTATCTATTTTTAAACTGCAGCATCCATATTTTGATATTGTAATAGCATCTAATGGAATTAGTTTAAAGAAAAACTACTGAAGTATTGTGTAGCCATCGAAACTTAAGAAACTTTTAGAATTTTAAGAATACCGAACTTTTAAGAATTCTAGAAACATTTCAACACCAATTACTCAAACTCGAGTTTATTTGATATTTCAGACTCAATATAATAACAAAAAAAAAAAAAAACGAATTTCTGGTTTTTTATTTTTTTTATTACACTATGTAATACGATTTTTATTTCTGAGTAATTAATATAATTTTCTAACTGGCTCTATTACGAATATACTTAGAAGATTTGTTTGCCTACAAAAATTGCTTTTGTAACCATGACAACGAAAAGTTAAAATTTTAGTTGAAACTTACAAATATTTTAACTAACTGATGAAAAGCAATCTAGAAACATGTAGTTTTGCGAGTGAACAGAGTGATCATCTTATCGATTTCGTAAACAGTCCCTCTTGTATTCATACTAAGTTCCTTGGTTGCGAAGATGAAAACTAAAAATAGTTAACTACAGCGCAAGGGTTCACCGATATATATCAGACGATACATATCCGATATTTATTTTGAAAATATCATGATATTTTGATAGTTTCGATATTTATTTTTCCAACTACGGTATTTCCAATATAAAAGTATATTAATCATAGTAATTTTGTCCATTTATTATTGAAAACAACCAAAAAGTTATAAACTATATTTTTATGATGTATAATACATCATTAATATAACAAAGTAATATAATATTCCATTTTTACTTGTATCTTATATTCATAAAATTATTAGTTAAAGTAAAATTTTAATTAATGCTAGAAGTCCCTAGTTAAATATTAAACATTGCTCAAAAAAAAAAAAATGTTTGATGACTGTGCACTGAGTAATGCATATTATTTATTTCTGAATCGCAGGGCTCCCAACACATTTTAGCCATAGAAAAGGGTAAAAGAGGACCATTTTGAATCAAAAAGGGGACCAAAGAGGACCAGTTAGGATTAAAAAGAGGACCTTGAGAGGACCATTCATAGTTGAACCCAGGGAAGCAACAAATGGCAAATTAGCTGCCTGGTACTAAATAACTGAAGATAATTTGTTAATTAACCATAATAATGATTTTTAGTGATAAATCCTTATCACCTTCTGCACAACTGAATTTTTTATCCATTGAATTATATTATTTACACAAATATTTCAATAGGGGGGGGGGGGGTGACAAGCAAGCATGTAACTGACCATCTTACAGAGTAACTTTAATTGTAAAATAAATTTTCTACTAATTAACAGGTAAAAACTGGCTAATTAAAAATAATCACCTAAGTGAGCGATGAATTAGAGCATACCTAATAAAGACTTTTTAGATATAGTTATTACAGTAAACACCTTAGCACATAGTAGTTTACAAAATTTTTCACATAACCAGTTTAAAGAGAATTTTTTTTTGATATAAGGTATCGCAAGACAAGAAGCTATAGTTTAGAATCCAGAAGGTCCCTTCCCCCTCCACAGCCCTTGGCTTTTACACATATTTCCAGCCTACATATGGTACGTTTATATACATATGAGAGTTTATGATCAAACACCAAAGCAGGAGGTAATTTCTGGCTACGCTACTGATTGACTAACTACCAAACGGCACGAAATTGAGGGTCACGGATTCGGACAAAATTCTAGATATATGTCCATTCCCACTAGGTATGAGCCCAGGTAACGCAGTTTGACTGCATAGGTTCTAGTTCGGCTGCAACGGGGGTCCAAAAATGCTAGTTTGGGCCCGGAAATGCAATGGAGTTTCCTTCAGAATTACAATCTTTACAACTTTTTTCCGCTATTGTACTGCAGTATGAGCCATTTGTATGCACTTACCTTTGAATTAATTGCTTTGAATACTAGTTTTTAAAAGGTGTTTCTCAAATTTAAATTGGACACTACTTTTAATTTCAATATTTTGAATGCCGAAATAACGTAGTTACAGGATAGTTATCGTTTGCAAAAAAAAAAACTAATTATTTCTTTTATCTTAATCGTCTGCTAGTAAAAAGTATTTATCATTTGCTAAATGAAACATTTGCTGGATATTTATCGTCGGCTATCATACATTTTCCACAATGATAAGCAAAAAAGGGAGAGGGGGGGAGCTCTAATTTATTGCACATGACACATTAAAAAACAAAAATACAAGATGATTTCGATTTTTCAAGTAACTTAAATAACGCACATAACTAACTAGGTGTTTTCCCTTCCACTCATTTTACTGAAGGAAGATGCCAAACATGTTGGAAGATCGAACATAGTGTCGAAGTGATCCAATGTGTGGTAGTTCCAATGGAAACACCACTGCATTTGTATGGCCAAACTAGCAACTTTGGACCCTCATTGCAGCCAAACTAGGGCCTATGCAGTCAAACCGCTTTACCTTGGCTTATATCTAGTGGGAATGGACCTATATCTAGAATTTGTCCCAATCCGTGACCCTCAAGGGCGTGCCGTTTGGTCGTAAGTTCAAAAATATTAGAGGATTGCAAATCATTTATTGGTACGCTAAGTATCCAAATCATTTCTTTATATGTATGTATTAGTTGTTCGGGCACCAAAAAATATTGTAACTGTTTTCATGTATATATAAAAATTAGTGAGAAAGAAATTTTTTTATTAAAGCTCCCACACCCAAAAATATACAAATGCGCTCAAGCGATAAATACACTGAATGTAAATTTGAGGCAGCTTTTACTGGATAACTTAATGTAATAAATAAATGTGTAATTTCAGATTCATAAAGCTATATTTTCAAATTGAAAATACTCATTTTGAGTATTTAAAAAAAAAATAAGGATACAAAGTTTTAGTTTTTAAAAATAAATCAAAATAATATAATTTGAGGTAGCACATGTCAAAACAGTTTCCAATTTTCAAAAATATTAAAATAATTACAAGATGCAAAAGCATTGAAATCTTGAACACGAGAATCAAATTTTCGCGAAGTATGTTCACTGTTGGCATAATTTCCAAAAAAAAAAGAAAAAAGAATCTCTAAAACTAAACATGACTAAAATTGAACATAAAATATTCTAGTCTAGGATAGCATATGTGAAAATAACATTCGATTGCGCAATATATCAAAATATTTACAAGATGCAAAAAGATTGAAATCTCAAACAATATGAAACAATTCTTCGCGAAGTTCGAGTAAGTGCAATGCTGCTATGGTTCCAACAATAAGAAAGTTTATTATATATTGAAATTAAACAAAAAATAAGCTAATCTATGGTGGCGTATGTCAAAATAACTTCCGATTGCCAAAAATATCAAAACTTTAACAAGATGCAAAAAGATTGAAATCTCAAAGACAAGCAATTTTCCGTGAAGTGCGAGTAAGTTCAATGTTGCCATGGTTTCGAAAAAAAAAGTAGTTTATTATCTATTAAAATTAAACAAAAAATACGCTAATCTACGATGGCGTATGTCAAAATAACTTCCGATTGCCAAAAATATCAAAATATTAACAAGATGCAAAAAGATTGAAATCTCAAACACGACAAGCAATTTTCCGCGAAGTGAAAGTAAGTACAATGTTGCCATGGTTTCGAAAAAAAACGTAGTTTATTATCTATTAAAATTAAACAAAAAATAAGTTAATCTATGGTGGAGTGTGTCAAAATAACTTCTGATTGACAAAAATATCAAATTATTTACAAGATGCAAAAAGATTGAAATCTCAAACACGACTAGCACTTTCCGCGAAGTGTGAGAAAGTTCAATGTTGCTATGGTTCCAAAAAAAAAAGTTAATTGTCTATTAAAATTAACCAAAAAATAAGCTAATCTAAGAAGGTGTTATGTCAAAATAACTTCCGATTTCCAAAAATATCAAAACATTAACAAGATGCAAAAAGATGGAAATCTCAAACACAAGCAATTTTCCGTGAAGTGCGAGTAAATTCAATGTTGCCATGGTTCCAAAAAAAAAGTAGTTCATTATCTATCGAATTAAACATAAAATAAGCTAATCTAAGTTAAAAAATGTTAAAATAACTTTCGATTGTCAAAAATATCAAAATTTTAACAAGATGCAAAAAGATTGAACTCGCAAACGCAGGAAGTAATTTTTCGCGATGCTACACATCGAACACAAGTTCAGAAAATAGCACTGATGAAACATTCTTGATTTTTTTTCAAGGTTTTTCAAGGGCGTACGAACGTGTGAGAAATTTCGGTAGCAAAATGCTTTGATTTGAAGTCATAACTCCTCCCCCAAACCTCTCCATTTGCT